>NC_051155.1:257011384-257336384 GCF_013339745.2 Dermacentor silvarum
GGTAACCAGCTATGTGCGACTGCAAATGTGCAACCGATGCTGGGCGGAATCGAATGCACGCCACAAGGACAGCAACCCGACAATTTAGCAGGCTGCGCCACACATGCACAAACTGGTTATGTGCGCATTTTCGATGAACGTCTTTCACGCCAACGCTTTAGCGCCATGAATGCACGGGGCCAATGAAGCTGTCGCTAACTATGTGGTGTGCAAGGAAGAACGCGTCTTCTACGTGGCGCAGAGTGTCCCGAAAGAAGTGCGCCACAGGTGCGTTTGTGTGCGCATGCGCCGGCATATCGGAGCACAGGCTTCGCAGTGGCGCCGCCAGATGTTCGTAGGGAAGAGCCCGCCCCAATACAAGCGTCATAAGGCGTGTCGACGGTGGCGATACGTTGTGCGTATATTGGTTAATGCTACACGCATTACCGCCGACACTCAGAGTGAGGTGGGTTCTGCCGAAATTTTGTACTAACTCGGTGCATAGATATTTCAATAGCTCTGAATATCATTTCTAGATATTAAGGCAGCCCACGACAACGTAGACAGGGAATATCTATGGGATATTCTCAAGCATGAGGGCATAGGTGACGATTTCGTGGAGCTTCTGAGAGACATGTACAGGGACAACCGAGTAGAAATTGTGTGGAAAGGCCGACAATGTAATGAAGTGGTGGAAATTCATCGAGAAATGCAGCAAAGAATACCTATTCTTTCCATTGTCACCCACGCTTTAAGTTAAGTTAATAGAAAGACGGCTGACCCGCCGTGGCGGCATAGTGACTTTGGCATGGCGCTGCTAAGCTCAAGGGCGCGTGATGAAATCCTGGTCGCGGTGGTCGCATTTAGGTGGGGACGAAATGAAAAATGTAATACGCCTCCCCTACCGGGAACAGGGGTGCACGCGAAGCTTGCCCAACCCTACGCTTGCCCAACCCCCCGCCCCTTGAAGGGCGGGTGGTTAGCATTTTGAGCGTTTGAGGCACATTCAAGAGATATGGTTGTTGGTGGAAGAGAAACGGTTGTTTATTGTTGAGGTTGCAGGCTGACGTTGTCGGTTGGTTTGGTAGAGCTATTTCATACGCAGTCCCAAAGCGTTGAACTTTGGTACTTGTCGTTGTTCTTGTGCTTCGGCGATGACAGTTCGAATCTCTGGATTAGCCCGGCGTTGTCGTTATGCTTCGACTTCAGCTTGCCGAAACTGTGGATTCGCCCGGCGTTGTCGTTGTGCTTTGGCGATGGCAGCCCTAACCGGAGGATCGGCCCGTCGTTTCGCTTCGACTTCAGCTTGCCCAAACTCAGGATTACCCCGGCGAGCACAAGCACGTTAACGGGCCCGCTCCTACTGCCGTTCCTTGAACGCTGCCTGCTCTTCGGCAGAACGAACGAAACGCGGCCTCCCCATCTGACTGCCGGGCCTCAACTGGCGGGAAACGGTGGGCACGAGGCGAGCGAACACGCGATCGCAGGGGACGACTGTGATTGGCTAGGGGTATGGCGTGATCGCGCACGCCAGCTGCGAGCGCCGCGTATGCTTCTTCATGCATATAAAACCCCGCTTTAAATAGCGCGTGCGATGAACCGGCAGTGGCTGAATCCGTTAGCGGGGTGGTCTCGTAACCCGGAAGTCGGTGGTTCGAATCCGCAGCCCTACGAGATATTTTTATGTTGGCGCGGCTTGTGCGTACGCCCAAATCAACGTCAACATCAACACCGATGCCGAATCGACTGAGGCAATACAAGCTTCGCTTGAAAAAGCCCGTGTGCGGCGCATTTGGTGCGAGTTAAACAAGAAAAAGAAAGAAAACCCAGGTGGGGGTCAAAATTAATCCGCAGTCCTCCAGTACGACATGCCTCATAATCATATTGTGCTTTTGGCACGAAGAACCCCGAATTTAATTAAATTAGGCAACTGCAACACAGTGAATTAGGTTCTGGTTTATCTTACATCTGTGATGGGCAAAGGATGCAAGAGAAGGTCCATGGGTTGAGATATGCGGACGACATAGTGCTAAAAGCGGACAGTGCAAGAGATTTACAGAGACATGCGAATACATTTGGCAGAGACAAATCTAGGCGTTATGTTTAGCTAAAAGAAATCGGGATTTATGATCTTTAATGAAGAGGCGAGTAATGGACGTGATATCAATTCAACAGCAGGTCATTACCATGGACAAGCAATATCAATACCTGGAAGTATACATGAACGAAGGAAAGACCTACTCAAGCATCGACCAAGATCATCTGAGAACAAAGGGGAAGTAGCAATGAAACACTGAGCACTTTAGGGCTACAATAAATATGAGGTTGTGCGAGGAATCTGGAAAGGGCGTAATGTTGCCAGCGCTAACATTCGCAAATGTAATTCTGTGATTAAAATCAGACATCTTGTCGTAGTTGAAAGTTTACAAAGATCGGTAGGCCGGTGGGCTTTGAGATCCCTCGGTAACACCACAAATGTGGCACTTCAGGGTAACATGGGTTGGGCCTCGTTTTATGTGAGAGACGCGCATAGCAAAGTTAGCTTTGAAGAAAGACTCGGGAGCAGGGGTGAAAAGAAATAGGTAGTTAAAGCACGCAAATATCTGTACCTTAAAAGCGTGGACACAGAATGGTGGAAGAGGTCAAGAAAGTTGGCAACCAGGTACAGGGTAATTGAAAGTTAGACAACCAGGAATTATCAAAAAGAAAAAAAAATCCCGAGGGTTCTTAGGCTTGGTTTCAGCGGTGAATTAAATTTGATGCGTAAGTGTCAAGCGACCCATTGAGCGAAATGCAGCTCCACTGACGTGAAACCTGGGGAGGTGCGAAGCATGAAGTGATGCACCCCTAATGGGCTCATACTGCCTTAAGCAACGGCTCGTAACCCCGTAAACGCGGCCTCCCCATTACGAGGAGAGAAGAGAAGTGAAATTCTACGCTGGAATGATGAGCGGCAACGCAGCCAGCTGTGGCAGACAACGACGAACGCGGGAGCAGCGCTCGTGCCAGTGCTCCCGTGACGACGACGACAGGAGACGCCGACATCCCGAGCGCATAAGGTGCTTCGCGCCTAATAGTGAAAGAAACAGAGACAGTAAGTTGGATGCAAAGAATGAAAATACAAATAATACCACGGATATTTACACAAAGAAGAAATTGGAAAGGAAAATCTGTATTATAACACAAATAAGAGCCGTTGCAAAACCCGGTATCAAATGTCCAGTGCCATGCCGGATAATGGGCCCAGTGTCGCGCGCTGTATGCTGGAGCGCTGGGTACTGTTGTGAAATGCAGCTCTAGAGCGAAAAAGACGTGGTGCATGGCTACCATATATATATATATATATATATATACAGAAAGCAGCAGAGAGTGTTTTAATACAACAAAAAGAAGAAAAAAAGTCGCCGTTTCGTCCGAAAAGCGCAGCATTGATTGCGATAGCAAATTCGTAGACAACTATACGAACTAAGGACAGTAGTTCTATCGGCCGTATAAACTTCTGAAGATTCACTTAATAACTTGATTAACAAGCATGCATGGCGTAACGCGTGCACAGGTGAACATGAACACATCTCGCTTGATGACCGCGGGAACTCGCTGTCAAAACGCTGGAGTGAGGAGGCGCGGCGGCAGTAGCGAGCGAATTGACCTGCGTGCCGGCTCTCGCTTCAACGCGAACGTGAAAACCACAGGGCATATGAAGCTACAGGCACTAGTCGCACCTTGTCCGGGTCGCAGATTGCGACGATTTACTCCGGCGGCGGCCTCGCGGGCGCCGTGCGCCCGCGCGGCTGCCGCCGGAGTAAACGCTTCTGCCCCCCCCCCCCCCCCCCCCACCCTGCCTCCTGCGTGCCTCGAGCGCGACAGAAGCGCGCTTCCGCCCCGCCTCTCTCCCTCGCATGCGCGAAATTGATCCGCAATCGTTCTTACCCTCGCAAGCTTTCACTCGCACGTACAGCGTACTGCGCGTGGCGACGATGTTACCGTGTTTGGACTTTAACGGATCCTCACAGCAACGTCCACGACCACGGCATAAATGCGCTTAGAGTGCCCGTATAACTGCTATCGCAATAAAACAAGGCATTTGCACGATTTCGTTCAAAAATGTCCCTATCCGCACAGTCTAAATGCGAATGCAAAAAAAAAAAAAAACGAGAGTGATCTTCAGTGTCACATATACTCGTATGCATGCATAAGCGGAGCAGCTCACCCACCTTCATTCCAAGCTGCGAGACGAAATAGACATTTCTGACCTGAAAATATAGCGTTATTTAGGACATGTGCCGACAAAATTGTATCGAGCATTTAATATTCAACAGCGCCTATACGCCTTGCGTACTGGAACCAGTGCGGCACAAACTCAACCGGCGCATTTTGCAGTACGAGCCAGCTACTCCAGCGAGAACCAGCGCGTGTACAGCACAAATCAGTGGCTCACCAGCGTCGTAATAGTTAAACCAGCGTCTCGTCCAGTGTGACCCAGCTCTTATCCATCGATCTCACCGGTGTACCAGTGGCTCCCAGCGAGCTCCAGCGTCCCCAGTGTGATCCAGTGTCAGAAAACGCGCTGGTTCAACGCTGAAAGACACTGGAAGGCGCTGGTTTTTTCAATAGGGAGTGCCTTGGAGATTTGGAGCACTACTGATATAGGAGGACGCAGCTCCTCCAGTATCCTCCTGCAAACCGTCCCCATCGCTCGTCGGCCCACAAAGCTGTGAAGGCACTGTTGTCTTTCTTGAGGACGACTGGCCTAAGTGAACGCCTTTGAATTGCTCAGGCCCTCCCCCTCCTCTCTCTACCTTATCTTTCTATTCCCTCTTTCCCGTCCCCCAGAGTAGGGTAGCCAACCAGACACATTTCTGCTTTACATCCCTGCCTTCTCTTTCCCTCCTCCTCCTCCTGCAAAACGAAACCGAAACTGTTTAAAGAAAAGCAAATATATTAAATTATTTACAGTGCTCTCCAGCGTTTCATAATTTTTTCTAGGGTTAAAGGGCTAGGATCGTCATTTAACGTAAAAATGAGTAGGCAAAAACATGATGTCACTCCTCCTTTAACAGAGGTCCTAGAATAAAGGAGTATTGAGTCTGTAATATTTCGTCCATACTTTTACGTCATTACAGATGATAGCCGGCACTCGCGGCCTAATACAATTTGCTTGGATCCACGAAGAGCAAACGGTGCAGCATGCATGGCTGGCCCAACGCAGCAGGCAGAGCACGCTTTGCACCGCCCTCAGTGCGACAAGCCGAGGAACACATTCCGAGCTTGCATCACACGGCAGGCAGGAGAATTGTCAAAGTAACAAAAAACAAATGACAGGGAGCAAAGCACATACTGCAATGATGTGAGGGGCAGAAATCTGACGAGAAGCGAAAGAGAAGCATGCCCTTGTGTTACCGAAAGGGCTTGCATCCAACGAATGCAGCCCGAAAGGGAGCGACGTACTGTTTGCATTATTGGTATTCCGCCATGGTGTCAGTAATGCAAACACGGCGTGTCCGCTGTTTGGCTGTTGCGGCTCGACTGGCCGTGATGCGTGGCGCAAATTAGATAAAGTGAGACTGAGGGAAAGGCAGCTGACGCGCAGTGGCGGCAAGCTAAGCAAGCCTGAGATATCGACGGGCGTCCCGCCTTTCTTATGCATTGTCAGGGAGTCGTCAATCTCGTAAGCTGAGGACGGATGCGTCGTTCCAGAAAGCCGAGCTTGAAACCGCCTCGTCTGTGTGTCTAGTGCGTCCAAAACAGTCGACTAGCAAAGTAGTCGTTGAAGCAGTCGTATCGCTTCTTAAAAATTCATGCAAAACAAAAAATAACGAGAGTTCGCTAAGCTGAAATGCTCGTTATGAGAATATACTGCTGCTGCCTCATTACTGTGCCGCGAAATATGTAGAGAGAATCTTTGCAGCTGTTTATGCCCTCGCTCTAATTTCTTGAACGCATGTAGAGACCTCGATCTTTCATGGCTAACACTGCAATTTTTTACCATATGGCTGGATCAAGAAGTTTGTTTTTGAGGTTTTCCTCAATTATATCAATAATACGAAGCAACGAAGAACGAAAATTGCTAAGAGTTGGTGTTTTTTAATTGAAATGACGTCCATTACTTCTTTTGTTGGCTTTTGTAGAGCCCTCTGTAAAATATATCCTGTTTCTCTTCTATATTAGTGAGCTTTCTGTTTAACAGCGAAGTTGTTTAAGCCGGTAGACGCGCCGATAGGTGTGCGGAGAAAACCCTCCGCCTATGCGTCGCTTAGCAGCGCCTCGCACAGCTGCGCTCAGCCTCGCAATGGTTGCAGGAGCCGAGCCATGAGGTCATCGTGCGTGCCGCATCGCTTCGCCTTAGCTCTGCCTAGCCATGACGTCACCACGCCGTGCGGATTGATCGCCGCAGCTGTGCAGAGGCGCTGCTAAGCCGTGGCGTCAGGGTCGCGCGGGGTATATTCCACGTCACCGCCACGTCTACATTGCTGCAGAGGGGGCGACCGAAGAAGGTCGTCACTCCCGAGGAAGAGGAAGCGCGGCGCGAAATAATGCGCGCCACTACTCGAGAGCGGATGACGCGACTTCGGGCCGATCGAGAATATCGCACCGGTGAAGCGGCGACTAAACAACAGCGGATCCAGAGTTTCGAACCCGCGATAGCGAGCGTTTGAGCAACCAGAAGCGTCGCCAAAACGATCCGGGCCAGCGAGTCCTGGATAATTTCCAGCGGCAAGTGCGGAGAGCTACGGGAGGTGCCGACGGCCGGTTTCCCGCCAGTTTCTGAACAGTGACTTTGGACACAGTTGCCGAGTGTGCGATAGACTGTGGTTCGACACGAACTTGTCTACGCTTAGCTCCGTGCGCGACTGCCAAAAGCGAGATACTGGTGCGGATCGTACGAAAAGCGTTTCCCGACGAAGCTAGGTGGGGCCGCCAGCTTCGCTGTTTGCCCAGTCTTCGCGCCAGTAGTGCGAAATTGCCCCACTTTTGTTGATATTAATTCTTTGTACTGCTTTTACACTCATCTGGTCATTCATTGTGTAAATCGTATGCTGCAGGTTCTGCGCTCTACTGCTCCCAGTAGTAGCACGTCTACACTGGTGTTTACGAATTCTGTCAGTTCTGCGGTTTTATTGTTTCAGTGAAACACAACGGACATGGTCAACCTCGCCATGGCCACATTATAGCAAAATCTCATTTAGAAGAGGATGATTTCCCCAGCTAAATGTAACAGCACCAATACTCTATTACAACGTCCCCTATGACCGCGAAATCAGCTTATTTAGGCCCTTCACAGGAACGCAAGCGTCTTGCGTAGGGGTGTGTGAATATTCAAAACTTTCGAAAAGCGAATCCAATTCGATTCAGTCTTCTAATTGAATAGTCACTATTCGTAAATGCGTATATTTTTCTAATATTTCAGAGCGTCAACTGCGCGCAAAAAAGTCGCATTTTCGCCCGAAAGGCGAAGCATCGATTGCGATAGCAAACTAGTGGACAGCTATACGAAGTAAGGGTAGTAGTTTTATCGGCCATATAAACATGTAAACATAGGCATAGTAACTAAATTGACAACCATGGTGTCACGCGCGCACAAGCAAACATATACACATCTCACTCGATGACCGCGGAAACTCGCTGTCAAAACTCTGGAGTGATGAAACGCGGCAGCTGCCGCGAGTGAATTGACCGTCGAGCTGGCGCTCGCACCAACGCGAACTAAGCCGCTGAAACACAGCGCATGGCGGACTCTGTCACCGTTGCATATGGCTGTCAAGATACAGCGGCCGCCCGGAATAGGACGCCCATCCTCCCCCAGAGCCTTGCGCGGCGCAATGGAGCGCTTCCTTCCTCCCCGTTTCCTTCTCCTTGCGCGCTCCAGATTGAACCGTGATCGGCAGCTCGCACGCTTTCACTCGCACATGCAGCATACGGTGCGTGGCAACGATTTTATCGCCCTTGGACTTTATGCGGAACCTCACGGCGACGGTGACGCCCACGGCAGAAATGCACCTGGAGTGTCCATATAATTGCTATCGCAATAATAAGCATAAACATTGGAGCAAAGTACGTTAAGTTTTCAGCCCCATAGGCATAGCAAGGACATAAAACATGAGAGATTGCGTAGTGGAGCAGGCTACGTCACTTAGGTAACCATAATTTACAGGCTGTACAGCGGTCATTCGCACTCTTTGCAGAGCCCTGTGCGTGCGAAGAAACCACTTGTTTTTTCCTAATGCTCCATTTTGGCTTTTAATAAACAACGCTCCATAACCTACTATATAATGACAGTAACTTATTGCTAACCTTAAAAATACTGAGATGTGAACTTCGTTTTATATCATTGTGATATTCATTATTCAAAACTATTCGCAAGTAATCGATATCAGTTTCCATTCGATTACTTTTAGCACTATTCGATGCGTATTTGATTCGGTCTCAAAAATCACTATTTGCACCCCCCTACTCTTTTGTTCACTGATATTCCATGTGTACAGCGCGGTCTGAACACAAGGGCGTGTGAGCGCTAGTGTAACGGTGCAACAAGTTAACTAAAGCGCATAAGGTTAGGAAGAGATGAATCACGCAAAGAGAGTTATGTAAATCAATTTCATCATCATCATCATCAGCCTATATATATTTTATGTCCACTGCAAGACGAAGGCCTCTCCCTGCGATCTCCAATTACCCTTGTCTTGCGCTAGCGTATTCCAACTTGCGCCTGCTAATTTCCTAACTTCATCATCCCATCTGGTTTTCTGCCGACCTCGACTGCGCTTCCCTTCTCTTGGTATCCATTCTGTAACCCTAATGGTCCACCGGTTATCCATCCTACGCATTACATGACCTGCCCAGCTCCATTTCTTCCGCTTAATGTCAACTAGAATATCGGCTATCCCCGTTTGTTCTCTGATCCACACCGCTCTCTTCCTGTCTCTTAACGTTAGTCCTAAGATTTTTCGTTCCATCGCTCTTTGTGCGGTCCTTAACTTGTTCTCGAGCTTCTTTGTTAACCTCCAAGTTTCTGCCCCATATGTTAGCACTGGTAGAATGCAATGATTGTACACTTTTCTTTTCAACGACAGTGGTAAGCTCCCAGTCAGGATTTGGCAATGCCTGCCGTATGCACTGGAACCCAATTTTATTCTTCTGTAAATTTCTTTCTCGTGATCAGGGTCCCCTGTGAGTAATTGACCTAGATAAACGTACTCCTTTACAGACTCTAGAGGCTGACTGGCGATCCTGAATTCTTGTTCCCTTGCCAGGCTATTGAACATTATCTTTGTCTTCTGCATATTCATCTTCAACCCAATTCTTACACTTTCTCGATTAAGGTCCTCAATAATTTGTTGTAATTCGTCTCCATTGCTGCTGAATAGGACAATGTCATCTGCAAACCGAAGGTTGCTGAGATATTCGCCGTTGATCCTCACTACTAAGCCTTCCCAGTCTAAGAGCTTGAATACTTCTAAGCATGCAGTGAATAGCATTGGAGAGATTGTGTCTCCTTGCCTGACCCCTTTCTTGATAGGTAACTTTCTACTTTTCTTGTGGAGAACCAAGGTAGCTGTGGAATCCTTGTAGATGTTTGCTAAGATATTCACGTATGCCTCCTGTACTCCTTGATTCCACAATGCCTCTATGACTGCTGGTATCTCTACTGAATCAAATGCCTTTTCATAATCTATGAAAGCCATGTAGAGAGGTTGATTGTACTCCGCAGATTTCTCGATTACCTGATTGATGACATGGATATGATCCATCGTAAAATATCCCTTCCTGAAGCCAGCCTGTTCTCTTGGTTGGTTGAAGTCAAGTGTTGCCCTGATTCTATTGGAAATTATCTTGGTGAATATTTTATACAATACTGAAAGCAAGCTAATGGGTCTATAATTCTTCAGTTCTTTAACGTCTCCCTTCTTATGGATTAGAATAATGTTGGCGTTCTTCCAGCTCTCTGGTACACATGAAGTTGTGAGGCATTGCGTATAAAGGGCCGCAAGCTTTTCAAGCATAATATCTCCTCTATCTTTGATTAAATCTACTGTTATTCCACCTTCTCCAGGAGCTTTTCCACAGGTAATGTCTTTCAAGGCCCTTCTAACTTCACCGCTAGTTATAGAAGGAGCCTCTGTATCCGGTTCATCACTATTTTGAATGAAAGTAGCTTGGCTGTTTTGGGCACTGTACAGTTCAGTATAGAATTCTTCCGCTGCTTTTACTATGTCATCGAAATTGCTGGTGATATTACCATGCTTATTTTTCAGTGCATACATCTTGCCTTGTCCTATGCCAAGCTTTCTTCTTAGTGATTTAATGCTGCGTCCATATTTTACGGCTTCCTCAATCTTTCCCACGTTATAATTTCGAATATCCCTTACTTTTTTCCTGTTGATTAGTTTTGACAGTTCAGCTAATTCTATCTGATCCTCTTGAGTTGGACATTTTCATCTTCTGTCGTTTCTTTATCACAAATCAGTTTATCCATCATCAAGTCTAAACAACTTCGCCCATGGTAGTAGTGCAATTAATTATAAGAGAGTACACAAAGAGTAGAATACAAATTCTGCAGGCACAACACTTTCAGTACTTGTTCTCGAATAGAGTGTAAAACTGGGCGAGTTGCTTGATCTTCATGGTAAAAGCAGCTCAAAAAATAATGAGCCATTTCACTCTGTGAAGGTGGATGACCAGCGCACACGACACAGAGGTGACACACAATATGGAGGCCGCGTATCCTCCAAACTCGCGAGTAGCAACGCGCCGACGAAGAGCGACGGCAGGAACAGAGACGAGTATGCAATCGTCGCCGGGAGTGCGCACTACACGCGGCCTCCCCATTACGACGAGAGAAGATTCAAAATGGAGAAGGCACATTGTCTTATTACAGGCGCGACGGTGCCACCGCCCAGGAAGAGCGGCAGGAAACTAGGAACGCAAGCAGTTGAAACGCTGACAAAGAGAGGGCGGAGCGGACGTAGACGTGGCCGACGCGCGTCGGCCTTTTGGGCTAAGTTCTGACCGTAGCTGCGAGAATTAAGCCGGTTGCCGGAGTCTGCTGGGGATCGGGCACGGTTTGAGAACATCATAGACCGTGCCATTGCAGCTGCAACCAAACACCTGCGGCTGCCAGAAGGGGGCTCGCGCCAATCCCGGAGGCGCGAGGTTAACCCCGACAATCCTCAGCAGATACAGAGCTGGTCCAGGCGGAACCGGCGCCGAGCGGTGAGGCTGATCACCGAAGGCCCATCGCAGCTCTGCCCTGCCGATCCAGACGCACTCCAGGCCCACTACACAAGCCTCTGGTCACCGGCGGCGGTCGACACGGGCCTACTACGCTCCAGGACGGCCACAACAGAGGAGATAGACCTGTTCCCCTTCACTCCAAACGAAGTCGCAGCCAAGCTCCGGAAGTGTGAGAGCACAGCTCCAGGGGAGGACCGCCTGACCTACCACCACTGGAGGCAGGTGGACCCAGAGGGCAGGTTCCTGGCGGCGGTGTTCAACACCTGCCTCCAATATCGCCGCACGCCCCTGAGCTGGAAGTCGACGAGGACAATCCTGATACACAAGAAGGGTGACCGCGAGGACCCCACCAACTGGCGCCCCATTGCCCTTTGTCGAACAATTGCCAAACTGTATGCCGGGTGTCTCACCACCCGGCTGCAGAAGTGGTTGGGCGATCATGCGGTACTGTCCAGGTGTCAGAAGGGCTTCCTGCCGCACGATGGGGTGTTCGAACACAACTTCGTGCTGCAGGGACGTCTGGATGATGCCAGGACAGGGGAGCTATGTGTGGGGTTCCTCCACTTTGCCAACGCCTTCGGGTCGGTCGCCCATCAGGCCCTCGTCGATGCTGTCCGCGGCGCCAGCGAGGCCTTCGCTGCAATCGTGGAGGAGCTCTACCGCGCCAAGACCACCAGCGTCGTGGCAGCTGCAGGCACAACGGAGCCCATCGCCATCGGAGCTGGGCTGAGACAGGGCTGCCCTCTAAGCGGCCTGCTCTTCAACTTGGTGGTGGACCCGGTCATCCGTACAGCACAAGGAGGCAATAGGCAGCACAACATCCTTGCCTACGCCGATGATCTGACGCTGCTGGCTGTGGATCCCATCACCTTACAGCGCCGTTTGGACACGGTGGCCACGCTCTCGTCCCGGCTAGGGCTGCGGCTGAACGCCTCCAAGTGCCGGTCTCTGCACCTGTATGGTCGCCACCCCGTAGGCACACGGCCCAGCACATTAATCGTTGGTGGCGACCCGATTCCGGCTCTTGGAGACCTTGAGGGGCACAGGTTCTTTTGCCGGCCTGTGGGATTCAGAGTGCTGCCGGACAACACTACGGTCGACGAGGCTATCCACCTGGGCAGAAAGCTGCTCTCCTCCATGCTCGCCCCATGCCAAAGGCTGGACGCTATCGAAACGTTCCTGTATCCGGCCTTAAACTTTGCCATGCGGGTGGCCGGGCGTCGCCAGCAAAGGAGAGTGGCAGCGCCTGGACGAGGAGCTTCGCCCGCTGATCAAGAAGACCCTGTACGTGCCAGCCAGAGCTTCAAACGAATATTTATATGGAAGCATACAGGCTGGTACTGCAGGGATTCCCCTTGTAGCGGAGCTGAGCGACATCTGCCGGGTGTACGGAGTCTTTAAACTCCTTACGTCGACCGACCTGGAAGTCCGGCAGCGAGCGAGGGACGAGCTGCAGCAGGTGGTGGCCAGGCGACTGAGGCGGCCAGTAGACACCGAAGACATAGAGGTCTACCTCTCAGGCCAGACGGAGGGCGAGTTCAGGCAAACGTCCACACAGCTACAGTCTGTGTGGACGGATGCCAGAAAAGACTCTCGTCGCCTCTCCATCGCCTTTGAGATCACGGACCACGGGGCCCGCATCACCTGCGGAGAGGCCTCTGTGTCGGCTAAGAACCGCCACAAGCTGATAAGGACCATCCGGGCACTCCTCTCCAAGGACCGGGACAGCACCCTACACGAGAAGCCAAACCAGGGCAAGGCGATGGTGTGCGTAGTGGCGGACCTGGCCAACGCCCACTTCATGAGGTCCGGCCACTACACTCGGTTTACAGATTGGCGCTTCGTCCACCGAGCCCGGCTCAACCTCGTCCCCCTCAATGCCACACGAGTATGGGCACCCACAGCATACAAGCGATGTAGACGCTGCGGGTATGGGGAGGAGACACATGTCCTCTGCCACTGCATGAGGCAGAGCCGGGTTATGACGGAGCGCCATAACGACATCGTCGACCGAGTGAAGAAGGCTGCCCTGGTGAGGTTCACCGTGATAGCGGAAAACTAGGTCGTTGGCAATACATCTCTTAAGCCCGACCTGGTGCTGGCCCGTGGGGAGGAAGCACTCATCCTGGACGCCTGCTGCCCATTCGAGAACCGATTGTAGGCATTCCAGGACGCCCGGAAGGCCAAGGAGGAGAAGTACGCCCCGGTACAGCGACATCTCCTCCGGCGGTTCCAGCGAGTGAGGGTGGTCGCAGTGGCGGTTGGCTGCCTTGGCACCTGGGACCCGGGGAACGATCGTGTCCTCCGCAGGATATGCAGCAAAGAGTACCTGCGGACTATGAAAAGACTTTGTGTGAGCGACACGATCCGCTTCTCGACGCAAATCTACAAAGGCCACATAGGCTCAGCCTAATGTATTTATGTGTTTTTTAGAAGCGATATGTTTACACCTTTATAGTTTTAGCCTTTCATTACTAACAGCACTAACCAGTGTTTTTATCCATTTCTGTTTCACCTTTATTGTATACAATTTTACCCCGTTTTGCCTTGGTTTTGTAACCCATTTTTATGATGTTGTGTAACTACGCATTAACAAAGAAATTCTGTTGTTACCCTTCTTCCTGAGATGTCTTTGGGTCCCAGGTGTGACAAGAGTAGTTCAAGGCAGCGTTACAGGTCCCGGAGCCCACCACCCGGTGTCCACAGGGGTATGTGCCATTTCGCTTGGACACTTTCTGCACAATCACCAGGATCGGCCCATGTTTTTGCCCACGCACACGAAAAATGCATGGACGCCTAGCCATAAACATCTTCGCTGGAAAATAAAGGCAACACAAGACAGAGAAATACACAGAACCGACGCTGAACTAACATATGACTGGTTTATTGCCCACAGGAAGGAATTGATACAAACAGTACGTCTGCGTGCGCACCCTCACTCTACTGGTATTGCCAGATATTTCTAGGAGACTGATTTCACAATCGTGCAGGTTGATAAATAGGACGGAAATTCAATGTTCATCGTTTTTCATTATGTGAAGAGCTTCAATGATTTCACGTGCTTTCTCATCCACATGCGCGCGTGAAGATGACACGCTTTCTTTCAAAAAATGTTCTCGAAGTGACAGCGGTACAATAGCACTATCCAAGAACAAGCCGTTCACGAGGAGGCAACTTACGGATATCATTGAACAATTTCAATAAAAAGCACGTAATGCGTTCTGCAACTACTTGAGCGAAACTCGCATGATTAAAAAGGTGATGAAAGAAAGCTAATTAAGGGCCGTGCAACGAGCGAAGAATAAAAGAAAAAAAATAGGTGTAATAATAAGTGGTACGCAGACATCAGTATATGAAGCACTGCCACCTCGTGTAGCCGATATTCTTGTTTAAATTAAGAGAGATAAGTGTAGTTCGCCAGTTCTTGCAAAGCTTAGAACATATGACCAGTCGCCTATTAAAGTTACTCTTCTAAGGGAAAAGAAACACATCCTGGGGCGGCGGACAAATACAGAAAATACTGAGATTAGGAAGCTTAAGAAATTTTAGAAAAGATTAAGAACTTAAGGACACTGATTAGAGTTTCTTAGACCAAATAAAAAAATTCAGAGCCCTTCCATTACCGTGAAGATGGAAGCCAGCGAACCTGTGACCATGGTGGGTCTACTGTAGTCAATATTGTCCCCACGATGAAAATGAACGTATCGTCGTTGGGCGTCACCCAACCGAACATGTTTATCATGAACGTTTCGATGTCTTTAGTAGGCGTTGCAGAGGGAACGTGCACAGTCGCGATCACTGTACAATCAAAGCGTTTTATTAGAGACGGCTACGCCAATCGCGGCGCGCACACAAGCGCTAACGCGCTCGCGAGGTCGCAAGGGGGACCTACGTCACGCAATGAAGAAGCAAACGTAAGATCCGGTGAAAAACGTGGTATATCGCACACTTTTTTACAATCCTAAGTTTGAAAACACCGCCAACACGGCATTTTCATACAACTACACGAGGTGGTGCCGATGCGGAGCTCCGGATCCGGACGCTTGGTGACACAACCCACCACCCCGTTTCAAAGGGGACGCTCTTAGAATCCATCCATCCAGCAAAGAAGGAGGAGCCATAGAGTTTCACACTATAAAACCTAGACGGAAATGTGGCGCTGCTGCGCCGTGGTATGCAAGGGAATGCCGGTATATTGTGGATTCGGATTTGCATCATTCTTGGCGAGCCAGAACGCCTTGAAGACGCGCCTGGCTAGCACCGTTCCGTCTGTAACAATGATTATTTCCTGCTAAAACAGAACGTAAAAAAACTGCTTTAGCTTTATTATTACACAAAACATGTTTTGTTTAATTCTGAGGACATACTATTGGATGAACAATTTCTATGAAAGGTAAAAAGTATCAGCTGGCTGCTAAAGCTGGAGGGCAGACGACAAGATTCTCGCTCGCTTTGGAACAACTTGTCGTCTGTTCTTGCTTTTCTTCGCTTGATGCTGCATTGTACGTGAGTAAACTTTATTGAGAGATGTAATATGGGTGAATGAAAGCCTTTTATGTAGATTTTATTTTAAGAACGCGTTATTTGTGTAGCCATATCCACGTTTTAGACGAAGCCTCCTCCAACACCAGCCAACACAAGCCTCGCAGACACATATCCCGTCATTCCCATGAGGGCATGGCAGCCCTTTAAGAAACTCGCATAGACGGCGCCAGTTTACCCCCTAGGTGTTATAGTGAGAAACTCTATGGGAGGAGCGCCGCCGGCCTAGCCTCGCTAGCCTTCTAGCAGGGCTCAACTCTAGTCGGCAAGCCTGCTGGAAGCAGGCTTGCCGCGCTAGCCTCGCATCCTTGCCCAACTCTACTCAGGGGAGAACGCAGCACACCAAGGCCTTTCATCTCGGCCTGATACGTGCCGCCTATGCCTGCCGGTTTTGCTTCGCCCAGCCATGGCGACTCCACTCTATCCCTTCTTTCGCTCCCACTTACCCCTCCCCGTTGGCGCTGAGCCGTGCTCCCTCAAGGGCTGCAGAAGATAGCGCCAACCTTTCCCTTTCCCTCAAGAACCACTTATCATCATAAAACAAGGTCGACTGGCGCAGGACAAGAGAGATAGCGGGGGCTCAGCCGGTCGGGAGGAGGAGGGGCCGTGCGCTCAAAAAGACGACAATGCTCGACCGAATGCTGATAATAGTTTTTTGTTACACGCGGACGAGATCCTGGGGAACCTAGGCCTTAACAGCTTCGCTGTAAAAAAAGTCGCCGTTTCGCCCGAAAGGCGAAACATCGACTACCATAGCAAATTAGAGGAGGAGGACAAATAGGTAGAAAGACAGGGAGCATAGCTAGTTCTCAGACTAGCTGGCTGCCCTGTGCTGGGGAAAGGGGGTTAAGGGCAATAAAACTAATAGAAAAGAGATGTTACAAAAAAAGAGGGGGGGGGGAAGCATGGAAAAAAAAGTGAATACGGCACTGCTTAAAGTCTGTTTTAAGACCAGTTCTCTGTAATAAACGCAGCAATGCTTTCAAAGCCTTCTGTGCTGAGGACGGTCTCGGCCACTGTCCCTGGATCCTTTCCTCCGAAAAAGGGTGTTTGTCAAGTCTATCTAAGACTCTTGAAAGTTCTTTCCTGGGCGCAATGAAGCGAGGACACTCACAGAAAAGGTGGGTGATTGTTTCCTCGCAGCTGAAGTTATCGCATGTAGGGCTGTTGGCCATTCCTATCCGAAATGAGTATAAGCATTCGTGAAGGCCACGCCAAGCCACAAGCGGAAGCGCTTCCGCCCCGGCTTTGTCCCTCGCGCGCGCGAGATTGAGCCGCGATCGTCGGCGGACCCTCTTTCAATCGCACATGTACGCGCGCGGCGAAGATTTTATCGTGTTTGGACTTTATACGGAACATCACGGCGACGACGATGACGGCAGAAATGCACCTTGAGTGTCCATATACTTGCTATCGCATAAAAACAGCCAGAAATTCAGGTGTTTTAGGCTGAGCTTAGTAAGCCTTTCGTACGTGCATGACAATTTGGATAAAGGTTTTCCCCTGACAGGGTGGCTGCTTACATCGGCTTGTTTTAAAGGGCCCCTAAACCACCTCAGATATTTTTTGAACATTTCAAGTAAACACGCGCATCGCGTTCAGAATGCCATCACGATCAACAATGCCAAACGCTGCAGCGCGACGCGCCGTGGGCGCGATACAAAAAAAAAAAAAAAAAAAGAAAGAAAGACAATGCCGTCCTTCTCTCCTGGTCTTTCCACTATCCCCAGCGGTCGTCACGATGTCAGCAGGGTGCATCTGGTGATTTCAACAGCGGTTGCGACGCCCATTGGTCGAACAAGAACCTACGACTTCCGGTCTGTCTGCTAGCAGGTACGCGTGCTCCATGCTCTTTGTTCCTTGTCGTGTTTCTCGCTTGTGCGCCCTTGCGAATCGGTATTTACAGCCCGCAACGCAAGTGCCAAATCGTTCGCTTTTCAACACAGTCGTGCTTAGCGGTCTGATTAGCTGCGCGAATAGAGTGCGACAGTGTTGGTTTTTCTAGACAAGCGCGCAACACAGGGTCTATAGCGGCACACTTCGCTAGAACACGGGCCGGCACCGCAGCAACAGCGGGTAGCCCAGAAGCGCTGAGTCCACGTCCCCGTTACCGGTAAAGTTATAACTCGCCGCATGCCGTTTGCCATTCGCGGGCCGCCGTTCGACGGCGGTTTTCCTCGCGAACGGCGAGATTTCCTTGCTGTAGAGAGGATGAGACCGTGAACCATTCGTGCGGTAGCCTCACCGCCACCGCCGCCGATCGCTCGACGCCGATGTCGTCGCTAGGCCTTTTCCGGCTCACTTCAAAGCTAAAACGGATGGCGCTTCGGAATGAATTACCGACGCTCACAAGCCGCAATATTTTCTGACCGTTGTTATCGCTCTTCGCAATAATTGTACACGAAGAAGAAAACACGCTTATATTAGCGGCGCCGTCGGCTGCGATGTGAGCACAGCCGAGCTGGTCGTCTTGCGTCGGTAGCCGTGCATGGCAGCTGAGCTCGACAAGTATCGGAGCTCTCTTTCATGTTTAACGCTTCACAGCGGATATCGTTCTTCATAAAATGTACGATTTACGCATCACTTTATCTAGGGAAAATTATTTTGCTTGGAACAGAAGCTGCAGCCGAGGTTTTCGTCGCCGGTGGCAGAGGCGCGCAGCTTCGCAGTCGTCGATTGGCCCGTTGATCGTGTTGCGGGCGGTGCGCAGGCCGAACTGCCGTCTAGTTTGGACACCTCTCGGGCGGCAGACGTTCTACGGCACTGGCGGCGGCCGGTTCGCCGTCGGTATATGTGCCGTTAGCGTTGACGTGCCTCAACCGGATGTGGGCAGTGTTTTGAGAAACGCGTTGGCGATGACGTATGTCACGTGACATTTGGAGAAGCACTCGCCGAGGAGGAGAGACCAGCCGACGAGGAGAGTAGCGAAGGAAAGAGCGAAACGAGCGAGGGCCGTTTTTCGATCATCAAACGCGCGTAACTACGCTATTACGGCACCATTTCGAAAAATTCTCGCGGCTACGTGTTCGTTGTAGACTCGTGCACAACTTTCCTTTTTCCGTTTCCAAATCTTTTCTTTTTGATCGGCGTTTCTCTGTTTTTCTTGAAATGAATTTCCAGAATGACACCAGTCTCGAAATATTATTTCCCAAAATGTGGCACAGAATGCATGGGCGTTCCGGTTACTTTCGCGCTTCATTGCACAAAAGAGCGTGTTGGTAAAAAAATTGTCGCAGTTTCACCCGAAAGGCGAAGCATCAACTGCGATAGCAAATTAGTAGAGAGTTATACGGAGTAAGGATAGTAGTTTTATCAGCTGTATAAACTTGGACATGTAGCAGCACCAGCAACGCGCAGAACAGTTGTCGACGGCGTCGACGTTTTTCCCGCGTTCGCACCGAACGGGCGCGGCGTTGGTGACTGTTGCCGGTGCCCCTTTTCGACGAGATCAGAACGGGACACTCGTCGAGGAGCGTCGGAAGTCTTTACCACCTTCTCGCCTCGCAACCTTTTTGCGTAAATACGCACTTGGTGCCGCAGCTAAAAGCAAGAGCGGGGAGCGCGAAGGAAGCGTGCCGTCTTCCAGTCGCGTACAACGCTGTGGAAGGATGGTAGGGTGGGGGGGCTTTTTGCTCCACGCTGCCCGAGCGACGGCGCGCTTCCGCCCGGGCGGCTGTATCTTGAAAGCCATCTGCGATTGAGCAGTGCACGCGCCGATTTTTTCAGCCCGGGCCCGGCCCGGGCTCGTTTTTACGTTGGGCTGCCCGCCCGAGCCCGACGAAATTTTTTCTGGCGATACCCAAGCCAACCCCGGGCCCGGAAATAATCTACGTTACCCGCCCGGCCCGGCCCGCCACCCCTTTACCTTAAAGGGACACTAAAGAGAAACAGGAAGTTCAGCTGGAATAAAAGAGGGACCTTCAGGAATGCATGCCGTTTTTGTTGGGTGCAAAAATATGAGTTATTAGCGGAGAAATTCGTAAACAAAGACCAAATATCTCTTCCTCAATTTCTCTCACCCCAGATTTGGCGCTGAAGCAGTGTCGTCACAGATTGCATTGCTCTCAGCGAATCAGAATGCGCCATGATACGTCACCGCTTGCGTAAACGGCCGAGGCGCTGGGCTGGATGCATCATGGCTGCATGCATGGTCGCTGCGTTTGCGTTCGCCGCGATGGATACCGTAGCTGCCGCTGAACCTTGCAACGAAGAGCTCGCCAGGAAAGCAGGACTGCATTTCAGCGATATTCAGTGAAACGGAGCGCGAAATGATCCTCTGTGCTCGAGCGGTAGGTGTTTCCGCGTGCGATGGCGGTGAGCCGTCGGCCGCGCCGGCGGAATGCAGAGCTTATTCGTTTTCGTCGACGGGAGGCGAAGCGTCCGGTCCGCCAGGCGACGATGTTCCCGCCAGAACAAGCGTAGAAAGTTGTGCACGTACTCGGTATGGTTATTTCGTGGCTTTATTTAATGACATTCAGCATTCACCGAGCCGCTAGTTTGCTGCTGCAGGGGCACCGGTAGGAGGTTTGATGAAGGCTGCATTGAGGGAACAGCTGCTCGAGAAAGGACTGGTCTCTGGGGCACGCCAAGATACTTTCCGAGGGCAAGATTATACACATAATCCGAGGGCGAGAAATGCAGAGAGCACACCATCGGTTTCTCTGGCTCTTTTGCCGTTTTATCATCGGCAGAGCACTGAGCCATTGCGAACGGAGCGACGCCACATGAAAGGACACAATCGAGTCAACACTGCCGCTGCCCCTGATCAAGCGCATTGGGCCATTTATACAGCCCTCAACACTACACACACGATGCATTTTCTGGCTGTTTCCCGCGAAGTCAACGTTTTTCGAGCCACGCAACACGCAATCAAACACCGTAGAGCGGAACAGGCGCGCGCGACGATGCATTGACCAAAAACGAAACTACGAAACTATCACGGCCGCATGTATCGCCAAGCCATTTTTTCTTATTTATTTAATTTTGTGCTAAACTTGTACTTCCTCGCTTGAAACGGTTTAAAAAGTTGGCAAATGCTGTTTATGTACGTTTAAGGTGTATTTCATTTTGCATTTTATTAACGGCGATAAATCGCTCTCGACCAATCGCGACCGGCCTGCGTTTGTAATCTCCGACGTCACATCACGTAGTGCGGGAATTTCGAATGGGCGTCAGCACCTATTCTTCAGTTCTTCGCTATTTTCTCGCTTATTAAACATCTGTTTGCAGTAAGAATGGTATGGCTGTGATCGTGAAAGGATAATCTACCATTTAAGCTCAACTTCCGGTTTCTCTTTAGTGTCCCTTTAAGCCCGAGCCTGGCCCGAGACCGAAAAAGATCATCTAGAGGCATTAAAAAAATAAAATAAAGAAGAGTATGAAAGGAATTTATTGTTAAGACATAAATACATGTCATATGCAATTATGAGCACCATTTGAACGGTCTGAACGCAAATACCAGCGCGCGAAGTAGTACGAATGACCCTGCCGAGCAGTATCGCCATCACTTTCCAACGGCGCGACTTTGATGCGGCCCAATCCACTTCTATTGCAGCGCCGCCACAGTATTTTTCCACGTCGGGCGCCTTACTGCGAAGCATGCGCCGCCCCAGCCACTCGTCCCACTCAGCCGTATTCTAGTTCACTATACTAGAATACGGTTGACTTGTACACTTAACGCTAGTACACTTGAAGCGCAGCCGAGACCCGGTCGTGTGCGCATGGATGAAGTAAATGGTGAAAGAAAGCTTCTCGTTCCTCCATGGTGCAGCGTAATGCGCTGCTGCTAGGCGGCCGGTTGAGAACATGCGTGCTATCATGGATAGACGCAGTGCCATATTTCAGTCGCGTGACGAATTATCTTATCTTACCAGTCATCGTTTTACCAAATCGCCTTTGAAAAATCAGCAAGTAGCGAACGCGCTTGCACCGCGCCGAAAGCATTAATTACATTGATTTAGGTAAGGAATACGATGGCATCCTTTGGTTTGAGGCGATTTTGATCTTTCTGGACTTTTACATTCTGTTCAAACAGTGCAAAATACGACGGAAGAATAAAAGGGAAGTACACAGGAGTACCACTGCTAGCTTCCAGCTGCACCGGGGCAACAGGTTTTTCAGAGTCGAGACGCGCGAGGATAACTCGCTGCACGTTACATGCACACCACCAGAAAGCCCGAGCCCTGCCCGGGCCCGAGTCAAAAAGCACATGCCGTGCCCGAGCCCGGGCTTTTAGGTAAGCCCGAGCCCGCGCAGTGCTCTAATCTGCGACGAGGGCAAAAGCCTTCCTCCCTGAGCTAAGTTCGCGTTGGTGCGAGCGGCGGGACGAAGGTCAATTCGCTCGCTCCTGCGGCCGCGCTTACTCACTACAGCGTTAAGGGCTCCGTGCCGCAGAAAATCCGGCGTCCGTGTCCGTTGCGGAGAAAATCATCGCGAACCAATCCGACCGCGTGGGCCCTTTGCATCGCGCAAGGTGTTAGTGAACAAAAATTGAATTTCTCACACTAAAATCCTCAGAAAAATGGTAAAGTACGACTTAACCACAACCTACAGACATGGTGGCGTCGGATTATAATTTGAATATACGAGAAAACATAATTATGTTACGAGGAAACTCATACACAAACCCCTTTTACAGCATTTATACCATACCAACAACGGTGCGCTCGGGTAGGTTACTTGCGAAAATCCTATCCAGATGGCGCTTACATCGTCAGCAGGTCAACTTGGGACACGCGCGCTCGTCGGGGCAATAGCAAAGAATTAATAAAGTAATAAAAAAGGACCTAGGGCCTTCACATTTTAATACAAGACGACTTATATTGCCTCTGGAAAAACATCTTCCCAGCAATGCATTTCTGTTTAAAGGTGAAGCTGCCTTAAAGGGGATCGATGTAAGCTTCGTCTTTGTAAGCTGGTTTTCCCGCGTTCTGTGTTGCAGTGAACAAGAAAAATGCGGTGTGAACGGGGCCCGATAACGCTAACGCGTTCCACTCTTTAAGGCGAAGCTTAAGCGTCCTCCAATTTTGACAGCGAGTTTCCGCGGTCATCGAGTGAGATGCGTTCATGTTTGCTTCTGCGTTGGTGAAACCATGCTTGTAAATTTAGTTAGTATGCCTATGTTTACTAGTTTATACGGCTGCCAAAACTGCTATCTTTATTTCGTATAGCTGGCCACTAGTTTGCTATCGCAAGCGATGCTTCGCCTTACGGATGAAACTGCGACTTTTTTAACAGCGGAGCTGTTTAAGCTCTTGGTTAGGCCGCGTAGCGTAAACAAAAAACTGCGCCTGGCGATGACGTCACCGCGCGTTGCCTAGCAACCACCTCGCGGAGTGGCATGTGCTTCGTCTCCTCTCCGTGCCCTGCACATATTGCCTTGACATGGGACGTTAAGGAGAGGGAAGGAGAGCGTGCGCGCGGCGCGCGTTATTTTGGGGAGAGGGAAAGAGTAAATGAGAGCGACAGAGAAATCCGCCTTTTGCATGTCCCGAGTGCGCATGCGCTGTACCCTAGCGGCGAGCGCCGAAAACGTTTTGTACGGCGTCGGTGCAGCTGACGACGCACGGGTATGCAGCATAGTCGTCGAGGACGCGAACTCTTTATTGTCGGCGCTGTGCTGGTCGACGACGCGGTTTTTGCAATGTGTTTCGGTAGAAACTTCAGCTGTTCACAGCGATATTCGGTTAACGTCCGGTACATCACAATATATGCCGACACACATCGATGTCGGTCAGAAGTGGACCTCACGCCGGCGCCAACGCTCGGCCGGCTGTAGTTGTGATACTGTGCCACTGGGAGCCTATATTGTCATACAAGTAGTATGATGAAGAAGCGACCGATGACGCGACCGACGACAGCGAGTGATCGTAGTGTGATCAGATGATTTCGTGCCGAGGACGCAGACAAAACCAGTGTGCTGATCGCCGTGCGAGCGGCCGCCGAGTGAGAACATCGCACCGACAACGTGAATATCGCCGCAAATGCGCTCGTGCATGTATTTATTGACGCTCAAATTGAGTCGAAGCGTGCTTCCGACGCTTAAATGCACGATTTCAAGCCCTTTACAGCCCCCCACTTCAAGTTTGAGGCGGTGTCGATCTCGTTCAGGCAGCTTCATTAGGCCTAACACAGCCTACGAGTTACCGGCGGACAAGTACGACGAAGGAAACTGCTTATATAGTTCGGTACTGACCTTACCGACTTGAAGTGAACCACTCTTAGCATAGTACGATGCACACACAGAGAGTGGGAAGCGGCGACACGGTGCAGTGCTAATATCTCGGTACAGGCACCGTTCTTGAACGAAGACTGTCGGTCGCAGTCGCCGGCGCTTTCAAGAACGAAGTGCAACTACGGAGAGTGTATTTTTATGCTGCCAGATTTATAGTTACCGAAAGCGCAGTTTACCTATTATGCTAAACAGGCAACAAGTGATGGGCCTTTCGACACTGCATCGTAAGCAACAGCACCGCTCGTTGCCACGCGAGTATACGGCGGGCCTCGGCATTTTCGCGTGCCAGTGCGGCTAGGTGGTCGTTGTCGCCGTTTTCGATGTGCCCGGGACGTTCATGCCTTCTCGTCTCAGTGTGATCGCTTCTGATTCGTATATGCTTTGAACATTTCCTCATTATTTCGTGTGAGCGTGCACGGTACTTGAAGCGAACAGCGAGCGGTGGCCGTACGCGTGCCGATGTAAACAATTGCGCCGTTCTTGCGTTGCATAAATACTCTCAGCTATAAAGGCAGTTTTTATCGTCCTATTATAGTACGTTCAGTGCAGGTCTAACAGTGGCAAATGCATGAACTTGGCTTATATACGATACGGCTAACCTCCGCTGAGCGGAATCGACCCCAGCTTAAACTTGATGTGGGCGGCTGGCGAGTGCTCACGTTCGTGCATTTCAACTTCCGAAGCATGTTTGGACTCATATTCGGTACGAATAAATATGAATAACAGGAATACAAGCGTAGGCGCTGTGTCAGTCGCGTTACGGTGAGATGTATTCGTTCAGAGGCACATCGCACGGTGACTGGTTTTGTCGGCGTAGCTGCACGAAATCCCGTCATCATATTTCGACGAATTACGGTTGTAAGTCGCACCAGAGTCATTGCCGGCCTAGGCATCCTGTCCAACAAGCAGCCACTCACACAAAACTAAAATTACAACGACTGAAAAATGCACAAACCCATTTCAGCTCGCTTCTTGCAGCGCACCTCTGCGTCCCGCGGGGCCCCGACGCCGTACTAACTGTTTCTCGCCGAGCCCGCTAAGGTGGCGCCAGAGCGCAATGCAAGGAGGCAATGCGCAGAGCTGCTGACGACGCCGTCCGCGTTTCCCCGCATTCGCGCCGAACGCGCGCCGTGTCCCTGAGTGCAGCTGGCGGCTTGGCAGGTTTCGACAAGCAGCGTCCCGGCACGTGTGTAGGCGCAGCTTGGCCGTGACGTCACCGGGGACATGCAGCTCGGAACCGCTGCGACGGCGGCAGAACTCTCGTTGACTCTGTGGTGAATACATGTAGCCTTGACATGGGACGACCAAGGATGATCCGGACGCTCGAAGAAGAAGCCGCTCATCTTGAAGCGCGTCGCGCCGCCAAGCGAGAATCTGCGCATCGGCGGCGAGTCGACTGGGAATACCGTGCCTAGCAGCACTTATTTCCTAGCAAAACTTAGCTAAGCCTAGTAAAACCTGGAATAAGCTAGATCGATCACCAGCTCCACTGTTTACTCCAGCTTTGCACCACTAGTGCAAGCTGCCCACATTGTTTTCTTCTTGTCGCGTCAAATTCACGGACTGCTGGCGTTGAACAGAGCCCACGCAACCCTGTCTCAGTGCCAAAAAATGACAATCAAGTGTGTAGTGCATTGTATCTGCCTTTTGAACGTCTATATTATTGCGATACAGGAGATTTAATCAAAGACGGAGGAGATATCATGCTTGAAAAGCTTGCGGCCCTTTATACGCAATGCCTCACAACTTCAAGTGTACCAGAGAGCTGGAAGAACGCCATCATTATACTAATCCATATGAAGGGAGACGTTAAAGAACTGAATAATTATAGACCCATTAGCATGCTTTCAGTATTGCATAAAATATTAACCAAGATAATTTACAATAGAATCAGGGCAACACTTGACTTCAGCCAACCAAGAGAACAGGCTGGCTTCAGGAAGGGATATTCTACGATGGATCATATCCATGTCATCAATCAGGTAATCGAGAAATCTGCGGAGTACAATCAACCTCTCTAATGGCTTTCATAGATTATGAAAAGGCATTTGATTCAGTAGAGATACCAGCATTCATAGAGGCATTGCGTAATCAAGGAGTACAAGAGGCATACATGAATATCTTAGCAAATATCTACAAAGATTCCACAGCTACCTTGGTTCTCCACAAAAAAAGTAGAAAATTACCTATCAAGAAAGGGGTCAGGCAAGGAGGCACAATCTCTCGAATGCTATTCACTGCATGCTTAGAAGAAGTATTCAAGCTTTTAGACTGGGAAGGCTTAGGAGTGAGGATCAACGGCGAATATCTCAGCAACCTTCGGTTTGCAGATGACATTGTCCTATTCAGCAACAATGGAGACGAATTACAGCAAATGATTGAGCACCTTAATCGAGAAAGTGTAAGAATTGGGTTGAAGATGAATATGGCGAAGACAAAGATAATGTTCAATAGCCCGGCAAGGAAACAAGAATTCAGGATCGCCAGTAAGCCTCTAGAGTCTGTAAAGGAGTACGTTTATCTAGGGCAATTACTCACAGCGGATCCTGATCATGAGAAAAAAATTCACAGAAGAATAAAATTGGGTTGGAGTGCATACGGCAGGCATTGCCAAATCCTGACTGGGAGCTTACCACTGTCATTGAAAAGAAAAGTGTACAATCATTGCATTCTACCGGTGCTAACATATGGGGCAGAAAGTTGGAGGTTAACAAAGAAGTTCGAGAATAAGTTAAGGACCGCACATAGAGCAATGGAACGAAAAATCTTAGGACTAATGTTAAGAGACAGGAAGAGAGCGGTGTGGATCAGAAACAAACGGGGATAGCCGATATTCTAGTTGACATTAAGCGGAAGAAATGGAGCTGGGCAGGCCATGTAATGCGTAGGATGGATAACCGATGGACCATTAGGGTTACAGAATGGATACCAAGAGAAGGGAAGCGCAGTCGAGGTCGGCAGAAAACCAGATGGGGTGATGAAGTTAGAAAATTTGCAGGCGTAAGTTGGAATACGCTAGCGCAAGACAGGGGTAATTGGAGATCACAGGGAGAGGCCTTCGTCCTGCAGTGGACATAAAATGCAGGCTGATGATGATGATGATGATTGCGATAGCAATTATATTGTTACGACGGTGTGGGTTTATTTACAGGTGATGATAGATGAAAGCACGTGAAGGGAGCAGCCGAAGGCGAAAACCAGTCCCGTACGATGAACCGCCCAGTGCAAGCGCGTGCTGCACACCACCTCTTTGTCTTCTTCTAACCTCCGCGCGTTGCCGCGACAATATGCACACTCCAAGCGGATTTCTGCCGTGGGCGTCGCCATCGCCATGAGGTTCCGTATAAAGTACAAGGGCGATAAAATCGTCGCCGCGTGCTGTATGCTGTATGTGCGCGTGAAAGCACGCGAGGGACGCGCGCTTTCACGGGGAGCTAACGCGACGTCTTCCGTTGCGCGAAAGGCCGTGGCGGGATGGGAGGAAGGGAGGGGGGGCGACGTGCGGAAGCACCAAATGCGTATCTTGCGTCCGGGCGCAAGGGGAACTGTAATCTCGCAGGTGAAAGGAGGAAAGCGGAAAGGCAGCATGGGAGGGAGGGGGTACGTCTTCTGCTCTGGAAGCAACTGCGTACTTGTACTTTGCGCGGCAGCGGGCGGTCGCGCGCACCGTATCTTGAAAGCGATCTGCAACACGGCTCCTACCTTTGTATACGCTGTGCTTTCGCCGCTCAGGTTCCGTTGAAGCGATAGGCCGCACGGACCTTCGCGCTTCCTCAAGCCAGCGTTTTGACAGCAGTTGTGTGCGGTCATCGAGTGTGATCTATTCATGTTAGCTTGTGCGCGCTGACACCAGGCTTGTTAATTCAGTTAGTAAGCGAATGTTTATACAGCCGACAAAAATACTATCCTTACTCCATATAGCTCTCTACTAATTTGGTATCGCAATTGATGCCTCACCTTTCGGGCAAAACTGCGTTTCTTTTTTTTTTGAAATGACAAATAAAACTTCGACGTACTAGGTTTTACAGCTTGAGTGATATTGTGAACGAGCATTAGGAAGAAATCGGAAGCAATATTTTTACAACGAAGCTGTGTTTGGCTACCCCGGCAAATTTTCTGCGTCCATGCGTGTACACAGTCGCGTCGGCAAACAAACATTTTCGTCTCCAGTGGTAGTGTAATTTTGAGTTTCCGCGTAACAGAATTATGTTTTCTCGTACGTTCAAATTACAATCGGGTGATATCATGTCTGCACGTTGTGTGTCAGTCGTACTATACAAATTTTGTGGTGCACTTTGAGAAATTGAATTCGTTCAATAGCGCACTTGCGCCAGGTGGGGGGAGGGTCTGCTAGAATGCAGTATGCTGCACTCCACCACAGCTGCGTGTGCGCGTGACGACCAAGTGCACAAGATGTATCTTGATGAGTGGGCGCTCTGTCCGTTGCGTCGGTCACGCAGAATGTGCTGCGACCGTAATCGACATCAGGGCAAGACTGTTCAAAAATTACAGTGACGTTCACTTCGTGAACGCGGGTTACGCGGAAGCGTATAGACGCCGCTCTTGTAAGGACATCATTTCGTTTATAAAACAAACAGCTTCTTAGGAGTGTTCGGCTAATTGCTTAGACTGACAAAAATCGTTGATCGCTTCTGCACATTTCTTTCCTTCGTTCTAGTGGTACTCTTCTCCTTTGTGTATGGGATGATTTATTTATTTATTTATTTATTTATTTACTTATTTATTTATTTACTTATTTATTTGTGCAATACCCACAGCACCTTTACAGGCATTACAGTGGGGGGAAATACATATCAAGCGTATTCATGCTCCATGACTTAGAAGTATACAATATGATACATAACGTAAGCATAATGTTCAAAGAATAACAGTCACTATACGCATGCAGAGAAAACAAAAGAACTTAAGTAATGTCGCATCAATTCAACAAGGCATAAAATGTATAATTGGATATTACATCAACCATTGACGATGGTAGCCTATTCCACTCCCGTATAGTTCTAGGGAAAACAGACATCCTGAATAGTTCTGTGTGGCAAAATATTTCTCGTATTTTATGAGTGTGGTCACCTCGAGCTGATTCATAATAAGGTTCAAATATGTACCGTTGCCCGTCTATGCCAATTGTTGAATGAAAGATACTATGAAAAAGCATTAAACGAAGTTTTTTTCTGCGATTGTCGAGAGATTCCCATTGTAAATTCTTTGCTTGTGTGGCGCTAAGAGCAGAACTATAATTTCCAGTAACAAATCTTGCAGCTAAATTTTGCATTCTTTCAATGCGTTCCTTGTCACCAAGCATCGGTGGGTCCCATACCTCGCATGCATATTCTAAGCCAGACCTGACGAACGTCTTGAAGAGTAGCTCTTTAGCAGCCATACTGAAGTTTTTAGCGTTGCGCCGTATAAACCCTAATGCCTTGCCTGCATTTGCTATTATATGATCAACGTGACGATGCCATTTTAAATCAGTGGTAGAATAAACTCCTAGATATTTATATAAGGACACCCGTGACAATGCAATGTTATCTAAGGTATACTGAAAGAAACATGTTTTTTTTTTCTTACTATATGACATGGTAACCGTCTTATCTAGATTCAAATTCATGTTCCATTTACAACACCACTGAGCAATGCGGCTGAGATCACATTGTAATATTCGGCAATCATCTTCACAACTAATAGGCCTATACCCGCCGTGGTTGCTCAGTGGCTATGGTGTTGGGCTGCTGAGCACGAGGTCGCGGGATCGAATCCCGGCCACGGCGGCCGCATTTCGATGGGGGCGAAATGCGAAAACACCCGTGTACTTAGATTTAGGTGCACGTTAAAGAACCCCAGGAGGTCTAAATTTTCGGAGTCCCCCACTACGGCGTGCCTCATAATCAGAACTGGTTTTGGCACGTAAAACCCCATAATTTAATTTAATTTTTAACTAATAGGCCTATACAAGACGCAATCATCAGCGTATAGTCTCAAATGCGACAGAATTCCTTCACCGATATCATTGATGAATAAAAAACAAAAAACAAAAGTGGACCCAGAACTGAGCCCCGAGGGACGCCAGAAGTGACGTCTACTCTTGATGACTCAGAACCATTCAAAACTACGTATTGTTTGCGCAGTCTTAAGTATTCAGCAATCCATGCAATAACTTGTGCTTTAATACCGTAGGTATGAAGTTTCTCAACCAACAAGGAGTGGGACACAGTCAGTGGCGTAGCCAGAAATTTTGTTCGGGGGGGGGGGGGGGGGGGGCTCAGGTTGCAGCGCGGCCTCCTCCTTATAGAATTTGTCGAGGGATCAAATGCATAAATAATAACTGCATTGCCAATTTCATTGTATATTAGATGCTGCAAACGAATTATTGAACGCTATGCACTGTCCATTAAAAAAATCACAGCATATCCACGGGGTGAATGATGATGAGTGGGCGAAGCTCCGGAGGGAATCATCGGATCTCCCGCTTAAGGGGACGCTAGCACAAACGCGTTAGAAACGTGCAGTACTCTCTAGTAAGGGGGAGCGGCCACAGCGTCTTACGCAGCCATTTACACATGCCGGAACGTGCACCGCGTTTGCCGACGCCATCACATGACTGCTGAGAGAGTATACCCCCCCGTATTCATAAACGCTCCTCGACTTGAACTTGACTTGCCACCGCTTTGGGCAGCGCGTTCGAAACGCGCTGAAGGTAAGGCGGAGAGGCCACAGCGTCTTACACCAGCTTCTTACACGGGCCGTAACGCGCTAGCACAAACGCGTTAGAAACGCGCTAGAAACGCGGCCTTTCGTTAATGTTGGGTATTTAGTGCCATCGTGGTGCGTGTGTCCATGTCCGCTTCGTGGCGTAGTGGGCTAACGCCGCGCGCTCGGAAGCGAGGGGTCCCTGGTTCGATTCTGCGCTACGGACACAACTTCGAAATTTTTTTTTTCTCATTTTTCTCAGACTGGTTACGCACTACTACTACGACGACGGGGACGAACGGGTGCCGCTATAAGGAGCTTCGCCCCTAATATGTATGTTTTCATAACAGAATATATTCGTTTGCCCCAAAAATTGTGGCAGAAATAACTGATATCAATGCTTCCGTGTCTTTTTTTTTGTCTAATTAATAAGTAAAGAAAACATCTCATGAACTTTAGAACTATTGACCCGGTTCGCGGAGCAGTTTGTTTTAGAGAAACGAGATGGCGCTCACGGCGGCGCGCCATACCTCTCCTCAGCGACCGCGCACGAATATGAAACCATTACCGATTCTACCTTGCTTCTGTGCGATCAGCTGTAGGAAATGCAACTGAGTTTTTGCTAACACACTGTGCTCCAATTATGCTAGATTGAATAATGTGGATTGAAGACGCGTGCAGTAGTTGGCTGCAAAAATTGTGACTGTTATGTTAAGGAATAGAATGAATCTGTGTGGCGAAGTTGGCGGACCGCTGCTGCAACTGTCCGAACGTGTTACCGGCACTTCGTGATGTGCGGCTTTTTTCGAGGATACAGAAATTTGCGCATCCACCAGCCTTGTATCGCTAAACTTTAAAGAAAGGGCTTCATCCCCAGAACGTCGGCAAGAATGAGTACCACTCGTTAAACAATGACAAAGGGAGTAGCGCCGCTTGCTGTCTTAGTAAGTTTCGCGCACGTTATCTATACACATCTGTCCAAATGGCAGGAAACCTTACGCCCACTCTATCGCCGACGTATCAACAATGAGTGAGTGGGCGCACACTTGAATATATGCGCACTGTATACACACAATAAAGGACGGAATACACCTATGGCGCACCAATGGTCGAAGCTGAATGTTTCGTGATGGTCCACAAGAGTAAGCAAGTTACTAGCTGTAATATATATTTGCTACAAGGTATTACAATGTAAAAAACAGCTACGTTTCAAGCCTTGTGCGCTGCAAGAGCAAATCTATCGGATTCGGAACTGAGCACACCCGCGAGCGATTAGGCAGAAAATAATCAGATAGTGGCCGCACCGAGGAACTTCACTGAGTCAGAAACTGACAAGCCACTGCTTCCATTGTAAACAAGGAGGCAACGGAGGCAGTTGAGGCAAGCAATGGACGCGTCACCATGTGATCAAATATGGCAGCGCCCACGGGATCGCCGCGAAAAGGGTCAATATCAGTTCGAAACCAGCCAAGCAGTGCATGCAGCTTATATGAAAAACGTAAAGGCCATGAAATGAATAAGTTGAGGACAAATATTTTGATGAATCTTTGTCATTCAAGAACATTGTTTACATGTTTCTGCATATGCAACGGCCAGGAAGAAACCTCAATGACGCTATCCCTCGTTGCAATCGATTGCGCAGGAGTAGCTGTAATTCGTCGTGTATTGTAATTACACCGAGATAATACTCGCAGCAGTGAGTACAAATAAAAAGTGGGAGTTCTGCAAAGTATATATTAGAAATGCGAAGATAGAATGGAATATACAAATGCGAAGCTACAACTCACTAAAGGGCAAAAAAAGAGTCGCTGGAAACAAAGTTCACTGCTTGTATACACAAAACCTCGCAGAAAAACATTTAAAAATAGGTATGAGTCTCCAATAAATCTACGTATTTAAGCAAACGTCAGTGTATATAATGCGTCAAATACGACAAATAAACATGTTGCTCAGTCACAGATAGTAAACTTTGAGCACAAAAAGACAGATGATCCTGGCAAAAACTTAACTATGATCGCAGAAATCGTGATATGTACTTGAGCCATGCAGCGGTCGCGACAGTGCCATGTGGGTAGAATAATAGAGGATTAATGCATAAATCAGTACGAAAATGTGTAATTTAACTGCGTGCACAACGTCAACAAATATTTTGCACCCAAAATTAAAGGAGGGTATTCCTTCGTTTCAAAAAAGAAATAAAATCAGGTAGCTGAAAAGGAAAGAAAAGGACAAACGAAGGCCACAGATGATGCGGTAAGTTGAACTACCCAATATCCGAGTGTTTTTGGCGAACGCCGCGTGGGCCGGGCTTTCATCAAAATTGGTTATTGGTATCCTCGTAATTTTTGTATTCGCGTGATAATTGTGATCATGATGCTAACTGATAGAATAAACGGCGAAAATTTCTGCGGTTTTAAAAGTTAATTAAGAACTTATGGACCTGAAGGAACAGTGCTTTTTACTTGCATTGATTTTTGCTGCTTCGCTATCTAAAGGACAAACTTCTCTCGGCGGGAAAGTTGAGCTAAACGGTCACGTTGATGCCGACGTCTCTGTGGGTGTATAGAAGCGCCAGCCTAACCATGCGTTCCACAGACATTGTAGAGCGCAACTAGTTTTTTAGTAAACTCTTGTTAAAAAAATATTCTCTCTGTGCTGGCAGTGGTCACTGGAAGGGTGTCTAGAAGCTGCAGCAGTATTTACACATTTACATAGAACCTGCTGTCGCCGTCAGAGATGGGCATCTATTCCGGTGTTAAAACCTAAAACACTCCCTTGATGTCGTTGGCATACTTGTTTAGGTACCTTGCAGGAACAGTAGGCTGTTCGATTCCAGCGATGTCCGTCGTTTCGTCAGGAAGTATGGAGAAGCAGCCTGCTTTTGAATCTAAGCTTTCTTTGATAATGTCACCACAAATTTCTATTATTTGGTTTTGTGCGTCTGGGCTTAAATACGAGGCAATACTGGGGCAACTTTCCAAATGGTTCTTCAGAAATGTATCTCCACAATCAGCTCGCATGCGAAGAAGCACTCTGAAAATGCCTGTATTTTCAGCAGGGGCATTGCTTAAATTCATAGGGCCCCTGTCCCTGTGGCCACGGAGAGCCAGACCTTGTCGCCCGCAAAAAAAAAAAAAAAAAAAATCCTCAATAATAGGCCGTTCACTTTCTTCTGTTTTCTCATATTTTACTTTGCCTGCCCTGGTCCAGCTGATCAATCACATTGGGCACGCTTCCTGAATATGTTTGGAGAAAATTATCAGCTGCTAGCTGACAGTCACGGTGATATTTAGTATTTTCGTGTGTGTGGGAGATTGCGAGCGCGCGCTTCCTTTTATGGAACGGCTTGGACACGAGCGTTCCAGTGCGCGCATGTTGGCCCAAGTTTATAAGAACATTAACCCCATAAAGTTCTAGAATTGAAAATCTTTTAAAGCATGCCTTTGGAAATGTCAGCGCACCTTTCGCGTCAAAAGTTTATGAGAACTTTATACCCATAAAGTTTCGTAATTGAAATCCATGCGCTCCGTATATTCCGCGGCCGCTGCGAGATGCCGCAACGCGCGCGCTCGCTATCGAAAACCCGTTGAAAGTTTGTGCTCGGATGGGGCTCCTGCGTCTCGAAATGTCCTGCGTCTTCTCTGGACCTCAATAAAGTTATTTCACTCACTCACTCGGATGGGGCTCCTTGCGTTACGTGACTCCAGGTGCAAGGGCGTTGTCACGAAATCCAGCCCGAGTTCGCAATGTTCGTGCCGAAATGTCTTTTCGAGCGTGAAAAGGACATTGTAGACAAAATCCAGAATGATTGTCGGCGTCGGTGGTAGTTTTGGTCGGCGGTGCATGCCAGCACGAAAAAATTTCGGGGGGGAGCTGAAGCCCCATCAGCCCTCCCCCCCCCCCCCCCCCCCCTGGCTACGCGCCTGGACACAGTATCGAATGCCTTCCTGAAGTCTAAAAATATACAATCTATAGAAAATCGTTCATCCATAGCACTGGTAATATCATGCGTGAATTCAATTAGTTGTGTTACACAAGACAAATTCTTTCTAAAGCCATGTTGAGAGGGATTAAATAGGGAATATAGATTCATATGTGCTACAATACTCGTGTATAAAATGTGCTCTAAAGCTTTGCATGCACCACACGTTAAAGAAATCGGTCGATAATTAATTACGTCACTTCGCGGACCAGACTTATGAACTGGAACCACTGCGCCAATCTTCCAATCATTGGGTAGGGAAGCTCCTGCCAGTGATTTTTCAAAAAGTATTATCAAGAAAGGAGCTATACTGAAGTCACGAACCGCAATCGGTTACGTTGCAGGCAGTGCGGCTGATATACCTGCAATTATGCGTATGACCTTGACTCCAGCAAAAGTGGGTCTACCTCAGGCACCTGGGCTTTCTTTTCAAATTTCAAGTGTTTTCGGGGGTGCCGTGCGGTGCAGTCATACTTCTTTTTCTTTTTTTTTTTTTCGACCAGCGCGTCGCCCAGGCGATCCAGGCCAGAGGGCTCCTGGAATAAGGGACCCTTCCATCTCGACTGACAAGTCACTGTTTCAAATAAAGGTTCATTCATTCATTCATTCATTCATTCATTCATTCATTCATTCATTGCAGACGCGATCGCCAGCAGGTCACCCGCGCTCCGAACTTGTCCGTTTACAATCTCCACACCTGGGGAGAGGTTGCCTACAAAATAATTCCACTGTCGCGAAGTTTTGGCACGTTGTAATTTACGTGGGGTTTTGTGCCCATGTGCAGACCCTGAGAGTTGTGGCGCTGTGCATGAAGTTTTGAGTCGATAACAGAAAATTCTGTAGCGCAGGACGACATTCTGTGCCTCGCAAGGTTGTCCTTGAGAAGAAGACAGTGTGCGCTCTGAGAGCCCCTACTACAACCGCAATAAATCGACCCGGGAAATCGCCGAACTCTGCTGTTTGTTTGTTTGTTTTTCTTTCTTCTCTTGTGACTACCGGTCCATTGTGGCATCTAAAAGGATGATCTCCTTGATGGTACTGCCCGCTCTGTCCACGACGGTATTGATATATATGCTATACCTTCGTTCATAGCCGATGCTGTAAAAAAACAGTTCGCTAACTGCAAACGCTCACAACTGCTAGCTGACTGGAACTACCCGCGTGTCTCGAACGGTCGACCGCAGAGTCTCCATCCTTGCGTGAAGCTGCAGCCATAATCTTGGACAATTCGTTATATGGCAATGAAGGGAAAGCTACAGAGGCGAAGCGTGTGCACATCTGGCACCGCGCCAAGCAGTCCGCTTGACGGTGCTTTCTGTTGCGGTCTGTCGGAACAGATACTAATTCAACTTCGCGTGCTATTTGTGACAGCGTCACACTTGGAAAAGCGCGCAAGAGTAAAGCAATACAATATAAATGGAAATGTAGCACTGAGTGGTGCATGCGTCTTATGTTTTTTGTCTTTCTTGCTATTATTAGTACCGTATTAAGTTACAACTCTTGCGTTCCCCAGACTAAAAATAAAAAAGTCGTAGTTTCGCCCGAAAAGCGAAGCATCGATTGCGATAGCAAATCAGTAAACAGCTATCCGAAGTAAGGATAGTAGTTTTATCGGCCGTATAAGCGTGTAAACATAGGCATACCAACTAAATTAAGAAGCATGGTGTCATGTGCGCACAAGAAAACTGAACACATCTCACTCGATGACCGCGGAAACTCGCTGTTACAACGCTGGAGTGGGAAGCCCGGCGGCAGCAGCGAGCGAATTTACCTTCGTGCTGCGTCTCGCATCAACGCGAACTAAGATGACACTTGCCCCGGCGGGTGCGCGCGACTGCCCGGAGCGCTGCTCCGCGCGACGGAAGACGGCGCTCTTCCTTCCCGCTTTCCTCCCTTGCGTGCGCGAGATTGAGCCACAATCGCCTGCTCACCCTCGCGCCCTTTCACTCGCACATGCAGCCGACGGCACGCGGCCGCGGTTTTATCGCCTTTGGACTTTACAAGGAGTCTCACGGCGACGGCGACGACCACGGTGACGACGATGGCGATGACCACGGCAAAAGGCGACGGCAGAAAAGCGCCTGCAGTGTCTATATAATTGCTATCGCAATACAATTCTGTGGTCTTACGGGCCAAAGTTACAATATTATGAGGCAGGGCGTTGTGCGGAACTGCGGAAAAATTTGGATCTTCTAGGGTCCTTTAGCGTGCACACAATGCACCGTACACGGGTGTTCTTAGATGTCTCAACAATCGAAATGCGGCCGCCGCGGCCGGGATTTGATCCCGCGCCCTCGGGCATAGCAGCGCAACGCCAAAGCCACTACGCCACCACGGCTTAGTCTGCTCCACAGAAAACGCAAATGAGACCACGACTAGTGTCTGAAGCGCTGTCATGTATGTGCTTCGCCTCCACAGCTTTTTCTTCATTGCCACACAAAGTTGTCCGCAAGTACACAAGGCCTCTGTCGCTGTGGTGCAACACGCTGGCGTTCATTGCGCCAGACAGTGACGTTCGTCTACAGTGGTTGCTCACTCGAATGAGCAAAGCACCTCCGTGCGAAAGTTGCTCGTTTGCGGAGTCCGTCGAACACCTGCCTTACGTCTGTCCGGGCCAATACCCATGACACACGGGAACTTCAAAGGTCTTTGGACAACGGGACATTACTAGAAAGGTGTTCACGCTTTGTGACACACGGCAAAGGGGTATATCCTTTTTAGTGAAGGCCCCTTGCGGAAGGGGAGATATCCGAACTCCTTTATGGACCTTAAGGTGTAACTTCGGCGAACAGCACAAAACTTGGTGAAGCACTAAATATGGTGGCTTATTTAGAATTTAGTGACTGCAAAAAGAATTCTATAATTAGCACTGACGCAATTTGAGTAGATACACTATTTTGTTTAGTGTTTTGCCAGTTTCACTTACAAGAAGCAGCGCCCTGTGATTTTGCCGTTTTGCTTAATGAAAACAAATAAAGAAGACTGTGCCGTGCGGTGTGTCAGCGGAGAAACTCCATTTGTTTCAGCGTAGCAGAAAGGGGGAGGGCTTACTTTAGAGGAATTTAGTTTGCCCGTGTGTCAGAGGTATAATACAGCCACGACTTCCTTTTAAAAAATTTTGGGCACGCTTACGTAATGCCTAGTAGCGATTTGGCACGATTGCCACTTTGCGCACACCACAAGTGAGCAAACGAGCGACCACGTGCGTCGCGTCGTGCAGCTCACGCGCGAGTGCACGTTCGTGCAAAAGCGCCTGCACGAACGCCAGTTTCCATTTGGCCATAGGCGCTTGCATGAAACGAGCTCGACATCACCACTGTCTTTAGCATCGTGTAGACTTCTCACTATTAAAGACGATAGTCTTTCTTGGGCTACCTAACGCGATAAACTGTCTGTCTGTCTGTCACTCGATTCAACCACCCGGCCAAAACCAAGCATGAGGAGAGGAGGTGCAGAGAGAGAGAGAGAGAGAGAAAGAGAGCGACAGAGAGCGAGAGTAATAAATAAATTGTAATGAAGAACCTGTGCCTCAGCAGCATCGCCACCGGCATACGCTTGGTATTGCTACCCGTTCGCCTACATCCGTTGCTAATAAACCTCTTAGCAAGTGGTGGAGGTGCTGGGTGAAAATTGAGCGGGGGGTCATGTGGCGCGCCATTGCCGTCGTCGCATGCTTCCTTTCCCGAACATCTGGCGAGCGCCACCGTTCCCCGCTCAATTTTCATCTTCGCCTTCCAGCCTTCCTACCTCTTCCTTTTGTCCTGATCGCTCACCTTCACCTACCCGCCGCCCACCATCTCCACGTCGTCGCTCACTTTCTCCGATGCGTCGCCGTGCCGGACCCACCGAGCAGGAAAACTGATGGCCGCAGTTCCCGAGGCACAAACTGCGTCTACGTCGAAATGCTCAAGTCCTCGTCCCTCTCCAGCCAACGTGATTGAAGTGTATGTCGAAGGAGTCGCCGTCCTGGCACTTGTCGATACAGGAGCCGCAGTATCTGTAATTTCCGCCAAACTCTGTCGCATACTAAAAAAAGTTCTTGCGCCTTTATCTGACCTCGCCCTTCGAACCGCGACCTCTCAAAAAATTATGCCTCTCACTGCCTGTACTGCTCGAGTCTTCATTCAAGGAGTTCTGTATACCGTCGAATTCGTCGTGCTGCCCTCATGTTCCCATGACATTATATTAGGCTGGGATTTCCTTGCAAATAACAACGCCGTTATTGACTGTTGCCACGCCGAACTTGAACTTTCTGCGCTTCACGATTTTGAGACAATCGACGCCCACCCTTCTAGTGATAAACTGTTTGTGTCCGAAGACAATGCCGTTCCTCCGTGCTCTTCTCTGCTTGTCCCTGAGTCGTGCGCCGCTATTTCTGAGGGCACTGTTCTCTTTACGCCCTGTGAAGTGTTCCTTCGCCGCAAATGTTCTCCGCTGCCCTTTGCTCTCCTTACTCTTTGCAGTGGCGCAACAAAGATGCTCGTCGACAATCCCACGGGGTGCCCTTTACGTTTATTTCATGGCGAGTGCCTAGGCCTTGTTCAGCCGGTCGACACCTTTTGCATCTTTGACGCTCCTGCGGCTTCTACTCCTACGGATCTTAGCGCACTTTCTTGTGACCCTGCGGTTGATCAGTCCCTCCTCGACGCTTTCAACCACTCCATCGACGATGAAACGTCATCTTCACAAAGAAGCCAGCTGCTCACTCTGCTGCAGAAGTTCCGCGCCTCTTTTGACAGCCCTGCTTCCGGTTTGGGTCGTACATCAACCGTTTTTCACCAGATGGATACCGGCAGTCAAACACCTCTTCGGCAACGCCCTTATCGGGTATCCGCCTCGGAGCGCCGTGTAATTGATGACCAGGTTGATGACATGCTCAAATGCGGCGTTGTCCAGCCTTCAAACAGTCCCTGGGCGTCACCGGTTGTTCTTGTTAAGAAAAAAAGGTCACAGTTTCGCCCTAAGGGCGAAGCAATGAATGCGATAGCAACCCAGCAATGTCACACGAAGTAAGGTGAGCGGCTTTGGTAGCAGTATGAATTGTAGTAAACATGAGCTGATTAAGTAAGTAGGTGTGCTGCGGCGTAAGTAGACCGACATGGAGAGAGACTCGATGACCACGAGAAGGCGCGTGTGAAATGGTGGTGTTGATGAGAAGCGCTTCCCGTGGGCAGCGCGTGCGAAGGGACACACCTGTAGCTCTGCACTGCCGATCCGGGCAGCATTGCATGTGTAGCGTGCGTTGGAAAATGTGGCCCGACTATTACAAACAAACGTGAATAGATCACACTGAATGACTGCAGACAACGACTGTCAAAACGCTGGCAGCAAGCGCATATATACACCGCAGCGGCGAAGGTACGTGCGGTCTATCGCTTCAACGGAAACTGAGCGGCGAATGCACGGCGCATAAAGGTCAGAGCCGTGGGGAGATAATAGACGGTGCGGGCGAGACGAGCGCGGTTGTTGGCAGAGTAGAAGTGCCCCCCCCCCCTCCCCCGCTCCCTCCGGCGCTGGCTTCCCGCTTCCTTGCTTGCGCGTGGGAGATTGAGTGCGTTCGCTCTCCGTGATAGCGTGCGTCCCCGCACGCTTCCGCTCGGGCATACGGCGCGCGGCGAAGATTTTATCTATAGGGAACCTCACGGCGACGGCGACGGCAGCAATCCGGTTGAAGTGTCCATATAATTGCTATCGCAATAAAAGGATGGCTCTATTCGGTTCTGGCGTCGACTACCGACGTCTGAACAAGATAACGCACAAGGACGTTTACCCGTTACCGTGCATCGACGACGCCCTCGACTGTTTGCAGGGAGCGGAGTTCTTTTCTTCGCTGGATTTACGCTGCGGATACTGGCAAGTCCCTATGGCACCATCTGATCGACATAAAACAGCATTTGTGACACCTGACGGATTATATGAATTTACCGTGATGCTTTTCGGCTTGTGTAACGCTCCAGCGACTTTTGAGAGGATGATGGATATTTTACGCGGCCTCAACTGGAACACATGTCTCTGCTACCTGGACGACGTCGTTGTCTTTTCCGCTGATTTCCATACGCATATCAGCCGTCTCCACCACGTTCTGAAATGTGTCACTGACGCGGGACTTCAACTCAACTTTAAAAAATGTCGTTTTGGTGCCCGAAAGCTCACCATTCTTGGCCATGTTGTCTCGCGAGACGGCATTCTTCCGGACCCATCCAAGCCCAGCCCCGTCGCTGACTTTCCAAAACCGAAGAAGTTAAAGGAGCTTCGAAGTTTCGTCGGTTTATGCTCGTATTTTCGAAGTTTCATTCGAAATTTCGCATCCATAAGTGCACCCCTGACAGACCTACTAAGCGGCGACAAAGCACTTTCAGCTTGGTCGCTCGCCAGCGATGACGCCTTCACGAAATTACGCCGCCTGCTAACCTCGACACCTATCCTCCGCCACTTCGACCCTGCCGCCCCCACCGAGGTCCACACCGATGCCAGCGGCGTCGGACTCGGTGCCGTACTCGTGCAACGGAAGGCGGGGTTCGATTAATATGTCGTCGCCTAAGCGATCCGAACTCTGACAAAAGCCGAGGCTAATTACTCTGTTACAGAGAAAGAGTGTTTAGCCATTATTTGGGCCCTTGGTAAATTTCGCCCTTATTTGTATGGCCACACTTTCGACGTCATCACTGACCACCACGCCCTTTGTTGGCTGTCCACCCTCAAGGACCCATCTGGCCGACTTGCTCGCTGGGCCCTTAAGCTTCAGGAGTACGACATCCGCGTTCTTTACCGTTCTGGCCGCAAACACACGGACGCTGACACCCTTTCTCGCTCACCGGTCGCAGCTGACAACGCTTGCCTATCCGCCCTTGAGCCCGCACTTACACCACATGCACTGCACAACATGCCGTCGGAGCAGCGCAATGATCCCTGGATCAGTGCTCTCATCACCATCCTTTCTGATCCATCCACCTCTTCACCATCTCGCGCTCTTCGCCGCCAGGCTACCCACTTCTGTATTCGCGATGGCCCTCTTTATCGTCGTAATTACCTTTCTGACGGACGCAAGTGGCTTCCTGTCATACCCAGACATCTCCGTGACCTTATCTGCGACGCTTTCCACGCCGACCCACAGTGCGCGCATGCCGGCCTCTTCAAGACCTACGCTCGACTACGCCTCCGATTTTATTGGCGCGGCATGTATAACTACGTGCGAAAGTTCATTCGCTCCTGTACTCAGTGCCAACGCCAAAAATTACCTCCCGGACAAGTCTACCCGTCACAACCCCTTCCCTGCCCTAGTCGTCCCTTTGATCGTGTTGGTATTGACATATACGGACCGCTACCATCCACTCCAGCGGGGAACCGCTGGATTATTGTTGCCGTGGATCACTTAACCCGTTAAGCTCAAAAGGCCGCTCTGCCGAGTGCCACCGCCCGCGACGTTGCATCGTTTCTGTTACACCATTTCGTTCTGCGCCACGGTGCCCCTCGCGAACTTCTGAGCGATAGGGGCCGAGCCTTTCTTGCCGATGCTTTGAAGGCACTACTCGACGAATGCCGAATCATCCACCGCGCAAGTACAGCGTACCATCCGCGAACTAACGGCATGACAGAACGCTTCAACCGTACTCTTGGTGATATGCTATCAATGTACGTCGCCTCTGATCATTCAAATTGGGACCAACTTCTCCCTTTCGTGACGTATGCGCACAATACTGCGGCCCAAGCAACTACTGGATTTTCTCCGTACTTTCTCCTATATGGACGAGAACCATCTAATACGTTCGATTCAATTCTTTCATATAAACCTGATGCGCCCGAAAGTATTCCGCTGTCTGAAGCTGCTCGACATGCTGAGGAATGCCGCCAGCTTGCCCGCTCTTTTTCCACCGAGGACCAGTGGCAGCAGCAATCCCGTCAACCTGCCGACCACTCTGCACCAACATTTCCCCTGGCTCTCTGGTCTGGCTTCGGGTACCCGCTACCACACCCGGCCACTCCGCAAAACATGTCGCGAAATACCTCGGACCCTACTGCGTTCTGGAGCAAACGTCCTCCGTCAATTACCTCGTGGAGCCCCTCAAGCCACCGACAGACCTGCGCAATCGCGGCCGCGAACTTGTCCACGTCTGTCGCATTAAGCCGTACTACGACCCAATAGTAGTGTCTTCGCCTTAAGCCGCCAGGATGGCGCCTTTTTCGGCGGAGGGCGATTGTAATGAAGAAGAGTAACCTGTGCCTCAGAAGCATCGCCACCGGCATGAGCTCGTGGTTGCTGTCCTTGGACGTACGCTTGTGACTGCTACCCGTTCGCCTACATCCGTTGCTAATAAACCTCTTAGCAAAATAAAATAAACTTTCTTGACGAGGCGGGATCCGAGCCAGGGTACCCACGGTCCGACGGCGAGCGTCATAACCACTAGGCTATACAGCCACGAATGTAGAACATGAATTTATGGGAACAATATGATTGTGTTGTACCAACGATTGTAACAGAACTTGTATGGGCGAGAGAAAGAGCAAATGAGAACGAGAGAGAGAGGGAGAAATTTAAAGAAAGAGAGAAAGAAAGAGAAACACAGATGGAGAGAAAGAGAGAGACAGAAAGAAATGAAATGCTGTAAATGAAAACATCAACGCGTTAGGAATGGTGTCGAAGAGACGCTACGCGTTAAAAACAAGCCGACTGAAGCCGCGGGTCTGTAGCCGGCTTTAAGCCAACAGTAATAAAAGGTCCCAACAGATGGCGCGATAGCAGGGCGAACGCGGGAAATTTGAATTGAATTCAGCAAAACCGCCATTTCATCCATCATGGGAGGAGTGAGAGGGGAGGGGAAGAGCGTGCGAGGTGGGAGGGGGGAGCAGAAAGGGTGTTACGTATCAGGGGCGGCAGAAGGCTATCGTCTTTCGACGTCATTTGCAGCGAAGCAAGCAGATGTGCAGCCAATTTTTGTTAAACTTGAAAGTCTTAGCGAACCCTCCCGGACTTACCTGACCGTGGATGCTGCGGAACAGCTCATAGCTAAATGATTGAATCACCTGCCAGATCGGTCGCCGAGCAAAGCATTCGGCCGCTCCATCCATTATGGCATGCGTCTATCGTGCAAACACCAACTAGCTCTTTGAGATGAGCGCAGTGTGTGTCGCAGTACGGGTGCACATATACTTCCCATAACGCCAAGGACGCAGGAATGCAACGGGCAAACTCATTCAATTCATTCATTCAACCACTTCGTGACAGGTTCGCTTCCCACAGATTCCAACACGTGCATAACTTGCTTTCCTCGGCGACAAACATCACCCTCGTCGCCGTGACATCATTCCGTCGACGTCTCAAAGTGTGCAACTGCTGTGAGCACTTCGGCATAGCTTGTGAATAGTGTGGTCCATAAGTAGTGATATAAAAATGGCATTACAATCAAGTTGGGAGCTGCGCGGTGCGCAAACATAAGCATTGTATACATCACAGTCTGCATAGCAGTACAATAAAGGCAATTGGACGCTTAACATCTAGCTTTCTTCTTTAGTTTACATAGCTTCATTTCTCTCATTTAGATTTATTCATTGTCACCTGACTTAGCTTCTTCGCCATCCACCTCTACTTTCCTGTTGTCCAATTTACTCCAACATGGAGCAGCAAGCTAGAGACACGCTTATTCCCCGGCCTACGTCTCCGCCTTTCCTCGCATTAAACCTTCTCCTTCTATGCGCTTCACACAGGTTCGAACACGCACGTTAGATCTGCGTAATTTTTACTTTTTTTATAGTGAAGCTTAACTCGGTACTTTTTCTCTCGCCACGTGTCTCGGGAACATTGGTTTTTCGCTGAGTGAACGACGCCGATTCCAGAGGAGATATATTCGAAGCTAGCCCGCTCGCGGTTACTGCGTGGGTGGATCTCGGAGCAAGTGCAAAGTGGTGAGCCAATCCAGTGAATATTATAGAACATCAATTCGGCAGATGCCTTCATGTGGTACAAAGTTACTTGATTTGAAATAAATACATTCTGAACTGTTAACTGCAAAAACTGATCAACAAGAAGAAAGTATTGGAAAATATAGCGTGGGAAAGATTCAGGAAGCCGTAAAATATGGACGCAGCATGAACTCAGTGAGAAGAAAACTAGGCATAGGACAAGGCAAGATGTATGCACTGAAAGATAAGCAGGGTAACATCATCAGCAATTTCGTTGACATAGTAAAAGCAACGGAAGAATTCTATACTGACCTGTACAGTTCCCAGAGCAGCCAAGCTACTTTCATTCTAAGTAGTGATGAACAGGACACGGAGGTTCCTTCTATAACTAGCGATTAAGTTAGAAGGGCCTTGAAAGACATTACCAGGGAAAAGGCTGCTGGAGAAGATGCAATAACAGTCGATTTAATCAAAGATGGAGGAGATATCACACTTGAAAAGCTTGCGGCCCTTTATACGCAATGCCTCACGACTTCAAGTGTACCAGAGAACTGGAAGAATGCCAAAATCATACTAATACATAAGAAGGGAGACGCTCGAGAACTGAAAAATGATAGGCCAATTAGCTTGCTTTTGAGTAGTATATAAAATATTCACCAAGATAATTTCCAATAGAATCAGGGCAACACTTGACTTCAGCCAACCAAGAGAACAGGCTGGCTTCAGGAAGGGATATTCTACGATGGATCATATCCATGTCATAAATCAGGTAATCGAGAAATTTGCGGAGTACAATCAACCTCTCTACATGGCTTTCATAGATTATGAAAAGGCATTTGATTCAGTAGAGATACCAGCAGTCATAGAGGCATTGCGGAATCAAGGAGTACAGGAGGCATATGTGAATATCTTAGCAAATATCTACAAGGATTCCACAGCTACCTTGGTTCTCCACAAGAAAAGTAGAAAGTTACCTATCAAGAAAGGGGTCAGGCAAGGAGACACAATCTCTCCAATGCTATTCACTGCATGCTTAGAAGACGTATTCAAGCTCTTAGACTGGGATGGCTTAGGAGTGAGGATGAATGGCGATTATCTCAGCAACCTTCGGTTTGCAGTTGACATTGTCCTATTCAGCAACAATGGGGACGAATTACAGCAAATGATCGAGGACTTTAACCGAGAAAGTGTAAGAGTGGGGTTGAAGCTTAATATGCAGAAGACAAATATAATGTTCAATAGCCTGGCAAGGGAACAAGAATTCAGGATCGTCAGTTAGCCTCTAGAGTCTGTAAATGAGTACGTTTACCTAGGTAAATTACTCACAGGGTACCCTGATCCTGAGAAAGAAATTTACAGAAGAATAAAACTAGGGTTGCAGTGCATACGGCAGGCATTGCCAAATCCTGACTAGGAGCTTACCACTGTCGCTGAAAAGAAAAGTGTACAATCATTGCATTCTACCGGTGCGAACATATGGGCAAAAACTTGGAGGTTAACAAAGAAACTCGAGAATAAATCAAGGACCGCACAAAGAGCGATGGAACGTAACACGTTAGGCCTAACGTTAAAAGACAGGAAGAGAGCGGTGTGCATAAGAGAGCAAACGGGGATAGCCGATATTCTAATTGACATTAAGAGAAAGAAATCGAGCTGAGCAGGCCATGTAATGCACAGGATGGATAACCGGTGGACCATTAGAGTGACAGAATGGATACCAAAAGAAGGGAAGCGCAGTCGAGGACGGCAGAAAACTAGGAGGGGTGATGAAGTTAGGAAATTTGCAGGCACAAGTTGGAATCAGCTAGCGCAGGACAGGGGTAATTGGAGATCGCAGGGAGAGGCCTTCGTCCATCAGTGGACATAAATATAGGCTTATTATGATGAAGTATACCAAAACCACAATTTGACTATGAGACACCTCGTAATGAGATGCTCCACAATAATTTTGAACTCCTGGGGTCCTTAACCTGCACCCAATGCAACGTACACGAGCGTTTCTGTGTACTGAGCGCATCGAAATGCGGCCGCCACGACCGGGATCCAACATTCAAGCTCAGCAACGCAACGCCACATTGCCGCACGGCAGCGGTTCATAAAAGGGAGAATTTTCATCCATTCGGCTGTAGCACGAAGCTACAAAAGAAACCCCCATACGAGTATCTCAAAAAAAAACAAAAAAAACTACAACTTCGCAATCGAAGAAAAATTACCACAGAAAAAATTAAAAACAAGATAATACGAATAAAAATGATCTTACTGATAAGCACCGCCTACTGTTTCTCCACGCAGGTCAATCACGTGATGCATTCTCTGCGGAGCCTTGAGCGCGCCAAGCACGACTGTAAAGTCAATGAGATCTTTGCCACGCCAAACTCAACGGACAACAATTCAACGCTTTCCTTCAATGCAGAGGATTTCACGGCATCGGGTAAGATTTCAGACTTGGCATGCCACGACCTATTCCGCGATGAACGGGGTCACAAGAACGTAGATAAATACAGTTGTAATTGTTCTATATAAACTGGTTTCTGCGAAAGAATCTACAATGGCTAAGGGCACAGTAGATAATGGAAGGAAATACGGGGGTACAGTGATACTCAGTGTTTCTGTAACGCGGAAAATCTATTACAGTAACGAACAATTAGGCTCCGTTCTTACCGCTTCGAAGTGAAGGCGCCTTCCTGGTGATATCGGCTGTGTTGTGAGTCAGTGGCAGTGGCGTTGAGGCTGACAAGCCTCTTGGGGATCAGCAGGACGCCGCATGCTTCTTAGTGATTTTACAAGACCCTAGTATTTTCGAAGACTGAAAAAGCATTAGGGGTCACTTATGAGCAGCAACCTTCCCAGACTATGGTCACAGATTGTAGTGTGCGCTTAGAGTTTAGATAATGGTGTTTGCATCATTGCGATGCTGGTGTTAGCATCCCTGCGTATATGTGGTAGCCAAATAAATGCAACTTAACAAAAGGTTCGTGCTGAAACTAGGAATTCAGGGCAGCTTGTAGCAGTACACCTCAAATGTTACCCATCTCTTGGAGGCATAAATGTCATGGAGCACCGCATGCGATATTTGGGTGCCATGCATTTTGAAGCATCCGGAGAGGGATTAAAAAAGTGGACGAGGCTATGGTTAATACACATAAGAACATATGGCTACGGAACTACCCGGTTCTTGGCCAATCCCCCAGAGTGGGTATGTGACACTTCCACCAAGGCTTTACATCTACATATATTGCTACGAGGGGCTGCAGTAGCGAACGATGATATTAGGACTGAAGAAGACATCGATCGCCGATAGTTGCGCGCACGGGCTTCATGTTGTATACCTGTATACCCGTTGTATATGTCGTGTAAATACATTGTCAAGCGTGTTTTCTCCCTGCGACATTTTGTTGGAGAGTGCAGATTTTTCAAGTATCAAGGCGGATTTACTCAGCGGAGGCTCCTTGGCTGCATCTACAACGCCAGCTCAAGAGGTCATGTTTCTACAACACAGAATGTAGTTCACTGAGGAGTAAGAAAGCTGTTTTCTCTCACTAATTTAAGCAGCTTTTCGTGGTAAAATTGGGAGAAACTGATTTTGAATATTGTCAGGATTACCGATCGAGATGCCGCTATTGCTAATTAGAATGACGAATCAGCAGCCGCATCCCAATGACGACGATGCGTTCATAATGGTGACATACTGGTCACGTGATCTCCTGTGGGCAGTGGCGTAGCCAGAAATTTTGTTCGGGGGGGGCTAAGGTTGCAGCTCGGCCTCCTCCTTATAAAATTTGTAGAGGGATCAAATGCATGAATAATAACTGCATTGCCAATTCCATTGTATATTAGATGCTGCAAACGAATTATTGAACGCTATGCACTGTCCATTAAAATATGTATGTTGTCATAAATGAATAAATTCATATGCCCCAAAAATTGTGGCAGAAATAACTGATATCAATGCTTCCGCGTTTTTTGTCTAATTAATAAGTAAAGAAAACATCACGTGAACTTTAGAACTATTGACCCTTTTCGGGGAGCAGTTTGTTTTAGAGAAACGAGATGGCCCTCACGGCGGCGCGCCATACCTCTCCTCAGCGACCGCGCACGAATACGAAACCATTACCGCTTCTACCTTGCTTCTGTGCGATCAGTTGTCGGAAATGCAACTGAGTTTTCGCTAACACACTGTGCTCCAATCATGCTAGATTGAATAATGTGGATTGAAGACGTGTGCAGAAGTTGGCTGCAAAAATAGTGACTGGCATGTTAAGGAATAGAATGAATCTGTGTGGTGAAGTTCGCGGACTGCTGCTGCAACTGTCCGAACGTGTTACCGGCACTTCGTGATGTACGGCTTTCCTCGAGGATACAGAAATTTGCTCATCCGCCAGCCTTGTATCGCTAACCTGCAAAGAAAGGGCTTCATCCCCATAACGTCGGCAAGAATGAGTACCACTCGTTAAACAATGACAAAGGAAGTAGCACCGCTTCCTGTCATATTGAGTTTCGCGCACGTTATCTATACACATCTGTCCAAATGGCAGTAAAACTTACGCCCATTCTATCGCCGACGCATCAAGAATAAGTGAATGGACTTACACTTGATTATATGCGCACTGTATACACACAATAAATGACGGACTACACCTATAGCGCACTAATGGTCAAAGGTGAATGTTTCGTGACAGACCACAAAAGTAAACAAGATACTAACTGCAATATATATTTGCTACAAGGTATTACAATGTACAAAACAGCTACGTTTGAAGCCTTGTGCGCAGCAAGAACAAATCTATCGGATCCGGAACTGAGCACACCCGCAAGTGATTAGGCAGAAAATAATCAGATAGGAACTTCACTGAGTCAGAAACTGACAAGCCACTGCTTCAAAATATTTGCCCAATAAAGAACAAAGATCAAAACACACTAATCCTGACTGAATATATAATCGGACAGCTTGGAATTCATATTTAGCCCCGCTTTTAGAACAAGCACCATATACGCTGCTTATGCCATTGGGACATAGCTTAATCAGCTCCGAAAGCGCTTTTGCATGTTCTCTGAAGCTGTGATCAAAGCTTCGTGTCGTCCATCTAGTCACCGTCTATGATATCTCCGAAAACAGATGTTTTCTAAGCCGCACCGGCGTCATACACTTCCATTGTAAACAAGGAGGCCACGGAGGCAGTTGAGGCAAGCAATGGACGCGTCACCACGTGATCAAATATGGCAGCACCCACGGGATTCCCGCGAAAAGGGCCATTATATCAGTTCGAAACCAGCAAAGCAGTGTATGCAGGTTATATGAAAAGCGTAAAGGCCATGAAATTAATAAGTTGAGGACAAACATTTTGATGAATCTTTCTACATTTTTTCTACATATGCAACGACCAGGAAGAAACCTCAATGACGCTATCCCTCGTTACAATCGATTGCGCAGGAGCAGCTGTAATTCGTCGTGTATTGTAATTACACCGAGATAATACTCGCAGCAGTGAGTACAAATAAGAAGTGGGAGTTCTGCAAAATATATATTAGAAATTGCGAAGATAGAATGGAATATACAAATGCGAAGATACAACTCGCTAAAGGGCAAGAAAAGAGTCGCTGGAAACTAAGTTCACTGCTTGTATACACAAAACCTCGCAATAAGATATTTAAAAATACGTATAAGTCTCCAATAAATCTACGTATTTAAGCAAACGTCAGTGTATATAATGCGTCAAATAAGACAAATAAACATGTTGCTCAGTCACAGATAGTAAACTTTGCGCACAGCAAGGCAGATGATCTAGGCAAGAACATAACTATGATCGCAGAAATCGTGATATGTACTTGGGCCATGCAGCGGTCGCGACAGCGCCATGTGGGTAGAATAATAGAGGAATAATGCATAAATCAGTACGAAAATGTTTAATTTACCTGCCTGCACAACGCCAACAATTATTCTGCACTCAAAATTAAAGGAGGGTATTCCTTCGTTTCAAAAAAGAAATAAAAGCAAGTAGCTGAAAATGAAAGAAAAGGACAAGCGAAGGCCACAGATGATGCGGCAAGTTGAACTACCCAATATCCGAGTGTATTTTTGGTGAACGCCGCGTGGGCCGGGCTTTCAATGAGCAAGGTCGGTCAAAATTGGTTATTGGTATACTCGTAATTTTTGTATTCGCGTGATAATTGTGATCATGATGCTAACTGCTAGAATAAACGGCGAAAATTTCTGCGGTTTTAAAAGCTAATGAACGGTCATACGTTTTAATAATTAAGAACTTATGGACCTGAAGGAACAGTGCTTTTTACTTGCATTGATTTTTGCTGCTTCGCTATCTAAAGGACAAACTTCTCTCGGCGGGAAAGTTAAGCGAAGCGGTCAATGACTTCGGACACGTTGATGCCGACGTCTCTGTGGCTGTATAGAAGCCCCAGCCTAACCATGCGTTCCACAGACATTGTAGAGCGCAAGTATTTTTTTAGTAAACTCTTGTTAAAAAATATTCTCTCTGCGCTGGCAGTGGTCACTGGAAGGGTGACTATAGAAGCTGCAGCAGTATTTACACAGTTACATAGAACCTGCTGTCGCAATGAGAGTTGGGCATCTATTCCGGTGCTAAAACCTAAAATAATTCCTTGATGTCGTTGGCATACTTGTTTAGGTACCTTGCAGAAACAGTAGGCTGTTCGATTCCAGCGATGTCCGTCGTTTCGTCAGGAAGTGTGGTGAAGCAACCTGCTTTTGAATATAGGCTTTCTTTGATAATGTCACCACAAATTTCTATAATTTGGTTTTGTTTGTGCGTCTGGGCTTAAATACGAGGCATTACTGGGCCAACTTTCCAAATGGTTCTTCAGATATGTATCTCCACAATCAGCTCGCATGCGAAGAAGCACTCTGAAAATGCCTGTATTTTCAGCAGGAGCATTGCTTATATCCATAGGGCCCCTGTCCCTGTGGCCACGGAGAGCCAGACCTTGTCGCCCGCAAAAAAAATTCGCAATAATGGGCCATTTACTTTCCTTTGTTTTCTCATATTTTACTTTGCCTGCCCTAGTCCAGCTGATCAATCTCATTGGGCACGCTTCCTGAAAATGTTTGGAGAAAATTATCAGCTGCTAGCAGACAGTCACGGTGATATTTAGTATTTTCGTGTGTGTGGGAGATTGCGAGCGCGCGCTTCCATTTATGGAACGGCTTGGACACGAGCGTTTTGGTGCGCGCATGTTGGCCCATGTTTATAAGAACATTAACCCCATAAAGTTCTAGAATTGAAAATATTTTAAAGCATGCCTTTGCAAATGTCAGCGCACCTTTCGCGTCAAAAGTTTATGAGAACTTTATACCCATAAGGTTTCGTAATTCAAATCCATGCGCTCCGTATATTCCGCGGCCGCTGCGAGATGCCGCAACGCGCCCGCTCGCTATCGAAAAGCCGTTGAAAGTTCGTGCTCGGATGGGGCTCCTTGCGTTACGTGACTCCAGGTGCAAGGGCGTTGTCACGAAATCCAGCCCGAGTTCGCAATGTTCGCGCCGAAATGTCTTTTCGAGCGTGAAAAGGACATTGTCGACAAAATCCAGAATGATTGTCGGCGTCGGTGGTAGTTTTGGTCGGCGGTGCATGCCAGCACGAAAAAATTTCGGGGGGGGGGGGGGGGGGCTGAAGCCCCATCACCCCCCCCCCCCCCCCCCCCCTGGCTACGCGCCTGCCTGTGGGTGTCGGAGAAGGCGTGGCCACCGCTTCATAGGTCAACGCTAATAAGGATCACGGGGTGACTGCTGGACCACTGCGGCAAGCGCTTGTGCGTGCGCCCCGCTAGGGCCAAGGTTAATCAGCCAGCGGACCACTGCAGGAACAGATGGAGACATTATAGTTTAGGAGTAGTGGATTCGCTCTTTGTGCGCACAGTTATTTTCAGTTTGTAAGTTTTTAAACTTATAAAATAGCATTTTTGCTCACGAACTAACTGCTGCCTCTTCCTTATAAGGGCTACCAGGGAGCCTGGAGAGAAGCCAGGGCGCTTCAATATACATGCTCACATCATAAAAGAAAAAAACAAAACAAGATAAGCAATCACTAAACAAAAAAAAAGAGGGGGGGGGTATGGGTTAATTAACAGCGTCTTTTTCTTCTTCTTGAGAACATAATTTTCTCTCACGCCGCAGGAAGCCTTTGCCCGCGGGTGTGGGACGGCATCCTATGCTGGGACAGCGTGCCGGCTAACACAACGGCCCAGGTACCTTGCCCGGCATACCTGCATGGCTTCGACACGAGCCGTACGTATGCTACTTATCGCTCGGCATAGCCTACACTTTTCTGCACAATTGAGCATCGAACCAGGGAAGGTACTCTATAAGAGTCCACCTAGTGGACTTGTCCATTTCGACTGCTGCTGAAGTGCTGATACGCTGCCGCCTGCGGACGCCGACCTCAGCCCAGCCAATCAGAACTTCATTAGCAGACGAAATGGACAAGTCCACTAGGCAGACTCTTACACAATACCTCCACAGAAGAAGGTTACATATACGCGCACAGGCACAATGGCTCTGGACTCGTGCGTCAGCGTGGACTGAGTGCAGGGCTTCCGTACACCAAAGATTTCATCCGTAATTGTTCCACTCTCGCGTAAAAAATTCCGCAGGACACATCTCGCGATGCGTGCCGACAGAAATGCGTTTAGCATTGAATCGATATGGCGACATAACGTACCGTCGCAACGAGTTACGTGTGAGGCGGGTACTGCAGCGGGACGCGCTTTCCTAAGAACACTGGCCTCCGAAATGCATGGCGCGCCGGCGCCTGCGAATGCTGAGAATTGTTCCCTCGCTTGCCGCACATTCACGTAGTCAGTGAGCCAAGTTGGCGAGCGGTTCATTGGAGACGCCAGTGGCGCAGCTCGCTAAAGCGTTGGCCCAAAAGAGGTTCATTAAAAGGCAGCATTTGTGGTGCTAAAGCATCGGGTTGCTGTGCTTGAGGAACCCTCCTGAGGCTCAGCATTTCAATAGCGGCTGTCTGGTTGAGCCACCAGGTGGCTGGCACCGTGCAGGCCGCTCACGTTTACGCCTGCGCTCATCCGGTCAGCCCGCTTGCGTTTACCTAAATACCGGACATGCTAAATCTCTCTAATGATGTAGCTAATGGTTTTGGGGTGAATGAGTAATTACACGCACGACGCATGCCGTGCCTGCTTAGTGCCTATCTTCACCTAAGCTCAAAACGCCCGTCTGCCAAGAGCTTCGTGATGGAATGGGGAAAGTCGACAGCCTTTATCACAGGCTGGCAGTACTTCAAACAGTGTGGTTAGAAATCTTATTTCCGCTGAAGGGATTTCTGAAAAGGAGTCACGAAATATTTCAGGCGATTTTTTATTGATAAACCGGAAATAAATGGATCAGCGGGGTTTTCGTGTTGTTTTTACTGAAGCTGAAATATAGTGTTTTGATGGAACCATTTAAGCCTGCTGTTTTTAAGCTGTCCCATTCATCCTCTTTTGCGTTTCTGTCGGTCATTTTCACACTTGACTACGGACGTCCACCTTAGTCGTGCTGCCTTTAATTTACTTCGCATGGGGTTGTGGCCTTCCCGTTGCTTTTGAATGCGAGATCATTTCTTTGCATACCCCTACACACTTTAACCCGAGAATATGTCGTGATTCGTGGATGACTCGATAGCCATCGTCAAAAAAAAAAAAAGGAAATTAGAAGGAAATCGAACCAGGGCGCGCAGTGCGGCGAGCGAGCATGTTGCTTTGGCACCGTGCCAACAAGGGGCGCGTAATAAGTGCGGCTAAGGAGGCGACCTATAGAATCGAACCCCAAGTGTTTCTGATTAGGAAGAAAAAGGAAAACGAACCATGAGAGGTGCGAGCGCTGGTCGCAAGCGAATAACATAGGCTTCTTCGAATATTAAGGCCTTTAAAGCTACAAGTGAAACCACACAGCAGCTCTTAGAATAGGCGAGTTAGCCTTGCAGAAATGAAATACAACGCAGTCGAAGTTGTGCTTGCCGCATCAATTCGGGTGCCACCAAGAAAGAAGCAAGTTCAACAATTATTATCTATGCGCCTAGTCGGTACACACAGTGCCTCCGTACTACGATAATACCAGAGATAAGCCAATGCCCACCATAGTGGCACGGTAATTCGACATTAACATATCGAATTGTGCAATAAATGGTTGCCAGAATTCATGAAGGGGACAGTGGATCTCTCCGTCACACACTTCATGCGTACAGCAAGGACAGGAGGTTTCATAGATCCTGTCTCTTCTAAAAGTATACACCGTTTGAAAGCGTTGAAATGTGTATCATACTGCAGCATTCACTGTCTTCTGATTGCCGTCATGGGTACGACAAAAGTTATTTATGGAAGTTAAATAAATGTGTGGCGTGTGCGCAGTTCAGCAGTGTGTGTGTGAAAATGCTCTCGTATTAGCTTATACAATCATCATGAGATGGGTTATCCATGAATTTTCTTCATTGTTTTAGCGTAAATCTTTTCACCTTGAATCTCCATTTTTTATTGTTTGTCCTTCTCTTATCCAAGGGTTATAGAATGAGAATGTTACTATCTTGTGTCGTGAGATATAAGTTGAATTTATAGCTCCACAGCTCCTCTCCAATTAAATGGGAACACAGAAATCGGCTTTCGGAAAAAAAAAAGATAGAAAGAAATAGTTTTGCTCGGCATTCACTGCGCCGAATTTGATTACGTTTCTTGCATATGAAATCAAAAAAGTTGAAATTTGGTGACGGTAGAAAACAGTTTTCTTTTTATTCTGGCCCTCTATTTTTTTACAATGAAATTTGAAAATTTGAAAATGGAAAGATATGACACGGAAGTACGAAGTCCATCTCAATGTAGTGAATGCAGATGTCAAATTTAAATAAATAAAAAGATATGAGGTCCCAAATAAAAATTTCGCTGTTTGCAATTACTAGAAGTTAACTTTTCTTATCAAATGCAACAAATCTCGTTGAAGTCGGTCAAGTTGCGGTCTCATGAAAGCGCTTTCACGGGAAATGGGAGCTGAACCCTGAAGCTAGAGCTACCTCGACGCGTTGTGGTGTTTAGTATTTTAGGTTTTTTTTTCGATTTTTGAGCACCGTATTATTATTATTATTATTATTATTATTATTATTATTATTATTATTATTATTATTATTATTATTATTATTATTATTAGAAACGCGTATGTAGAGTTCCAAACACGTACACGACGCCGCGATGAAGCTTGAGACAATGAGAAAGATACAGATATCAAATAATGCGTAGACAGAAATACGGCACTCAAAATCGAGTTTCTTATCGCCCGAGACCAAAAAAAAAAAAAGAAAAAACAAGAGTGGGACACTCACAATATACAAGTGCACATAGATATAAATAATGAATTTGGGTTGCGGTTGCATTACATTGTGCAATACGTTAGTTATTCATCATCACCATTGATTCTCATGATCAAGGTTAGATGTAATAGTTAAGCGGAAACCCGCTAGGTGGAGAGAAGTAATTCTTTGAGTAACCCGTATGGGTTTCCTTTGTAGATATTGCTACATTTGGGTGGATGTCTCATGTTCCCTTTAATGATCAAGGTTATATCATGATCCGCAAGCATCGCGACACGCTTGGTGGAGGCGTAGCAAATGTTTGTAAAGAATACATTGAGCTGATTGTTATGGATGACTGTCCTGGCACTGAAAGTATTTGGTGCAAAACAGTGTTTGGAGGCGTGCTGTCTCCCCAAATGCTCCCCTTTTATTTTTAGAATGTCTGCAAGATTATATGTGCAACAATGCTAACGTTCCTCTTAGCACCCGTGTCATTATTGCAGGAGATTTCAAACTACCGGGAATAGATTGGGCTGATCTTGCAGTGGGCACAAACCATGTTACCCATTGTGAAGCTTTGCTAAACATCTCTTTCAGTTTCGACCTCACGCAAATCGTTCGTGAAAATACTTGAATTACACTGTGGTGTAAAGGCGTTCATGTAGAGGGCGTCTCTAACCATACTGATATCACTAACAACTTATCTATGTTATCTGTCTATGGTGTTGACCATAGGCGAATATGGCGATGACCAGGAGGTGCGGCAGTGGCGAGCGACGTGGCCAATGCGGTCGCAACGAAAGCAAATAGGCTTGTCGTCTGGAGTTCTCCATTCTGTAGGGTTGCGGTATCTGGAATAGAGATCGCTGCGAGGCGCAGCTGTCGGCACCAGTCGGGCGTCAGGTCGGGAGATGGAGCAGGCAGCAGGAAAACCGAGGTTGGCAAACTCTTGCCGCACAACCTCCTGAATGAGGGAAATCGCTGGGGCTGGTTGGTCAAAGGTGGGGTCAAGAGGGCGCGGATGGAACGTGGCAGGACTGGCAGCCTCGAGCTCGCGGCGAACAATACGCGTGACGGTCTCATTGGAGGGGGGCGAAGCGGTAAGGGCGACGCAGGACGACGTCGCAGCTGTGTTAGGGAGCCGGGAGAATTGTGGAATGACGCGGCGGCTTTTGGCGAGCTCAAAGCGGCGGCATTCCTTGACAATGACGTCGATGGTAGACACATTGTTGAAGATCAACAAGTTGAACGCATCGTCCGCGATCCCTTTGAGAACGTGGCCAACCTTGTCAACTTCGACCATGTTTTCGTCGACTTTCCGGCAAAGTGCTAGCACGTATTGTATGTACGAGACATACGATTCAGTGGTACACTGCACTCGGGTAGCAAGCTCTTTACTTGCAGCCTGCTGCCGACCGGTCGGATTTCCAAAGAGGTCGCGGAGCTTCTCCTTGAAAGCGTCCCAACTAGAGATCTCCTCCTCGTGTGTCCGGAACCAGACACGAGGTGTTCCGCCCAAGTAGAAGAGGACATTAGCAAGCATTATGGTAGGGTCCCAGTGGTTGTTGCGGCTAACAAGCTCATACATGCGGAGCCAGTCATCAACGTCGACATTAATTACCTTGGCCGGAGAATATGCCAGGATCGCGGGGAGTGGCCACCGTGACGTACGTTGTGGTTGGAGGTGCAGTAGCAGCAGCAGACGAGGTGTCACCGGGAGCCATGGCGGAAAGCTGGACGGTGTGGCCGCTGCGGAGCTCCGTGGCGAGGACGGGGAACGGCACGCTCCACCAAAATGTTACTCGAACGAAGGATTAAGTACAGGAGACTATTTACAAGTATATTTACAAATGATAGCTGCAGCGCTGGCCAGATCAGCCGATAGCTCGAGAGCCCAGAGCAGTTCGTCTTCTTCGTCTAGGCGCCCGCGCGCCTCGTTCAAACAACCAAATACCACACGCGTGTAGCAATATGTTGGCTTTGTATAAAAGATACGCAAATTAAGTGACATAGGCATTCACCTGTCGGGCAACTTGGCTGTAAGTTCACTATATGGTGTCAGAAGTGGGCGTGCTTCTGCCGCAACGGTGGAAGGGGACGTGCCAGCAAGGATGTGCGGTGAATAACAGTCGCTGGCGCGGTCAAAGCGGTCATCCGGACACGGCATGAATAACGGCGACAAGAAGATCGATGGTACATTTACAAACGCACCGGCAAGTACGTCGGCTCCCGTGTTTGCGTCGGCAAACCTGAGACCTCCGCCGCCCTTCGATTTTAGCAACCCAGCGCAGTGGAAACATTGGCTCGTCCAGTTCGAAGACTACCTGTACGCTTCAGGCCTGTACGCTGCCGATGAAGTGCGTGTCCGCACACTGCTGTACATACACTGAACACACATTGGTCTAGAAGCCGTCTTGAAGACGTCTTGAAAACCACTTTAAACGTTTACAAGACGTCTTGAAGACGTTTTGGCAAGATATTAAATACTTCTTCAAGACATCTTACCAAGATTTTCTTCGGACGTCTTAAAACGTCTTGTAGCCGTCTCTAAGACAGTCTAATATACCGCCAACTTTGGGATATCAGACGTTTTACAAGACGTCTTGTAGACGTCTTGCAAGACATCTTGGGAACGTTTTGAAAACGGCTACAAAACGTTCTGCTGGACATTTTGAGGATGTCTTAAAAACGTTTTTAAATGCTTTAAACATATACTGGTCAACTAATGCATGGCATTTTCTAGTCGCTCCTATTTAGCTAATTAAGCCCTAAATATTGTTTTACACTATTTATAGTACAAAATATAGTGACAGTGGAAATATACTTAGATCTAAAGTGGAGAGGATGTGAAATCTGAACACGACGTAGGTTATTTCAACACAGAATGTATTCCATAAAGTTACGAAGTCTTCACTTCGAGGAAAAAAAGTGAAGAAACAAATAAGCAATAAACATGCTATGAATATATAATGTTACGGGAAGGAAGAAGCGTACTGGTATTTACAGATGGGTTTTAATGGCTGCATAGAGAAGCGAAACCCAGAATCTTCTTTGTCGTCTCGCAGCGCACCAACCATGTCCTCTTCTTCCCACAGTACATACTGTGACAATATATACTACATAAAGTACAACGGACTTGAGCTCTCTAAACTTTAGTTCAACACCTGATCTATTGTCAGCTAGGGGAAGCACTAGCACAATTATGACATTTCAAATAGTCTCCAGAAGCTAAAATTCGGTCATATTGCAATCCAGATGGTCTGTCTCCTTCCGATGTCAACTATCCAACGAAATGTTCCCTAACTTCAGTGATCTGGCTAGAAACAGCATACACTGCCCATTAGGTCCAGGAAGACACAATATCATTTTACTTACCTTGTCAACACTGATCTAGATTTGCAGATGGAATAATATCAAAGCCTCCTGCAACACTATTACAGAATTTTTCCTTGCATGGATGTTTGGCACGCACAAGAATTTAGATACACAAAACACCCTTCCATTAGAGCATGAATTATAAAGGAATTGAATGTGTCCCTCTTATCTGCTACAGAGAGAAATCAATGAGGATGTTCGTATTCCTCGCAATATTGAAAAAAGATTGGCTTTACCGACAGCACCAATCCCTATGGCCCATTTATTACAACCCACCATAGCAACACTTAAATATTGGCAAAGCCACAAAAGCGATAAACACGTGTCAAAGCCACGTACGCTTAACATAAAGCATGATTGCTCACACAAATGAAGCGCTAAAGTGGTCAAAGGTTTCAAAGAATTTTTAATCAGTAAGACGCCACTACATAAGCAAAATGTTTCTAATGCACCTCCTGGAGTATTGCATTGTGGCTGGCTGTTATAACAAATTGGACACTTCACGATTCAGGGAACTGGCTAGACATTTCTACAGGCTGATGCACCCGCAGAACATTCAGCGTGTGCAATGATGCTTGACCTCAGATTTCGCACCTGCAAATGTAAGACAAAAGATTAACAAATATGCTACAGTGAAACTTCGCTATAACGAAACAGGATATAACAAATTATTGTGTACAACATAATGACACCCCCGCTGAAATCTCCGAAGATATCCATGTTTTTATAACCTCGTTTCAACGAAGTAAACTTATCCTGTCAATAGATACACCAAACTTCAGTTTTCTCCGAAACAAGAAATGCCCGACCCTCGCAGGCTCGCTTCTGCTTTCCGCAGGGTAGAACACACATTCGTTGCCGATGTTTAAAACGTTTACGTATTTGCGTTGAATCCACCGTCGAACACTGGTCCTTGTCACCACTACCCGTAGTTGCGCATAAGCAGACTCCAGATCGCCATCACAATCCGCCTTTTTCACGGCGCTACGGCGCATGCGCCCTGCCCTGGCGGATTAGTCGCGAAACGTTTTGGAAGGGTCGCGCGCGCGGCCGTGCGGCACCGTCTCGGGGGAACGTCCACCGAAAAAAAAAATGCGCTCGCACGCGCGCTACTGCAAGTGCAAACTCGTGCTGTGTACCTCGTTGAAACTTCACTGGTAGCTCGACGTCGGTGCGGTACCGAAAACGTGCGTTGCGTACGACTGCAACTCCACTTTTAAGAGGAAGCGGTGAGGGCTTCGTCTAGACTGCACAGGGAACCACGTAGTTGCCGCCTTGCATTGATGGCTGTAATAGCAAATTTATCGATAAACCCCTGCGTTACACTTGGACGACACTTAAAAACACGTTGCTGACGAAGACTTCTTGCAGCGTCGGTCCTCGCTTGCTGGTAGTGGCAGCGTGTGCCCGACTTCACGTACTCGTTCAAGCCGCGGTAACACTCGGTCGATACGAGACCGACAAGACGCGCACGTCTACGATTGGCCGACCATTCAGCACTGTGTCGCTGAGACCATTTTATCATACCAGGCCTACAAGACGTAACCGACGAGCGCGAGTTGTACTGGGACGGGCTTTCTCGTCGACGGCACCAATAAAATCAGCCTTCCGACCATCATTCGATCGAATCCCGCGCGATCGGCCGTCGAACCGATAACGCGACAGCCGCAACGCCTTCGTTGGTATATATAAATAATCGCGCTCAAAGTGAGTCAAGACATGCCTACGAAGTTGAAATGCACAAGATTCGACCCTCTCAATCCGTGCACATAAGTTTGAGCCAATGTTGACCTGTTCAGCGAAGGTTAGGCCTGGCACCGTCAAGTTCGCGCACCCGCTACCGGCGGACCGGTACTGAAAAGTAAGCAAGATATAATGAAGGAAACTGCTTTTATAGTCCAATTCTAGCCTTAGCGATTTGAAATAAACTACCTTTCGCTTCGATCGATCACCGCGTACACAATAAGCTGCAAGCGGGGACACAGCGCTGTGCCCAACGCCTGTGCCAACATCTGTACGTCACCGTTCCCGTAGGCTGCCGGTCGTATTCGCAACGTAGATGGGTGGATTTTTACGTGTCGGCATGCTGACACATTTCTTAATTCCTGAGATGCAGTCTTTATCTCTGTGTCAAACACGAAACAAGAGACGGTACATTCGGTACAGCAGCATAAACAGCCGCTTCGCTCAGTTATATACCAACGGTGTCAGCGATGGCATCTGCGTTTTTGCAGGGGAACAACACGGCCTTTAAATGAGCACTTCACAGTTTGCTCTAATAATGCTTTATGACCCGCGCAAACTAACTATCGCGAAGTCAAAGAAAAGCGAGAATCAGTAATAAATTAACAGCCCAGTATTTGTAACTGGATCACAGTCGCCGTTGTTTAAGTGGCTCAGCCGCTCATACTGACTCGTCTCACGATGGAACAACGCGGCTCATGTGAGCAGATATGTGTGTTTTATTCTACGTTTTGACATTCTTTCATATCAGTGCATTTTCATATATGCACCTTTCCCCCATTTTTTGACGCTAACAACGATCTGTGGCTGTAGATGCCGATGTAAACAAGTGCATCGCTTTGCTAAATCCGACGCGGAAGGCTGCGCACTCGAAAACATCTTATTTATGCGAAATGTCTAAAGAATGTGTAAAAAGAATTACAAAGAAAAGCGAGGTGCAAGTGCAGGGCCAACAAACTCCAAAGCAGCCGCGACAGCAGAGGGAACTCAGCGTGGCTATATCGGCCGCACTGTAAACAAAACAGAACACTCAGGCCTGCTCACCCTACGTGGCTGGTGAGTGCTACATGGCTTCCAGGAACGACATGCTGCCCCCCAGAAGCCATTAATAATTATTCGCGATCCCCGAAACGCACAACCGATGAGCACTTAACACGGGGGCAGGTTGACAAATCAACCGGCGAAAGCCCCAGCACCCTACCAAAACGTTTCCAGCGGCGCGCGGCAGAGGGCAGCACAGGAATATGAAAAAGGCGGATTCCTCTCACTGCGGCACCGCGCAGGCTATATAATTGGTGTAGCTATAGGCGTGGCCTCGGAGATGGCGCCGGTGCAATTTCAGAGGCCACGCCTCCCTGTGTGTACCACGTGCTGCTCGCACACGACGAACATTGTTGGTGTCCCAGCGTGCAACCTATTCAACCGCGTCGCCGTTTTGCCGGTTTCGCGATGCTAGAGACGACCCAACTAAAAGCGGTAACGAAAGATCATCACATTGAAACAGAAGGCAGCTATCGTAAAGGCAATCGTTTCGGATGCTAAGAAGTGGTGTGTTAAGGACGCCAAAGTTTCTTTTGCTGTTTTATTAGAAGTTCAGCGAGCACGTGGCCATGTAGTGGTTCTGCTGCCCGAAAAACCGTCTGCTTCTATACAAGTTGAAGTTTGTGCGCGACATTGCGCATATATTGCAGTGAACGGCAGTAATGAATATAATGACGTAATTTTGGCTCCCCCTTCAACTTCGCTATAAAAAGATTTTATTGCATATGACTGATGAAATTTCCCACTCATTTATACCACAGCCTTGTTTACAAACAGTAACTGTTAGAAATCCGACCTAGGTATCTTCCGTATGCAGATGCAATAATGCCATCGCTGCGATTCGGCCTTATCTGTAGCCTCGGTAGCAAGCCCCCGAGATACTACCGTGAAATCCGGATTCTTGGCAATAACGACAGCCTTGTCCAAGAAGGCCAGTGCCATTGTTAGAGGCTGCCACGTCCTCCGCAACTACGTCGCAAGCGACATTTTTCGTTTTCAAATCTCACACATGCTGCAAGCCCTTTTTCGAAATTGCATCTTTCGTTGATTTAGACGTAGTAGCAGTTTGCGCCGAAAATAATTCTACACCGTGTCCTTCACATGTACCAGTTCATGATGCAACGTGCAGGCAGGAACATATATGCGCCGCGCGTCATAGGTTTTCAGAACACGTGACAAGGCCTCCTTTTGGGGACATGTTGAATGGCAGCGTCGACTCCAGGACGCGCGGCCAAGCGAGGCCACTGGTCAACTTGAACGATGTTCTACGCAACGAATGAAACACTTCCGGGGTAACCGCACTCAGAATGTTCGCGACGTAATTTGAGCCAGGCGCGTAGCCCGGATATTTTTTCGGGGGTGGGGGTGGGGGAGCTAAAGCACCGCGATCGTCCTGACTGCGGTGCTTCGTTCTTTTAAGTTCCCACGCGTCGGAGAAGCGTGGAGATGCGAATGCCCATAATAGCCGCACGTTCGAAGGATACGTGCCTTTGTTAATAGGCGACGTGCCAGGCCCAAAACGGAGCAGGGCGCAGGCCGTAAAGAAAGAAAAAAGACAAAATTTGGAGAGGGGGGGGGGGGGGGGGGGCGGAATCCCGGTCACCCATCCCCACCTGATACGCCACTGCCCTGAGCGTCCTGATTTAGAGCAAAGTTGCCGGGATCGCTGTAAAATTTTTGCTTTAATCCTGGCGACCAGATTTCTGACAATGACTTGCACAGATTACTTCCGAGTGAGCATAACCGGAAATGTTCATTCGTTCGACGAAATATCGTTGAGGCCTGACACATTTCCGGTCACACGCACCCTCGAGCTCGCACGACCCTCGCCTATGTCCCTTGAGTGAGCAAGGTCATCGCAATTGTTCTGAAACCCTATGAAGTCAATGTCCCACGTTTAGGCCCACTAGTTGCAGCATGAACAGGCAGATGTGAAGATTCAGAAGATATGTTCCAAGTATTTTATACAGAACAGCCTGCGCGAATCGCGACTATCTTTACATCAGCGAAAGCAGTCATTCTGAAAGCGCTTGAAGCATGAAATCTATGTCAAAGAGATGAATTAGAAATGAATCAGAAGTGAAGAAACAATGTCGTTTCCCTTGCACTTGCGGAGCACGTGGCCGGCTGAATATGCCACCGACGAGACAAGGCTTCTATCAAGGAAACTCGATTTGAAGAGAGTTTCTGGAATCCCTTGCTATCCAGACTACAAAAAACTACAGCAAAAAAACGCTGTATCGCAACGATGGCAATATCCCGCCTGCATACGCAGAATGCCGTCGTTTCGAGCAGTTCGTGTTGTGAACAAGGCTTCCATGCGTCCAATTGTTAATACCACTTTTTGATCGGCGTCCTGTTTTTTTCTTGTAACATGAACTCCAGAACCAAGAGAAAGCATAAGCCAGATGCAGCACTGAATTTGCATTTATTATCCTAGCTGTTGCAAAGTATGGAAGTCAATGTGAGCAGGGCCGCGATTTTGTAGCAAGGCATTATGACTTATTCTACTCTAGTCTTATCATCCACCGCTCACGGCCGGATGATCCCGTTGATAATGCGAGCGGACCGTCGCTCCGACCACTGACAAAGCGCGAGCGCGAAAAGGCATTATGACATTAAAGGCATCGCTACAAAATACCGGCCCAGAAAAACTGTACTTCAGTAGGACGTTCTGGTGGGCTAGTTGGCTAGTTGCATATTCAGATTATGACTTGCGGTAGGAACGCCGATGCGAATTAATTTAAGTCATGCACAATTTATGGGTTAAATTGATAGCGCGAAAGAAAATTATGCGCAAAGCGGCGTGTTCCCGAGTCTGCATCCGTGAGCAGGCACCCACAAAGATCGCAATATTTTAGAAATGCCTACCAGCAAACAATAGATTCGAAGCGTGGGTGAGTGTAGCTCTACCGAATGCGCAGTACACATTTACATCACCGTCACTAAACGCAAATGAAAAGAATAAAACAGGTGGGTCACACGCAACCAGTACAATACGAGTTGAAACATAACACGTTGCAAGCAAGCGCAGTAACACGCAACAGCAAGCGCGCGATCTTACGCGAGAACAATGGGGATCAAGATTCCAGGCGGGAATATTTTTCAACGGCGCCACCGCGCCAGCCAGGAATTGAATAACAATAAACATGCCAAACAAATTATGTCGGCTACGCAAGTTTCCCTGATCGCGTTCGGGATCGCCAACAATATTAATGCGGGAATGGTGGGCCACTGGAAGAGCAAGCAGCTTTAGTTCTGCATCGCCAAACGAGCGACACTAGTTGAAGCCCTAAAGTTTCGACATGCGTACAGCAGCAGCTTTGATAAGCCTGTAATTAACTTTCCTTAACGTTCAAAAATTATGGAGGTCATACGCGCCAAAACCACAATCTGCATTATGAGGCACGCCAAAGTGAGGGATTCCGGAATAATTTGGACCACCTGGGATTCCTTAGCGTACACCTAAATCTAAGTACACGGGTGTTTTAGCACTTCACCGCCACAGGCACACTAACTGTCCCGAACGCATTCCACGGACCATGGATGACTGCAGTATAATTAGGAATTAAATTTGTCAGTGCAGCGCTATATCTCGCACGTTGTCAGGATCATCGAGAAAAACACGAAAACGCGTCATGAAATAGTTATTCACAATGTGGAAAAAGCAAGCATTATTTTATCTGTGACAAACATGTATCAACGTTTAATTTAAGACGGCGGCAAGCTCACAGTATACTTTTCGAGCGCGTCGCGCAAACATGACATGCCCATACAAAGGGCATTTGGGGGTAACAATTCTCAGAAATAAGGCACTTTCCTGCGGTACTCACTATTTTTTTGTCCGTATCGACGAGGCAGAATCCGCTTTCCGAGTCAAAGAAGCGACGCCGCGTACTCCGAGGGTCAGCAAGGGTCCTTGGTTAACGCATCGAAGACACAATATCGAGAACACGCTCGGCCAGTTTTCTAAGTCGAAAGCAAAGGCGCGAACCGACTTGCCCTAACAACCGGCGCCGCTTCCCGCCGTGAAAGATGTGAAACGGAAAAGATTGAAAGGGCAGGTCGCGAGAGAGAACAGCGAAGGGAGGTTGAGCTCACGCGACCAAACTAGAGTAACCAAACCAACGCCCTCGCTCATGGCTTTCGTCACGTGATAGTTGGAGGCGCCGAGAGAGAGTGGTTGTGAAGAGGAAGAGGCGCTATAGGCTCCGCTAGAGTGTACTAGATAATGGTGTAGTACACTCTAGCTCCGCTTAAAACCCCTTGATCTTGAAAGTAGCGACACTCTCCTCCGCGCGCGCGCTTTCCTCCTCAATTCTCCTCGCCCGCCGGCTGCGCGCGCTGCGCACGGCACGCTATTGCGCCTAGGCTCCCGCTAGAGTGACCTAGAATATTCTAGGTCACTCTACTCCCGCTGACGGGCCGCAGAATTCGATGGAGGCGCATTATTTTGGGCCAGTTGCGCGCCCCAGTGGCGTAGAATATTTTGAAAACTGGTGATAACAGCATGGAGAATGCTGAAGGCAACGTTTATGAGGAGGTTGGTTTTATCTTAAAGCCGTATGAATGACACACACTGATGTAAAAAGAGCTTTGAGGCGAGTTCTGTACTCCAGTTATTTTTTCTGTCACACGATACGCTGCCTTACTTTTTGCATCTGATCTAGTATTGCTTGTGGCAGATCGCTCTATGTTTGGCAGTTTTTCTTGTATGTGCGCGCATGTGCACCACAGGTATTATATTCAGTGTGCCTTCTTATAATGAATTACTGGTGAGAGCATCGTCCGTCCATGTGTTTGTATTAATGTCAAAGTAGTTTTGGCGCTGTGATTTCTGCATTGAATAGGACGGTTGCGCAATTTCAGTGCGATGAAACGGTGCCGGCAGCCATTCATCACCCACAATAACAGAATCTGAGGAAAGGTATTTACAGATTATTCTTTAGGCGTCGGTGTCAATGAAGCTTAAAAAATAATCAGTATACCTATGGGAGAAGGCATTCTATATTTTTAGGCAAAAGAAACGCCTCTGGAAAAGATATTTTGATAGTTCACACCAACATACCGTTAAATTGTGTAGTAGGCGGATAGTTAAAATTATGATTTTGATTAGACATCAGAAAAACATTTATCACACAAAAAACAAAAAGAATGGTCAGTAAGATGCTTTATTTTCGTGCACGCGCAAAAAAAAAACATTATTTGACAAGATACAGATAACGTAGAAGAGTATCATATAATATTCAGAATGAGAAACAATGCTAGTGTACAAATATGCCATTTCCGATTGAATAAGAGTTGACGACGTGCGAGGTGATGGAGTCCCAGCAGAATGAATATTCAGCATTCTGAGGAGAACCGCATTTTTATGCAACGTACAAATTGCTGCAACAAAAACGCTAATGAGCAGGCCGGAAGAATTGAAAAAATGCAGCATTAGGGGATGCTTTGATATGAGCAATCAGAAAGGTGCCTTACCTCGCAAACAATAAACACTGTTCCTTGTCGGAACAAAGTTCTTTCGGCCAATGCTGCGCAGCCACTGCTTCTTGCGCAAGCCATCACGCTTTCCTTGCGGTATCGTAAAAACTGCATAACCCTCATCACGCTTCTTGCTGCAATTATATGCGCAGCCACACGGCATAGCGCTAGCAGACAGTGCACGAAACAGCGTGCAAAGCTCAGGCGCAAAATGGCTCGAACGAAAAAGCAAAACACAAGCAAAACGCAAGCTCCGCTCGTTTCCAAGAGCAACGGCAGGCAGACCAATCATCGTGCAGGAAAACGCGCCCAAGGCCGTCTGTCGCGGAGGGGACTCGCGAGGGGCGAGGAGGAGGCGAGGAGGTCGCGCGCCGGCGGCAAAGTACAAAGAGTGGCGGTACTTTCCTACATCAAGGGACTTTAGCTCCGCTCAGTGAAGTTTGCTGCGATTACTGCGCCATCTGTCGCAGCGCCGCCAACAATAATGAGAAGGCCAAAGCGCGCGGGGTCGATTCGTAGGCGCGGCGTCGATGATGCAGTTCGGTCTTTTCTGGCGTTGAGACAATCTCATCCTTCAACTCGACTAATTCTAATCCATCGACTGAAAGCGTACGGAAGAGGAACAAGTGCCGGTACTGTTGTGTAAAAGACTGCCACAGCCCCGAAGGCCAGCCTGGCGTGAAATTCTACCGATTAGGCCGCCCGTGGGAGCAAGAACGACGGAAAAGATGGATTGTTGCTGTTCGAAGAGTTAAGTACTTGTGAAAACAGCGTTTTCCTAGTCTCATTGTAAGTATATATATATATGCTTTAAGGTCTACCCAGGTCTAGCTGCTTGAGGTTCTGCAACTGTATTTGTGTGCTTAGCGCGGTTGGAAGTGTATGGAGCACGTTTTGCACAACAAGCTTGCGTAGCGCGAAATTTTACGCGCGAATTTGTGCCTCAAATCCTCTTGTAGGCTGCATGCAAATCTATGTTGAGTTGCTTGCATGCGTGTAGTCCGGTAATTAACTGTGAAGTTGCGTTTTTCTTGTGATACTTTCAGCGAAGTAAGTAAACTCGGTTTGCGTTGATTTTGGGGGTAGTGGTGGTGCGTGTATGACATCTAAACTTCAAATGCCTTCACCAAGTGGCGCCCGCCGTGAGACTGCTCGCTCTCGTCAGCGCTTTGTGGCGTGTTTGCCTCGTTTACGTTCTCGTGACGAAGTCATTCGGTTACTGCATGTGCGCTCTTGCTTGCGGCCGCATGCATAGGGCACTGTGGCGTCAGTATGAACTGCGTAGTATTCGCAACCATGCTCCTCTTGTTTTCTTCAGCGAGAACGACGGCTCGCCGTGGATGCCGAAGCAGACGAGCAGGATCTGCTCCAAACACTTCGCAAAAAGCACGATAGCAAGGAAACGTCGTACACTTGTTTCCCTTGCAGCGAGTGACACTTCGCCCTCAAGTCGGTGCCGTCGGTCTCCTTCACGTCGTAAACGTGGCCCGCCACATACAGCTTCTCTCCTTTGTCGAGTATAGGCGCATGAAAGTAATTTTCAATATCGCTTATCGGCTTAAAGCCGCAAAACAACACACGCGATATTTTGAACGTCACGCGCGCGTTGGAACACGTTCAGTAGCTGCCGCGGCGGTCGGAGCGGCCGGCTCAGTGTTTCACATACCTACCACCATTGGCGCTGCACGGAGTTTTGCCGTATTTTGCCGTATTCGGTTGTAGCGCCCTCTGTTCACTGAACGGAGCCTATGCAGCCAGGGCCGCCGGGCATGGGGGGAGGTAGAAAATTGCAATCTCATCCTCCTTCCATGTCTGCCAGTCGCGGCGCCTTTCGTTAGCGCGGAGTAGCGCGGAGAAAGGAAACTCCGGAAACGCGCTTAGCGCTCGCACTGAAATGCGCAGTGCTTGCAGCATTAGCTCCGGATACTTAGGAATCGACATTCTCGGCACTGATTTCGATGACATTTCTTGCATTTAAAATAAAATGTAAAATCAAGTATGGGCTGGAAGCAGATGCTGATTTAATGTCGGCCACTATTTTTAGAAAGAGTCTCGAAAATTGGAAAGTATCAAGTTTACAACTCTGCGACATAGCAATAATAAACGATATCGCAATTTTGTAATGTGCACCTAAGAACACGTCCAAAGCAGACAAAATAGATGCAGTTACGCGGCTCTGAAAGATACCGCTAATTATCGAATGTGCTTTTTTTTTTTTGCAAAGCCCTTGTACACGTTGTGATAAGCACGCGTGGACAGCAAGCTTATTTCTAAAGCAAGCTTGCCCGCTTTAAGCGCTCCGACCTTGGTAGACGCTTGCATAATAGCCCCGCCATGCATCGGCTGTATATGGCTGCACTGATCATGAGCTGCGGACCAACCATGCTCGATCCTGGTAACTGCAATATCGGTCTTGGTGTAGTTACCGATTGGTTAACTTAGCGCTTCTATGTATGTGACAAATATTCCAAGTAAATATAGACGGTTTCATGCTCGCGATAACAGCAGAGAGCGTGCCGCCCCCAAGAAACTTCCGGTCCCGCGCCTTACCAGTCTGCTATGTCTTAACGCATGGTTGCTTCTTTGCCAGTTACATTTATCAGCTACGTCAGTGGGCAAAACCGGAAGCAGTGCAGGGCCTATGTTTGTAATCAGTGAAAAGGTCTATACAAAGTAGGGTCATTCAAAACATTTCAAACATGTCGCAAATAAACTTTGCAGTATTAAAATTTCTGGACCGTTTACTATAATATGTGGTGCACTTCTAAAATCGCCGTGCTGTGGTTGCAAATAATTGGGCAAAACGAACACGTCTAGATGAAATGCCATGATATGCTGCTCTCCCCCCAAAGTACACATCATTATTTATAGCGCCAATTTTAGCTATAGGTTTTGAGCGTATATAGGTATTTAATTTGAAAGAGCGATGAAATGAACGATTCAGTCGTTCACCTTCTACTACGGAGTACACGACGGTGAAACGCGTTATAAGGAATTGATGAACTTGCGATACTCTAGTTTTTTACTACATGATTGAACAGCTGATAGCGGTATTGTGATGCAGCTCAATGTGCAGATTTCGGTAGGAGCGAAAAAGTGTCAAATAACGCGCTGGCGTGGAGGTTGAACTAGCATCATGCGAAAAACGCCGATTGTGACAGCCTGCAGAAAACCGCACAGGTAAAAGCTCGAGCGATCTTCTGCCAAAAAAATATATCATCGGACTCACCTATTCATCTATCTGAAACTAACGCTCACACTAAATTTGCGCAGCTGCTCAGCGTAGGCACACGTTTTTCTGTTACCCGCCACGGTAGCTAAGTGGCTATAGCATCGCGCTGCTGAGCTCGAGATCGCGGGTACGATAGGATCGAAACGCAACAACGATCGTGTACTTAGATTGATGTGTGTCTTAAAGATCCCAGGTGGTCAGAATTAATCCGGAGTCTCCACCTACGGTCTGCTTCATAGTTTAGGCATGTACAACCGTTGGATTTATTTTTATTTTTTTTTCTGTTTTCTCAATTAACGTGGTTAAAGGCCTTAGGTCTTGCATGTATGCTGCCTTCAATCTAGCACATTTTTTTAACGTTTGCTTCATGTTTTTTTCTTCGTGAAATACGTATAGAAGCTACGACTGGACGTACAGTGCAACGACACATGTGCAGCTAATGGAAATGTACACCTTACAGGATGGTAAAATGACATCAAAGGAAAGGCAGTGCAGTACAGGCTGTGTGACCAGTATGGGTGGTAGATATCTAACAACCGTATAAAACAGCGGAAAAAACTGAAACGCATATTTTATACATATATCTGGATAAGGATCCGCATATATATCTTCCAGACGTTTTTACAGAACGTTTTCTAGCTGTCTTAGCAAGATGATAGCTTCAAACATGTTAACAAGACGCCTTCAAGCCATCCGTCGCAAGACGTCTTCAAGACGTACATATAAAGACGTCTTGTAGCCGTCTTGAATAGTTGTAGACGTTCTAGTTCATTTTGGCTGGTCCAAGACGGCAACAAAACGTCTTGTGTTCAGTGGGAGCACCATGGGTCCGCAGGCAAGAAAATTCTCAGCTCGCAGCAGGTTTCAGAGGATGATAGGGCGGATTTCAAGCAAATCACCGGCAAGTTAAACTCTTACTTCATCCATCTGGCGAACGAGCTGTACGAAAGCGCTAGGTTTCACCGCCGGGTACAGCAATCTGGCGAGTCGGCGGACGCTTTCGACACGGCACTTAGGGTCATGGCGCGACGGTACAACTACCCTTCCAAAGGAGTCAAGGAGCGGCTGGTGCGCGACCGTTTCGTCGTGGGCTTGCTTGACAGCAACCTCTTCGACAAGCTGTGCAGGTGCTCAACGCTCAGTCTCGAAGTAGCTGTGATCGAAGCGCGCCGACAAGAGGACGCCGAGAAGGAGCGCATTGCGCGCGGTTCCCGCGAGTGCGGCATCTCCGGTGTGGGCGCAGCAAAAGCGAAGATGAATCGTCCGCGACAATGGCCCCCCGCAAAAGCCAACACGTCAGCTTCAGTCTCAGGGCTTGAGTGCCATTTCTGCGGCGGCAGAGCGCTCCACCCGAGAGCGGAATGCCCGGCCCGGCGAGGTCTTTGTAACAAGTGCCGAAAGAAGAGCCACTTTGCGGCGGTGTGTCGTTCTTTGGTGTTGCCTATAGGACTAAACGAGCTTGGCTCAGAAGTACGTTGACGTGGAAGTCAACGGGTTCATGTTCAAGGTTGATAACAGCGCTCAAGTTTCTGTCGTTCCGAGCACGTTTTCGGGAAAACCGGCGAGGCTTGACCCTCAAGAAGCTCAGCTCACGGACCCCGGAGGGCAGCCGCTAGTCGTCTTGGGTACCTTCTACCTTGAGGTGGAGAAGCCGGACGGCAGAGCAGAAAATGTACATGGTGCGTTCGAAAACGGTGCCTCTGCTAGGCGTTCCAGCCATTCAAGCGCTGCAGGTGGTCAAATTCGTGGATGGCATGACTGGGGTGAGCCATCCAAGACTGAAGGCATCGCTCCCGACCTGTTCGACGGACTCGCTATGCTGGACGAACCGTACGAGATCCGCATCGAACCAGGTGCCATCCCATTCTCTTTAAGCACACCAAGCAATGCCGTTGTGTCCTGTCGTAAAATCTGAGCGCGACAAGATGGAAGCGCAGGGCATAATTAGGAGGGTCACGAAGCCGACGCGATGGTGTGCTGGTCTGGAGGTGGTGCAAAAGAAATCTGGCAGCTACCGCTTGTGCGTGACTTGACGAAACTTAACAAGTACGTGCAAAGTACAAAGACTGAGCAGGGGTACAGCCAGACGAAAAAAAAGGCCTTAGCTGTCACATGGGCCATGCAGCTACAGCGCCTGCAATTTAAGCTCATGCGCTACAAGTTTAAGGTACTATACGTTTCGGGCAAGCTGCTAGCGACGGCCGACACATTGTAGAGAGCTCCGTTTCCATCAAAAGACGCTGGAATTGCTTCAGTTCGGCGGTCGGCTGGTTGTTCCTGAAGTTCTGCAAGCGGAAGTCTTGAGTTTGATCCACGAGGTCATCTTGGAGTGACTCGGTCTAATTCGAGGGCCGGCGAGTCGGTGTGGTTGTCTGGTATAAGCCGCAGGATCAAAGTGGTCGAAAACTGCGAACAGTGTGCAACGACGAGGCAGAAGAGGTCAGAGCCCATGCTAGCGACGGCTACGCCTGAGCTCCCGTGGCAAGAAGTCGGGGCTGACATCTTCCATTTCGAAGGTGAGGACTTCTTATTAGTAGTTGGCTACTACTCACGGTTTCTGGAAGTGCAGGCCCTGCGCGGGACGTCAATCGTATATGTGATTACCGCATTGAAGAACATTATGGCTCGATTCGGAGTGCCCAAGGTTCTTCGGAGTGACAACGGGGCCACAGTTCTTGTCGAGGGAGTTCGCGGACTTCGCGTCAACATACGGCTTTGCTCATTGCACGAGTAGCCCTGCTTTCCCACAGTCGAACGGGGAAGTGGAACATGCAGTGCGAACCGTGAAGGAGCTGTGGCGCAAGAATGTTGATCGTCCCATGGCTCTTCTGGTGTACAGGCACACACCCGGCTCAACAGGCTTCAGTCCTGCTGAACTTTTATGGGTCGTCGCCTGCGCACCCGTTTGCCAAGAGTTCGTGACCATCTAGTTCCGCAGCTGCCTGACCACGGAACCTTCAAAGAGCATGACAAGGCTGCTCAGTTCCGGCAGACCACGGACTACAACCGCCATCACTGTGCTCGACCCCTGCCGGTTCTGCAACCAGGCAAGGACGTCTGCGTAACAGATTCCAAGTGCGCTGCTCGGGTGCTAAGCCAAGGTCAGCGTCCGAGATGCTACGTGGTATATAGAGACGCCGAACGGCGTGATACAGCGGAACCGTCGTCTGCTTGTGTCCTTCAGTGGTCATGGCACGACTCCTGCTTCGGAGGCGTCGTCACCGGTGCCGGAGACAGATGCGACAATTGACCGGGCGGGAAAACTCCCGAGTGCTGTGTTGCGTTGTGTGGTTTCTCCGAGTCATGCGGTTTCTTCAGGTGGTGTGGAACCTGATGTAGTTCCTCAAGAAAGTGCGCCTTCTCCTACAGGTGCGTACAGTCCGAAGTCAACGCATACCGTGACTCCACGTCGTGGTCGGTGTACCCGGTTTGGACGACGTATCATTACGCCTAAAAGATTGAACTTGTAATTGGCCAGTAATTGGTCCACATCTTCGACAAGGGAGGATGTGGTGTAAAGGGCGTTCATGTAGAGGGCGTTTTAACCATACTGATATCACTAACAACTTATCTATGTTATCTCTCTATGGTGTTCATATGTTGGCTGTGTATAAAAGATACGTAAATAAAGTGCCATGGGCATTCGCCTGTCCGGAAACTCGGCTGTACGTTCACTACGTACAGCCGGTAATATACGTACAACCTCGGACAACCTCTACGTACAATGTACAAGCTACGTACAAGCTCGGAATCTTTACTTGACCTTGTACTCAATTCAAGCAATGTAACAGAATGTAGTGTTTCCGTCTAAGACGGATTCTCCGATCATAAATTGATATTGCTTTGTGTAAAGGAAGTCCTCCCGCTGAAGAATTCCAAGAGGCCAACTATTTGTATAAGAGATTATAGTAACGCAGACGATGTTAGCATTTTGGACTGTCTTGAGATGTCATTGTACTCGCTCGATGGGGCGACTGATGTCAACATCTTGGGGAATAAGTTTAAGAATACGGTCAACATCTGTCCGGAAGAGTTTGTGTCAAAACGAACCCAGGCAGTAAAAAGTGCGATCCTTGGATTAAATGCAAAATAATTCAGCTTAAACGAAAAATAAGACGCAGAAGTAGGAATAAAGAAAGGAACAAAACGGAGATTTCGAACCTTTCCCAAACCCGAAAGCTCGACAGTGCAAAACAACACTTTTTGCTCGCAGATGTTGTCTATTTTTCTGAGAGATTCACCACAACGTGTTTGTCGTCACGTTGCCTCGTTGCGCGAACAAATTCAATTTGTCAGTGTTGATGGCAATATAATTAACGATCTTGCAGAAATTTCTGAAATATATAATCAATATTTTCATTTTTTGTTCGCTCCACCGGAGCCAACCAACTTCCACTGACCTTGACGAGAATCACACCGAGGGTATGTTCCTTATGCCAGACATCGTTTTCACTGAGGAGGGAGTACTTGCATTACTGCTTAACATAGACGTAAAAATCGGCCGGCCCTGATGATATCTCGAATTAATTTTATTGCGATAGCAATTATATGGACACTTCAACCGGATTTCTGCCGTCGGCGTCGCCGTGAGGTTCCGTATAGATAAAATCTTCGCCGCGCACCGTATGCCCGAGCGGAAGCGTGCGGGGACGCGCGCTATCACGGAGAGCGAACGCACTCAATCTCCCACGCGCAAGCAAGGAAGCTAGGGTGCCTCGATGCCCAGCGCCGCCGTTCAGGGTGGAGACAACCCCGCTGGCGCCGCCATATTGAGTCACACGAGCTGAGACTCAGCAACGCTTGCGTTCATAAATAGTGTTACTCGCGGCGCACTTCCAAGTGATTTGCCTTGATGAGGATTTTTTTATCGGTATCGCATCTGCACATCTTTATAACCAATAGCCGTTAACTCGTCGAAGGTCCAAGACGTAAATGTATGGCGCCGGGAACATGCCCCAAGTTGCCTAATTCAATTTACATTTATTATGCCGTGTGCATGTTTGAAATACGCACTATTTTTTATTTTTTGCGCTTTGATGCTTGGTATATATAAGGTTTGCGACCCCCTTAGTGTGGAAGTTTTTCTTTTTCGCTGTTGTATTTTGGTTTACACGTCACGCCTCCTTTACCGTAGCCAGCCACTCGCGCACGGCGGTTAGTTTCCCTTGCGTTGTGCGTGCTCTTCGCGTTCGTTGCAATTGTTTGACGATATCTACGCGCAATTTTGCTTTTTTTTGCCCACAACACTGTGTGCTGACAGGATTAAGCTGGTGTAAAAATAACAGCGATGTGAAAATAAGGTTTAGTTAGTGCTGTAGAGAAACATGTAACGTAACTTGTCTGTGTCAATCTTGCGTAGTACACACAAGAAACCAAACGATGCACAAAATACATTTACTTATAATGTCTAGTACAATCAATCATGAAAGAGATATGTACATGAAAAACTGTCGACAAGAGCTTGCAGGTTCTGTCCGTTCACTTCAAGGTGTATGTGAAGTAAAGTTGATGAAATTAGTAGGATGGTCTCGTTTAGTTTCGGTTGCGCACACTGAGGCTTTTGTGGCATTTGTTCCTCTTTAACAGTGCTGGTGACTGCAAGGCGTCACCGGGTCGTGAGTCGGTGGCTCTAAGTCTAATATTTGCACTGTCTTTAAGTTGCGGCGACCTTGCATCCGAGTTGCTCGACTGAGTATCTGACTGGCGAGGAACATCTGGCCGCGTCTTGCAGCTCCTCTCAGACCAGTAGTGAGGGAATACCTGTAGCAGCTCTAGTAGAACTTCGAGAGTTTCCGGCCCTTTTATTTGTGCATGCCGTAGCAAATCTCTCGGGAGACCGTGAATTACAAGCGCTAAGACTGATCTTAATGGCAACTCTGGTTCAGCAAGTCGAAGCAGTCGCTGCTTCTCAAGGAAGTAATCAAGTGGTGAACCAGACCTAAAACGGTAGAACAGCGCCTGGTCCCATCGCTGTACGTTATTTGTTTTGAATGTAGACAGGAAGTTCTCTTTCCACATGCACCAAGGTTCGCAAACATGCTCTAAGAACCGCAACTCATGCCGCTTTTTTGCTACACCACTGAGAAATTGTCGCATGTTTAAGACTCGGTCTTGGTCAGACAACCATCCGTTGTATTCCGCTGCGGCCTCATAAAAAGTGATCCACCCTTCTGGGTTATCCGATGACCCGTCAAAAGTTTCAGGCCGTAAAATTTCAATTGGGTGGTTTCTTTTGTGGCGTAAAGCAGACAGCAGAGTTTCCGTCATGGCATTCTGTTGCAAAAATTGTTGCTGTTGCGTCGTTATGGCCCGAAGAATTGTTGATATGTCGTCGCATGAAGCTGCACGACCGAATGGTCGTCCGAGTACTAGCTGGTTAAACAGGGTCACTGGGATATTCACCTTCGCCGAACCTCGTTTAACAAGCTCTTCGGGCGACACAGAAGCTCGATCCAGAACAACATCCAGGAGCTCAACCGTTGTTGTGTCCAAAGGGAGGTCGACCGGGGAATCATCCTGGACTTGGTAGCCTTTGAATACCACTCGGTCGTTGTACTTCTCCACGAAAAAAGTCACCCACATCTTCGTTCATCCTGTCGGCTGCGCCAAAATATGTAATAAGCCCGCACATATCAAACAGATCAAACAAGCGTCATGTCGCCATTTCTAACTTCTTTATTCTCTTCCCCGATCCCCCTGCTCCCCCCCCCCCCCCCCATGTTCTCAGACTTCTTCTTCTCATTCGGTACGCTTCATCTGTTTGGAGAGCACGCGGAACATAGTCTTAGAATCACTGTGAACATTGTGGAAACAATAGCAAACTACCACCATCTCCAGATTTTTGGATTCAAAATTGGGCCTCTTGTCACTGAGAATGATCTTGTACGCTGAGAAGGAACGCCCGACGGCGGTGAACACCTTAAAAAGTAAATTACAAACAAAACAAAAGCCGCGTGCACATCACATTTTTCTTTCTTCTTTTGCTCTTAACTCTCCTTTCCCCTGACGGCTCTATGTCAGCGCGGTGGCGTATGCTGGCCGGCGCGTCCCATTTGAATGCTGCTAGCAGTTGTTTTCCGGGAGTTGGTTGAACTAAAGGACTAAGTTGAACCACATAGAGTTCCGAACAGTCAATGTTGCCCGGTAGCATGAATAATGGTCTCTAACTGCACTCGAAAGCGAAACTTGAGGCAAAATAGTGTTCATATAGGCGCCGATATTGAAAATAGGCATTTATAGGCATTTATAGGCATTTAGGCACAAACGGCAAAATAGGCATTTATAGGCACTATAAAAACACTATAAAAGCCCTTCTTAACCTCTAATTCGTGCTCATATAACAAAGTGGGGCGATAGAAGGGAAATGAACAAAAAAGGCATTTGCCTTAAATCCGGTCTCTAGTTATCATCTATGGCTGAAGTGAGAAAGAGAGCGTGCGTCGGGAACGAACGCCCTTGTGCACCGCAGCGCCCCTAGCGAACTCCATGCAAACCACAGCTACGGACGAGAGAGAAAAAGAGCGCGCGTCGGGAACGAACGCCCTTGTGCAGCGCAGCGCCCCTAGCGGACTCCATGCAAACCAGAGCTACGGAGAATGGGCGACGACGATGGAGGGAGAAGGCTCGGCCCTAAGGTGCTTCGCCCCTAAAAGCCGTTGTCGCTACGATAGCAGTAGGCATATAAGCAGTTACTAACCTGCGCAATGAAGCAGAATGGGTTCTTGAGCATTAAGCCTGAGGTGCTGCTACCAAGCCCACTGGTTGCGAGCCCCGACGGGAAGCTTCTTCCACGGTGTCCCCGTGATGTGACATTGCTGTTGATGACGCAGACGCAGACACGTTGACTGAAGTTATGATGAGGTCGTTGATCAAGCAAGGATTAGCTTGTGCTGGATGCTCGAAGCCAACGCCATTTGCTTGGTAAGAAGGCGATCTGGAGAATACCTCGTCGAGATAAAACGGTTGTGTGGGCAGCAAGACGGCCAAAACCAGCGCAATGAAGCAAAACGAGTTTTTGAGCATTGTGCCTGAGGTACTGCTGCCAAGCCCACTCTTATACGTACTACCTATGTGCATGCTGCCTCTGAAACTACGATTCCTTCAAGGTGTCTGTCGTACTCGCTCGTAGTCAACAACTCCACTTACCCGCCGCGGTGATCAGTCAGTTAAGGCGTTGCGCTGCTGAGCACGAGATCGCGGGATCGAATCCCGGCCGCGGCGGCCGCATTTCGATGGAGGCGAAATGCAAAAACGCCCGTGTGCTTGCGTTTTAGTGCACGTCAAAGAACCCCAGGTGGTAGAAATTAATCCGGAGCCCTCCACTACGGCGTGCATCATAATCAGAACAGGTTTTGGCACGTAAAACTCCAGAAAGCAGCAGCAACTCCACTTAACAAAAGGCTCGGAATAATTTGTGCGCGCCCACGTCTGTGTGTGTGTACGCGTTTGTGTGTGCATGCGTGCGAGCGTGCGTTTACACATGTTTCTACTCTTTATGCACTGACACAAAGCTTTGCTGTATGTGGATTTCAACTCATTCGATATGTAGAATTTTTTTTCACGCACGGTTTTCGCCGCGGCTGCAGTGGATGGATGGATGGATGCTATGAGCGTCCCCTTTGAAATGGTGTGGTGGGTTGTGCCACTAAGCTGTTGTTATTATTTTGCTATTATTATTATTATTATTATTATTATTATTATTATTATTATTATTATTATTATTATTATTATTATTATTATTATTATTAAAGCGAAGCTGTCTATGGCTAGGGTTCTATGCATTTTCGTGTCCGTCAACAGATTTGCGTGTGCATAAAATCAGTCTAAAGGAAGCGCAGTCGAGGACGACAGAAAACTGGGTGGAGTGATCAAGTTAGAAAATTTGCAGGCGCAAGTTGGAATTAGCTAGCGCAAGACAGGGGTAATTGTTGATCACAGGGATAGGCTTTCGTCCTGCAGTGGACATAAATATAGGCTGATGATGATGATGACAGTCAGCTCCCGAATTTGATGCAAAATCGCTTCATTCTATGGAAAATATTATATGTCTCATCACTTGGAGATTGCAATTCCAGTGGATTAGTTATCAATAGGCACCATTTCCAAGATTAGTAGACTTGCCGCTCTGCGACCCGCGTCGGGCATGTGTAAGCTCGCACCGCCCTCACTTTTTCGTCGTTCCAAGCGTTTGCGTCCCTAGTTTTCTTCCGCTCTCCCGGGGTGGTGGTCCCGTCGCGCGTGTCTAGCTTCCTCCGGCTCCTCATGGTGGCGGTAGTCTTCCACGTGAATGTATGCCGCCGATCAGGACCGCCGATCAATATAAAAGTGTGTGTGCGTGTGTCTTTCTTCGGTATGACCGCCGTCGCCCCTTAAGGAAAATAAAGTTTGCTCATACTTTTGATCTAAATTCTGTGTCGCCTCTATGTCGTGTGCTAAACTGCTTCGCTGGTAATGCACCTTCACAGTAGTGGAATGGCATCTGATTTAAAAAAAAAGAAACACAGATTTTCCACCATCAAATTTTCTTAACCAATATGGGGAACTTTGTTTTTGTACGCTTCCATTGTTTGTGATCTCCCTACTTTTCTACCACCGAACTTCCAATCGCCTCTTTCTAGTCTTCATTGCGGACATGTCCCCCTGCTATCGCTGAGCCCAAGGGCTTCAAGGAGGCCAGAGGAGCCTAAACCACCGACAGCTGGGCAGATATCTTCACATTCTAATAAAACATGATCTATTGTTTCCCTAGCTTTACCGCAGCAAGCACATGCTTCTTCGTTGGACCTCGCTTTATAAGTACGAGGATGCGTGGAGGCGAGCACCATCTGGTGGTGCCGCAAGGAGGCGCGGTTGGTGCGCGTGCTCCTCTCTGATTGATTGGCCTATTCGGCAAACAACATCCAGGCCGCCGCTCCCTCGATCACGAAACTGGGCGAGGTTCGCAAAGAAAAGCTTCGCTTTTAATAACAGTACAACTCGGACGGCAGGCGACGTGCGCCTGTGCCGAAGAATGCCTTAGCCTTACGCGTTGAATCAGACCCGGTTTGTGGCCATGCTCTTTCGTATGAGCGCACGCGCTCCTGCGATTTTGCGTGCCGATGCCTAGTCAGGTGAGAATTTTTGTTTCGTTTCGTTTATTTGACTCTTTACACAGTGTCTAAGAGGAGCTCGAGGCTGTAGGTTAAATTGCCCGACGAGGCCTTGAACCCTTTAAGGTGGTCTAGACCTTGTCACCCAGTAAATTCGCCGGCGAATAACCGCAGCCTGTAATGCCGAAAGCTGCTTTCTCTACTCGCTAGGCTGCGCATTGCGGCACTGCTTTGACAGATGAGTTGACAGCTCTGTCTTGCTGTGGATATCACAACTTGGCCTTCGCAATCTGGCAACGTTGATCCTCGGCGGAGCGAATGGCGAAACGAGAACGAAGGGCGAGCAAGAATCAGCACGTGACAAAAGGGGCAGCTGTGTGCGTTGGGCATGCTAGACTACACGACGATGTCCACAGTGCACTCTATAAAGGTGGGCTGTATTACAGCGATAGTTGTAGTTGGCGGTGATGGTGCTTATAGTGGTGCCTCAGGCAGGATTAGCATGGCAAAAACTGCAGAGAACCACACCGTTTACGAGTTTTCTTCCGTGTAGCGAAGATGGGTGACCACGTGTCTAGAAATTTAATCTGTCGCAGAAAATGTAACATAATGCTCGACGTCTCCTTCCACGGACCTGTAGCAAAAAAGAACAATTGTTCTCAAGGACGATGAAAGGAGCTAGTGTTGAAACGGCCTTCGTGTGTCATGCACAAAACGACAGGAAATCAGCTACAAACACGCCATTCGTGTGCAACACTAGCTTGTCCCTGTGTCCCCGTCTTTTCGTACATCCGTCCTTGTGTAAGAATGAATGTTGTCCGTGTGTCATCATCATCAGCCTATATTTATGTCCACTGCAGTGTCGCGAAGAACGTATGCCGCGGCCGACCTTGAGGAATCCCGAAACGGGTTTGAACAAGTGTGCGCACGTGTAGCGCGGTCGCTCCACGCGCGGCTGTATCGGAGGGAGGGGGGGGGGGGGGGGGAGGTTCATTAGGCATGGCCAAATTTGTTGTTCACGGTCTATTGTCGGGACCATGTCTGCGTGGTCGTGACAACTCTGGCCCCTATTGGAGCACGACGGCTTGCCTGATTGGTAAGGACGTATTTTTGGGCTAGTTGGTTCTTCATCAAGTAAAAACCGCGCCAGAATATGCACAGGACCAAACAACGAGTAAAAGGACAGACACAGGGCGCACTAACAACTGAAGGTTTATTCACAAAAAGCGCAGAATATGTATACCGGCTGAACATGAATAAACACAAAAAGGAAACGGTCACTTGCATCACATGGCCAAGCCTACTGCGCGCGAAATGCGGTTCTTGTAAGGAATTTGACATTCTTATCCGAGAGTATGACGGAGGGCATGCTAACACAAGACTCATCCAGCTTTTTTATCTCCAGGGCTTCAACAATCTCCCTTGTTAGTCTGTCTGCCGATTTGAACATGATGCTAGTATGTTTTTTTCAATCTCTCATTTAGGCACCTTCCTGTTTGGCCTATGTAAGACGCACCGCAATCCAAAGGAATTGAATAGACCACGTTTTTCGCGCCGTGCACAGGCTTATCTCGATGATTCGTGGTACATACAGATCCCTTGCTTCCTTCATTAACCGCTCTGCACATTTTTGCGAGCTTTTATCCGGTGCGGTAAAAACAACTTTTACTCCCGCCCTTTCCGCTACTTTCTTCAGGTTATGCGAAATAGAATGTATGTAGGGAATGACGGACGCATTCTTTGTGCCTTGTTGTGCTCCCGCGTGGTTGGCGTTAGTGCCTTGCTTCTTCAGTCTGAGCATCTTTTCTGCAACTTCAGCGAGCAATGTTCGTGGATACCCCGCTTCAGTTAGGCGACGTACTTGCTCGTCGAAACATCTTCTCAAGCGATGAACGCATGATTTCTTTAAGGCATTCTCAAAGGATGAATGAACTATACCGCGCTTTACGAGCTTTGAATGAGAAGAATGAAACATCAAAATTGGTTTCTTTGCTCTAGGCTGGAACTCCCAGCAGACATGTTTGCATGAGAAATGCAGCCCTAAATCTAGACAGTTTCAGTTTGTGTTTATTCATGTTCAGCCGGTATACATATTCCGCGCTTTTTGTGAATAAACCTTCAGTTGTTAGTGCGCCTTTATCTGTCCTGTTACTCGTCGTTTGGTCATGTGCATATTCTGGAGCCGTTTTTTTACATGGTGTTGCCTGATTGGCTTGAATAGGCGATTGGCGCAGAGGCTTGCGTCTCCCACGAGTCCGTGGGTCCCTTGAATGCTGTAGAAACACATTTAAGGAAGGGGTTTTGAGTCATTTTAGAGAGTAAAAGGACATAGCAGCCCACGGCGTCACTTCACCACGGGAGACCAGGCCGGTCAGGCAGGCCGTCGACGATCGGTATGACATCGTTTCATGTATAAGATGTGTGTGTACAGTTTTAAGGTGCCATGTTAATCCCAAGTTAAATAAATCTAGTTTCTTCAAATGTTACTTCTTGTTGTCGTCGTACCTGCCGCTGCCAGAGCTCACCCCCCTTCATCGTCGTCTCCCTGGTGAGCTGATGTGACCGAAAACTAACTTCTGCGTCACTTCGCTACAGCAGGACGAAGGCCTTTGCCTGCGATCTCCAATTACCCCTGTATAGCGCTAGCTGATTCCAACTTGCGCCTGCAAATGTCCTAACTTCATCAGCCCACCTATTTTTTGCCGTCATCAACTGCGCTTCTCGTCTCTTGGTATCCATTCTGTAACTCTAATGGTCCACCAGTTATCCATCCTACGCATTACATGGCCTGCCCAACTCCATTTCTTCCGCTTAATGTCAATTAGAATATCCGCTATCCCAGTTTGCTCTCTGATCCACACCGCTCTCTTCCTGTCTCTTAACGTTAGGCCTATATAACATTTTATTGCGATAGCAATTATATGGACACTTCAACCGGATTTCTGCCGTCGGCGTCGTCGTCGCCGTCGCCGTGACGTTCCGTATAGATAAAATCTTCGCCGCGCGCCGTATGCCCCAGCGGAAGCGTGGGGGGACGCGCGCTATCACGGAGAGCGAACACACTCAATCTCCCACGCGCAAGCAAGGAAGCGGAAAGCCAGCGCCGGAGGGAGCAGGGGGGGGGGGGCACTTCTCTGCCAACAACCGCGCTCGTCGCTCCGCACAGTCTCTTATCTCTCCCACGCGCAAGCCAGGAAGCGGGAAGCCAGCGCCGGAGGGAGCATGGGGGGGGGGGGGGGGGGGGGGGCGCACTTCTACGCTTCCAACAACCGCGCTCGTCGTTCGTTCGACCGCACCGTCTCTTATCTCCACACGGCTCCGACCTTTATGCCGCTCAGTTTCCGTTGATAGAGCGCACGTACCTTCGCCCGCGCAGCGGGCGAAGGTACGTTGCGCTGCCAGCGTTTTGACAGTCGTTGGCTGCAGTCATTCAGTGTGATCTATTCATGTTTGTTTGTGCGCGCTCACACCACGCTTGTTCATTCAGTTAGTAATAGTCGGGCCACATTTTCCAACGCACGCTACACATGCAATGCTGCCCAGATCGGCAGTGCAGCACTACAGGTGTGTCCCTTCGCACGCGCTGCCCACGGGAAGCGCTTCTCATCAACACCACCGTTTCACACGCGCCTTCTCGTGGTCATCGAGTCTCTCTTCATGTCGGTCTACTTACGCCGCAGCACACCTGCTTACTTAATCAGCTCATGTTTACTACAATTCATATTGCTACCAAGGCCGCTCACCTTACTTCGTATGACATTGCTGTGTTGCTATCGCATTCATTGCTTCGCCCTTAGGGCGAAACTGTGACATTTTTTTCGTTCCATCGCTCTTTGCGTGGTCCTTAACTTCTTCTCGAGCTTCTTTGTTAACCTCCAAGTTTCTGCCCCATATGTTAGCACCGGTACAATGCAATGATTGTGCACTTTTCTTTTCAACGACATTGGTAAACTTTCAATCAGGATTTGGCAATGCCTGCCGTATGCGCGCAGTGTCCGTGTGTAGTGAGTTCTAAATGATAGCTACATGGTATGCCTTAAAGCGATGACTATGGTGTAGACATATTATGTTTAAGAGCAACAAGCTAAAATCAATCTTTGTGCTGTAAATTTTAAGTTGACCATGGTTTGCGCGGTCCCCTCGTAGACATGCGCACTAAACAGCAGCAGTGCATGATAACATCTTGCTAACTCACAGTTGACCATGAAGAAGTAGTAGTCACGCGGATATGTTAATAATCATCGAATGATATATCATTAATGCTCTTGCATTGAAATCTTTCGACTGAAGCCTGAGAACTTGTCATTGTTTTCGCGCTGCGCGACTGCAGGAACTGCGAGCAAGTTCTGCACTGAAAACGGCACATGGTACTTTAGCCTTCAACACGGGCAGCTCTGGACCAACTATTCCCAGTGCATCACAGGAAGGACCTCGGACAGCCTCACTATATTCGAGGCAAGTGGTCCGACAGCGCTCAGAATAGTGTTCGAAAATGACACAATCTGATCTAGTAGACGTTAAAGGATATCGCACATAGGTCTTCCATTATACCGTTTTTAGAGAACATTCAATATAGTGTAGCTGCACACTTACCCATTGTAATATTCACAACTTCATCAGAAACTAAGAATATGGGCCGTATTCTGCAACGTTCGCCTAGGCGAAATCAGCGTGCGCGCTGATTGGCTGGTTGAGCAAAATTGAATGACGTCGGGCTCAACCACCCAATCAGCTCATCCAATTTTGCTAAAACAGCCAATCGGCGCACGCCTGAAAGCGAAAAAAGAAATTTCGCCTTGGCGAACGTTTCAGAATACGGCCCTATGTCATGCTTGCTTAGAAAAAATATTGCGATAGCAATTATATGGACACTCCAGGCGCATTTCTACCGTCGCCGCGGCGTCGCCGTTGCTGTCGCCGTGACATTCCGTATAAAGTCCAAGGACGATAACATCGTCGCTGCACGCCCTATTCTGTATGTGAGAGGGAAGGCGTGCGAGGGTGAGCCAACGATTGCGGCTCAACCTCGCGCGCTCGAAGGAGAAAAGAGAAAAAGTCGCAGTTTCGCCCAAAAGGCGAAGCATTGATTGTGATAGCAAATTAGTGGTCAGCTATAAAAAGTAAGGATAGTAGTTTTATCGTCCGTGTAAACTTGTAAACGTAGTAACTAAATTAACAAGCAAGGTGTCACGCGCGCACAAGCAAACATGAACGCATCTCACTCGATGACCGCGGAAACTCGCTGTGAAAACGCTGGAGTAGAGCACTGCACGGGCCTATTTTTTCGTTGGGCTGCCCGCCCGAGCCCGACCAAAAGTTTTATGGCAAGACCGGGGCCCGGCCCGGGCCCGAAAATAATCTACGTTACCCGCCCGGCCCGGCCCGCCACCCCTTTACCTTAGGCCCGAGTCTGGCCCGAGCCCGGCTCGAAACCGGCCCGAACCCCCTCCGAGACCGAAAAAGATCACCGAGCGGCATTAAAAAATAAAATAAAGAAGATAATGAAACGAATTTATTCTTAAGGCATAAATACACGTCATATGAAGCTCCGGCGTAGTTCGTACGGATACATGAATTAAACTTGAGACTGTATATTGTTTTCTGTAGTGTATTGCTTTCTGAATGCTAGATAACTTTATCAGTTGCAACGAGGTACCGCTAATACCGTAGAACGGAATTTTCCTCAAAAGCCGGTCGCACATACAGCGTGCGGCGCGCAGCGACGATTTTATCGCCCGTGCACTTTTACGGAACCTCACGGCGACGACGAGGACGGCGATGACGACGCCGGTGGCAGAAATTCGCCTAGAGTGTCTATATAATTGCTATCGCAATAAAAAGCGGGGACGAAGCGCGCCGTGTTCGGTCGAGCGCCTGCCAGCGGGGCAGGGAAGGGAGGGAAGGTGGGGCGACGCGTTATCTTGGAAACGATCTGCTTTGGGGGCAGGCGGGCCGACGGCTCGTAGTTTTGCGTGCGCTCAGTTTGCGTAGAAGAGCGAGCCAGCACGAAGGTCACTGGAGCCGCGCTTCCTCGCTCCAGCGTTTTGACAGCGAGTGTCCGCGCTCATCGTGTGTGATGTGTTCATGTTTGCCTGTGCGCGCTGACACCACGCTTGTTAATTCAGTTTGTAAGCGAATGTTTACAAATTTATACCGCCGATAAAGCTACTATTCGTACTTTGTATAGGTGTCTATTAATTTTCTATTGCAATCTATGCTTCGGCTTTCGGACGAAACTGCGACTTTTTAATTTGTGTCAATAATAAATTAAAAAGTCACAAACAGTCGCGGTGCAACAGTGCTCCATTTTTGTAGCCATGCGTACTCGGTATTTGCTTTGAGATCTTTTCGTCGAGTTATTGACATGCCATCGTGAAATTTTCTGCAACTGGAATATTTTTCAGCCTCACCTTCCAACCATCAAGCTAATCTCAAAAGTTGGATACACCGTGTCTTTCATCAGCCTTCTCATCGCGTTCACCATCTTGGCTTCGGTGAAGTAAGTTCAGGTCTTCTTTCGTATTAATCGTTACTATTTCAAATTCACACAGTAAAGCTTGTGTGAATCACTTGTGAATCGCACAAGTGATTATGAGATTTGCGTGCATTTGTAAAAATATCATTGCTTCTTGGAATGGCCCTGTGTGCTAACATCTATAACACATATGATAGCAGCACATAATTTTATTCAAAGCATTATTATTTGATGCGTTTCAAAAAGGGTGGGTATTATGTAGAATTTTCTTTTCTTTGTATTATTTTCTTTTCTTTGTAGCGCTCGTCCTGTCTTCTTCCGCCACCGTCCGTGTCTTCTTCGCGCTTATACCAAGAATATGTTACCGTACCAACTCGCCCAACTATCCATCCTTTTGTATTATCGCAGTTGGTGAGGTGCTGCCGTCATTATAATGGTGGAGACACCGGACTGCTTAGACACGAAATTTGCCTCACATTACCGATACTTTTTCTATTTGCATACCATGCGCTTGCATCTGCGCCTGAAATGACCTACTTCCTGGCTCACGGCGGTGCGTTCAAACTTGCTGACGGGCGCTGGTATAACGACGATCATCGAGTACTGTGCCGAGGCCTCGCTTCGCCCAGTGACTGTCTGAAGCAGCCTGGAGTAATTGGAGCAGTCGAACGCTGCAAGATATCTGCAATGGACGATGAATGTGAAGTATCATGCAGGTGTTAAATAAGTAAAGAATTACATCAGACTTGTGCGGATTTGCAGAAGCTCAACGCAATTTCAAGAGAAGCTGTTTCGTTAGAGCAGTTGTAAGAGCTCCAGCTGCGTGTAACTATATCACATACTTTAAACTTTGCCAGCATATAACCGGTTTGTTTGAAACTGCGTGCAATATTTTGCGCCACTCTAAAACTCAATCATATACGCTCTGCAGCGATTGAATAGATAATTTACTGCGCAGTCGTTAATTGCTGCAAGCACTTTGACTTTTGCTTGCACATAAGCCACAACGTGCCCTTTATTTTCGACAGACATAAACTTTATGTAGTATAGACTTCCCATGGGACACTGGAAAACATAGCGTAAAATGGTCATATAACACTTTTAAGATCTTCAAAAAGGAATATTTTACGAAGGCTGTCTTTGGACCAGACGCATTTACGTTCGCACACGAATTTGGCATAGCGTTCCCTTTATGTTCGCTAAATTTGTCACAGCGGCATGTGTAGTTACACTAGGAAAGCTGGATAAATTTTGCGGGAAACACTCATAACACGGTGGGGCACTTGCATGTATACTTAGTTTCAATGACTGCAATTAAGCCACGCACTTAGAACTTCGCCTACACCTGACTTATGTTCTCCTTATTTTCGCCAAATGTAAACTTTATGTAACGTAGAGACCCTTCGTAACATTGGGAATAACGTAAAAGGGCCATATTACGCTTTCAAGATCTTCATAAAGGCAAATTTTACAAAAAAGTGTATTTGCAATCCACATGCACTAAAGTTCGAACACATATTTGCCACATCGTTCCCGCTATGTTTGATCATGGTGGCCTTTGTAGTTATGCGAAGCAGCCGGCTCCGGAGCACCTGCATACGCAATTTATTGGAAAGACCGTAAATAATATACACACTTTGAACTCTGCCTACACATCAGCCATAACGTGCCTGTTATTTTCGGCAAATATAAACAAAGTGCATTTCTTTAGTTCACCGACGATACCGGTGAAATCAACCACAAATCTCGCATGACGCATAAAAATAGAAAAAATACGAGAGTTGGGTAATAATTTGAAATATTTATAATTAAGCCAGGAACGTGACTGTTTCGCGTCGCGTTACAAATAAAATCCCCTTATTTTTGCTGAACTGCAGATCGTATCTTGTACAGGTATTCTGGGACTGTGAAAAACATTGCGGATAATGGCAGTTTGGCACGCTGGAACGCTTGAATAAGTAACTTTATGTCAAAGATGTACTAAATCTACAGGGCTAAACATTTATCGTTAACCAACCACAGCATGCTTACTATTTCAACAAAACATAAACATGCCTCGCATATCATGTTGACCGCTAAGAAAAGACAGAGAAATAAAAACACGAGGCTACTACACGTACGTATTCTTATTTCTCTGTCTTCGTCTTTTATTAGCGGTCAACATAACATGCAGTAAACACCAACTATAGCCAAACTGAAGTACTTCTTGTTGCAAATAAAGAAGATGGTGCGCCGAGCACGCGCGGCGGCCACGGGTGCTGCTCGCTACCAGACGACGAACGAGTCAGTCCCCGTCGTTATTTCGCTACATTACAAGTTGGTGCCGGAACCCACTGGGCTGTCGTCTGGCGTTCCGGCAATGGAGCAACTGCGCACCAAGCAAGGCTTCGCCCGGAGACGCCCTGCTGTCAGATGAAGAAGCCTCCCCTGTGCGGGAGCTGCACCAGCACCTCATCTTGTTCGACCGCGCAATACAAGAGTCTAATCCCCGTCGTTATTTTGCTACACTTCTGATGCCTCGCATAGTTCAGCGAGACAACCGAGAAAACACAACTGCATGACTCGTATAACCAATCAAAATTGGGAGAAGAAGAGTACTAAGTAATTATTTCTATAGCACCTAATTAGCGCACACACTTTTCAACTTTCGATACAAATTACAAATATAGCGGTACTCATTTCCTATAAACACGGAATTTACGCCGTTTTCCGTCCTCTCAGGGGGAGCGGGGAAACTTTGGAAGTGTTTCATATAACGCCTCTAAACAGGCCGAAAACGTGGGTTTAGCTGTTTGAACTTAACGCGTAATTAGCACACATACTTCCAAATTTGTCTGAATATGTCTTATAACACTTCTCACATTTCCTCAAATATAAACTAACTGAATGATTTAGTTTTTTTTTTCTCAGAAAACCGCGGGACAGGAATACAACGTTCTTGCGCGCTTTTCTAGTTGCTGTAAAAACCAAGATGCACAGTCTCCAAAGCTTGGGCAACTCTATAGTTGTTACTGCTCCGCATGTAGCCTGAAACTGCATTATTTATACAGGAGTGTTTATTTGTTCATGTATTTATTTACGGCATACCACAGTCTTATGGATCGCGCCAAGCAGGCGGGACAGTGAATGCAACAATATACTATACAAAATCCCAGGAACACAATACATCGGTGCAATATTAGAAGTATGAAATAACACACAAATATTCAACAGCAAAGATAATACAATTCCCGATGAGCACGATATATATATATATCGACGTTGGGTGGTTATGCAAACGTTGGTTCCACTCATTCTATTCCAAGTGCAATAAGGGATTTATGACTTTCTGCACTGAAATTCAATAATTCAATAAGTTCAATAATTTAGTAGGAGGCCGTGATGCGTTAAATAGGTGATAACACCTGAAAGTTATCATTGAAGCATGTCAGGTTGATGAACATTTCGCTGCGTGCGACCTTTGTTGATAGATCGGTAGGATGAATTTAGTTTCTACACGGGCATGCCTGACCTTCTGCCTACGAAGGCAAACTTTACGATAGGCTGAATCACATGTGTTGTATATATGGATGTTCTAACTGAAATAGCTGGTTATCGTTACACCAATAAACGTCTTAACGCAAATTGTGGCTGGGCTGCGAGTTAATATGAATAAGAGATTATTTCGCTTGTTCACTACAGGCTCACAATGACGCTTTTCTCAGAGGTGTTACGTATCATGCTCTGTGGTTCCAAAGAAAAAAATTCGGAGGTTAGAATTTAGCTCAGAAGTTGCTCATCCTAAGAATGAGTAGCTTCTTCGAATAAAAAGCAGTCATTTGCTAATAACGTTATTCGAAGTAGTGCACCCTTTACGTTATTATTGTCATTATTAATTGTCTACAAGAAACAACCGGGACCCAGGCATACTACCTTAAGTTGTGAGCACTTGATAAAACTGGTGGCGAAGTTTAGTTATATCCATCGATACTAACGATCTGCATTCGGTTATTCAAGTGCGATAATATGCACTTTGCGATGGAATCAAGGAGAAAAGTATGCTTAAGATTGGCTATACGTTTACTATGTGATAACGAGGTTAAATTATTTGTGAAAGTCCAGGATTATAACATAGACCTGTTCTAGCTTGTCTAAAATGCTGGCATAACTGTAGATGATTTTCCGACAGACAGTGCAATGACCACAGAACCCAAAAGAAGAGGCACTTACACACATAGAGCTCTAGCTTGCAACTGAACAATTGAAAGCGACCGGACACGACAAGAACAAGGCCAGGATCATGAACGGCCTAGGACGACCACGACGCCGGTGTATCACAGGTCAGACAGAGTGATTAGGCCTCGCTTCCACTGGCGAACGGATGGCGGTACATAAGGCATACCTGTTACAGCAGTTATTTCGTTTCGGCCTCTTCTCTTACACTGAACACTATTCCAATCCACCAGTATAGTTGGCACTTAATGTTTTCTGCTATGCAAGAGTATTTGCGGTTTTGTGTGCTTGATTTCTGTGTCCTGCAGGAAGCTACGCTGCCCTCGGAACAACCTGCATCTGCACCTCTTCATGTCTTTCATCTTTCGGGCACTCGCTGTACTAGTTAAAGATGCCATCTTTGTGGACGGTGTGGGACTGAGCCCAGACATGGACTTCAGTCAGAACGTGAGTGGCTCGCGTCTCTGATTGTGCTGTGGCCTCTCGACAATTGCACAAATAGTTTTCAGCCTTCCAGACAGCCGGTTAATTCTTTCTCAAAGCCAAGAAACATGTGACGCTTGTAAGTGATCGAGAAGAGTTGTCGTCGTTGGAAACTCCACTGAACTCCCTTTCCACTGATGGTATCGCACCATAAATATGCTGCAAAGAGAATGAGAGGCGACGTAGAAGAACCAATCGAGGCCACACACGCTTATAAGTAGGTACTCATCAGAAGGGCTGCACTCTCCACCGCATCAGCCTCGTAAGTTACCTAAACGCAGCGCCCTCACTTGGGCGATATCTTGCGCAATATCTTGCACGCTTGTCTTCCATTGTGTTCACAATCGTTGTGTTGCCTCCCTTTCCTCACGAGCTTATTTCTAATGCGATATATTCGACGAAAATCAGTTGCTAGAAGCGGTTTAGTTTGTCCCTTCTTTCTTTGTTCGCGTAACCCGCAAGTTGCAGCTTTACAACGTTAACGATCGATTTAACTGGCCCTCGCAAACGTACTGCTGTACGAGACGAGACGCGGCCATTGCGCTGCCGGAGCGATTAGTGAGCTTTATTGATGAGAAAGTGATATACCCCGTCGCGGTACTATTTCTTGTGTGCAGAACGTCGACTGCAAGGTGTTCACCAGCTTCTGGCATTACGTGCTCATGGCCAACTACTGCTGGATCCTCATGGAGGGCCTCTACCTTCACAGCCTCGTCTTTCTCGCCTTCTTCACGGACAGCTCCAGCATACTGCGCTACGTCGCCCTCGGATGGGGTGGGTCACTGTCCTCTAAAGGGCTCACTTGATGTTCGTAACTGAGCAGTGTAAAAATTTAAGATAGGAGAATTTCTCACTCGCTGAGATCTATGTGCCAATTCACTGCGCTTGAGTAAGGGTGGGAGATTGCTTTTCACCGGGAACCGCATGAAGCAATGTCCTCAGCTGTCCGCACGAATAAATATCGTTTTATTACGCGCCAGCGTACATGCCCCGTCTGGGAAATCGCCGAGATTGTGTGTGTCGCCGCGAAGAAAGCGAGCGCCGGAGTTCGAAGGCGCCTGGAGGTGGAGAAGAGAATCGCGCGCCGGGGAAAGTACGGGGGAGCGCGCGGCAAAGCAACGCCACCCACAGGAAAGTCTCGGTGGCGTTGGCCGGGAAGGAGGAAGGAGAAGAAGCGTAGCGGAGCTGCGCTAGGTTGACCTCCTCTGGCAGTTGGTACGGATTCTGTGTGCGCTATGGACCTACCGGGTTTTTCTCGTGATCGAAAGGCCGAGCGTCGAGCGAGAAGGACGGAGCAGCGATGCAAACGGCCGCAGGCCGAGCGCGAGTCGGCCGACTCCGAAGTCGTCGCCAAGCACCGGGAACGAGCTGAGAAAGTCCGGCAAGAGGCGTGGGCTAGGCGTGCCCAGCCTAGGCGGCTTGCGACAATGCTGGTGCATGACGCCATAGCTTAGAAACTCCTCAACAGCGTGAAGGCCGTTTGGAAGGTCGTCCAGTGTCTTGCGCGAAGCCCGAAAGTGCAAGACCGAACAGAATTCCCGGCTTCCCGTGGGCGTCACAAAAATATTTGAGAGAGATTTCATCCATAACACGTTTGGGTACGTGTGCTCTGTGTGTGATCGTCTTTGGCATCTGCGAGACATCACGACATAGCACCCGTGCACTTGCGCGTAACCCGCGTTAACGAAGTGAAACAATGCTGTAATATTTATCTTACTCTTAAGGGCTCGAGTCTGCTGTGATAAGGATATGATAGTGTGTAAGGGACCGTTTTTTGTCGCAGTAGATGAAAAATCGAGCAAGTGTTACACGTTTGTAAAAGGTTAAGGCGAAAGCATGAGTACACTCTTGGCACACTTTTAGTCACGATTAAGATATGTTTACGAAGAATTGTGGCAACTGTGCGCCAAGCGTGCAATCAGGCTTTCGCCTTCACGTTTTACAAACGTGTAACACTTCGGAAATAGTTTGAAGCGCAAATACACAGACACAAAAGAGCACACGAGACACAGACGAGCGCACAGACGAGTGTAACACTTGCTTAGTTTTTTCTACCATCTCCATCTAAGGTTCGCCCATCGATCGAACTCACCGAGATCGCCGCACCTACTGCAGGTAGTGCCGCCTTCGCAGAGGGGCAGTGTGGGAGCGCTGGTATGATGAGCGGCATCGGAGCCATGGGCTGCGGACGAACGCGCGAGCAGGAAGGAGTGCGTCCGACTGTGACGTGTGCAATCACGCACGCACTGCTGTGGCTTCAGGGAAGCGTAATCGTCACGCACCGCGGAGGCCGGGGTTTCACCCAGACCAAAACGTACCAAATTTTCTTTTCAAAGCCGCTAGTTTACTTTGTGTACAGGATCCTCCCTGAAAAATGAGACGTCAATCCGAGCATTTGCTGACGTGTTTTTACTCTTTGCGGTGTCGGCCATTTTTCGTCACGGCACAGTTTCGCCAAGGCTGCCGCCAATGACACCTAAGGCCTTAATAAGCTGAGCACCAATCGACCGGCGCTCAGGTTTCCAGAAGCGGGCAGACAGCATCTTGGCCCCCATGTCTGCACTACGGCGACAAATGCTGCCCATTCCTTGACGCCATCTTCAGATCAAAATCCGTGCCACGGAAAACTTGTCCAACTCTTTTATTCAGAAACGTTGTGTAACCTGTTTCAGGTTTGCAGCGGCGTTTTTTGTTGTTGCTTGTGTTGCGCTTTCTCCGAATACGTGTTTCCTTCAGTTCCTCAATGACTGATTCTTTCACTCGCTTTAAATAGGCACGCAACAGTTGCCTTCCTTCATGTTCCATCTTTCACGTCGAAGGTTTACGTAGGCACTTTAGCTGTGTATTTCGTGCCCGAGTTTCTGAAGAGGACAGAAAACTGGGCCGGTTGTTGATTTGTGATATAGAAAACAAGCTCGGCCAAGACGAAGCCCTTGTTGCTCGCCTTCGTTTTCCCTGCTCTTTTGTACTTAACCAGTAACTGAATTTCATGTTTATTTTTGCCGCGTTCCCTCACACAAATCATTATTCGTTTTGAGTTACGCGGAAATCTCCAATACGTTTAGTCGCTTTTAGTCAGTATAAGCAATATTTTTTACCGTCATGCCGATGTTTTGTTTTCGAGATGGAAGCTGTGATTCTTTGTAGAACGGCGCTGACCCGAGTGGGCTGAAGAAACGCTGGAAGACCAAGGGCCAGGATGCCAAGCGTCGCTGTCAACCTTCATTTAATGAATTCCATGTGCAATATGGAAATGTTTTTTCTAGCAGCGCCAATATTTGTAAATAAGAATATCACTAATTACGGTGATGATATATCTGCAATTCAAGTGTAGAGATTGACATTCCTTACATAAGAGTTACCCTGGGCGGTTATTTGCGTAGTTACCAAATTTGCATAAATATATTTTAATTGCCGATTTCAAGTGGATAATGCATTAATAATGACGTTTCATAGCAAAGATTTTGTACTATAACGTAGATTGCATTGCTGGCTGTTGTTTTATTGACGTTTAATACCGAGCACGCCCAAAGCCGTACGAAAACGGCCGTGGAAGTCGACTTTACATCGTTTTTTGATGTATAGATAAATGACAATAGATACATTTAAAATATCAATAATAACTATTTGTTAGCTATGTCCTTACTGAGTCAACTTGTTCGCTAAAATTGTGTAGTGCCCAAACTACCTGAGCAAGAGTGTTTGCGTAATTAACATAGCATAAATGTTATTAAAATTACGGACGGTGTGACCTTGAGCACCCTGTATATTTTTGGGAAAGCTGGTTGTGCTTTTCTAAAGGCTTTTTGAAATGTTGCAGGCCTTCCAGTTATTTTTTTGGTGCCTTGGGTCATTGTGAGAGCGACACTGGAGGACATATTGTAAGTGGGAAAGAAATAGCTCGCAATAGGCACGCGCTATGTTTTCAATTTTTAAAGATTCGATATTCTTCCCTTCAGGTGCTGGACAACAAATGACACGAAGTCGTATTTTTGGATAATTAGAGGACCGATCACCATATCTATCATCGTATGTAAATTATTTCAAGTGTCATAGGCACACAAACAGCTGGGATGTGAAACAAAATGTGCCATCTTTCTCTTTTTCTTTGCAGGTCAGCTTTATTCTCTTTGTAAACATCACACGAGTTCTTTTCGTTAAACTGTTCACTACACAGACTCAACAGGCACGTAAATATCGGTACAGGTGAGTAGTTGGAAAATGTTGCGACCCTAACTATACTTCAAATGACCACTAAGTGAAATAATTGTGCCTGCTCGAAATTGTGTTATTACTCTAAAGCTCGTGACGTCATGCCAGCATGAGTATGACGAAACCATGTTCTCAATCTTAATAACAGTGATTATGTGATTACGTGGAGTGCATAATCTTTCTTTTTGTGCAATAGGGGACGCCGAGGTGTCTTTCTTGAAGCAGCTGGTAGACGAATCTTACATACTGAAGGTCGTTTCTCTGACAAAGCACCATTGTTATAACACGCGTCTTTTTAATTACTACCTGCCACAGATGTCACCTTTGTGCTCCTGAATTTGGCTTACTCGAAGAGGCGGCCTATATATCTGCGCTAGAATTCAAAATGCACAATTGGCTAAGTAACAAATTTTCACTGTCTTTTAATCAATCACTTTAGTACAAACGTTGCAACCTAAGAATTGTAGGGGTTCAGTCCGCAAAGCGGTGCACTTTGAAGGAATCCTGACACTGGCAGCAGTGTACGCATTCAGATATTGTGCAACGCAATGCACATTCTATGTCGGATTTATGGTTGCCCCTCACTACGCAAAAAAGGCACTTTCGCGAAAGTTGGGTTGCACCACTTTCAAACTTGTTTCTAAGTGAACCCGACTTGACAAGTAAATGGTTCCATTTCTTACATCGTAAGACGTACTCTATTCATCATCATCATCATCATCATCATCATCATCATCATCATCATCATCATCAGCCTATATTTTATGTCCACTGCAGGACGGAGGCCTCTCCCTACGATCTCCAATTACCCCTGTCTTGCGCTAGCGTATTCCAGCTTGCGCCTGCAAATTTCCTAACTTCATCGTCCCATCTGGTTTTCTGCCGACCTCGACTGCGCTTCCCTTCTCTTGGTATCTATTCTGTAACCCTAATGGTCCACCGGTTATCCATCCTACGCATTACATGACCTACCCAGCTCCATTTCTTCCGCTTAATGTCAACTAGAATATCGTCTATCTCCGTTTGTTCTCTGATCCACACCGCTATCTTCCTGTCTCTTAACGTTAGTCCTAAGATTTTTCGTTCCATTGCTCTTTGTGCGGTCCTTAACGTGTTCTCGAGCTTCTTTGTTAACCTCCAAGTTTCTGCCCCATATGTTAGCACCGGTAGAATGCAATGATTGTACACTTTTCTTTTCAACGACAGTGGTAAGCTCCCAGTCAGGATTTGGCAATGCCTGCCGTATGCACTCCAACCCAATTTTATTATTCTGTAAATTTCTTTCTCGTACTCTATTATTGCTAATTAAAGTGAATTAGTAAATTTTTGTTGATCAGCAAAATTATGGATTTTGATTGCTTGGCAACTAATGCTTGCATTAGGATTAATGGTTTGATGGGGAACAGAATTGTGTTATTTGGGACACGGAATAAAACCAAATCTGGTATTAACAGCAATCAGTAAATATAAGAGTTCGTTGGTCACTAATCGTCGCATAAGTCAATAAAAATTGGGGCTATTCAATTTCTGAACTAAGCTAAGTCAACGGGAAAGCTTAGGCTGGTGGGCGTTGCAGGCACGATGAAAGTAAAGGTTGATTGTCGCTTTAGCATATACGATAAAAGCATGCGTGCTCACGAGACATTCATTGAATTACTTGACATTCTCATTCGGATGCGTTGTTTCTTCCTATTACTTGTTTTCTCCCACCAAGGGTCGTGGGTGTGTTAATTAACTATATCTTAATTAACTGTGCCTTAATTAGCACCAAAGGTCGTGGGTTCGACCATCAATGGTGGCACCATGAATTTTGGTGCCATGGAATTTTGGTGCTACAAGGCCGGACGGTCACATTTTCGACCCATGAGCCATCTAAGGACACGTGCTTCTCCCGTCTGTCTCGCCTCCGTCGATCGCGCTTCACCGGAGTCAAATACGCATCACCAACTGGCATAAAGCTCTACTCTTCTGAAGTATTTGTCGTTTATTTCGCACTATCATACTTATTGAAATTAAGCTTTTTAGTGTGTTCTGCCCGTCAGTGCATATTTCAACTTCTGGTTTCCACCGTTTTGAATGCGCGAGTTGCATTAAGCCACGCCATTCACGAGAGTGATAATGGCGAGCCGCCTATCTGTTACAGTGGGCTAAGCCTTGTTCCCTTAATATCGATAACCACTCTCAACAAGGCGGCCAAGATAACGCCAACCTTTTCTGCCCAGGAGAGGTTAAGAGTAGAGAAAGTCTACGACATTTCCTTACTTTCCGTGAAGGGGGTTATAAATGGCTACCCACGAAACCTGAAGCGGGCAAGCCGGTTGCCGTCATTGGAGACGATGACCTGGTTTCCTTTTGCCAGAATTCTGCTGGAGACCTGGAGAAAAACCACTCCTGTAGTAAAGCACCTCAAAAACAATTTAAAGTTTGTCGAAAAATGGAACGGTCAATTGTGTCAAATGCCTTCTCCAATTGAGTCAAAAGAAGCCACCAAACAAAGACACCAAGGACAATACAGGGGAAATTACTTGTACTTACTAATTGAACTAAAGAAATGATTGGATAATGGAATTGAAAGTGGATGAAAAAACAACTGTCCGCAGGTGGGGAACGATCCTACGTCTTGGCATTACGCGTGCGATGCTCTTACCATTGAGCTACCGCGGCGCCGTTTTCCCATCCACTTTCTGGGGTATTCAAGTTTTCCTACTACAACTAACCCTGGAAGTGTTAGCCAGTGCCACCACTCACAAAAGTAGCAGTAAGTGGATCGCACGCGTAATGCGAAGACGTGGGATCGTTCCCCACTTGCGGCAAGTTGTTTTGTTCGTCCACTTTCAGTTCCATTATCCAATCATATCTTTAATTCAATTAGTAGGTACTAGTAATTTCCCTGTGTTGTCCTTGGTGTCTTTGTTTGGTGGCTTCTTATGATATGATTATTAAATATCGAGCGTCTCGGTTCCCTTTCTTCTCGTTCTTCAATTGAGGAAACAGCAACATACTTATCGAATGGCAATGTCATATTCTTTTTCTGAGATAAGGTCATAACTTTAGTATCCGTGAAGAACCGAGATTGTAAAGGTGCTGCTGATGACAGAACACAGTATTTTTCAAGAAACTTGACATGTACAAATGCATTTTTTAAAAAACAGATCAGTTAAATTTGTCAGAGAAACACTCAGAGAAATTACAGTTCTTATGAAAAATAATTACTTTGGCACTTTTTAAAGAATGTGGATTTGCTGGTGATTAAAAGTAGGGTTTAATATTTGACAAAAACTGGTCCTGGGATGTCAATACTGTCATTAATCAATATCCCAGTCAATAATGAATACCGTCGCGCCGAGAACCTACGTTATTATGCATCTCTGAAACAAATATCACCAATTTTTATCTCTTCAAGAACAAACGAATCCATTAGTGAACTGGGAGGAGAAGGTTCTCTGTAAAGTTTAGGGAAAGGCGGCTTTACGGCAGGTCCGACCATATTAAAATAAGTGTTAAATGCCTCAACTGTGTTCTCGATGTCGGTATAAGGATGATTCCTCTTCGTGACGTGCTGCAAGTAAATTATCTTGCCATACGCCACATAATATGCCGGTTTTATCGGGTAACCTATTAAAAGCGTAATTGTTACTCCTATTATGTCTCCAACTATATTGAAATGAATGATTGTATCAGTAATCATTCATTTAAATATTATACATTAGAAGTTAGTTAGAAGTACTTCAAAAAATTCATTCGTTGCATTTGGCTACCAGTGCTATGAGTAAATTATGTCGGAATGCAATCTGTCTAATGGCTATATCATATGTGATCAAAGTTTGTTGTAATAATTTTGTTTTGGGGCAATTAATAAGCTAATTTGGTTATGTATTTATTTTCAGTATTTTTCATTACATTATGCCGGTCAGTTGCCGTAAAAATAGACGTTGATAAAAGCAGCGTGGACTTCACTCTAGCAACAACGTCACAGTCAATGTTCGTCAGTACATTGTTAATTAATGTGACAGATGTGCTTGTGACAGGCTTCGGCTAAGAAATCAAATTACAGTAATGGAACGACTCCAGCACGGAAGGATAAACTATGAACTGCTGTAAGTGCACCTATGTTTGCGTCCACTGCGATTTCGGCTGGTACGGGCGGCCGTTTCATAACGTACAGTTTGTCATTGCTGGCGTATTGCTCGAACGAGAGATCCAGAGTGTACGTGGATCTGCCACACACTTACTGCGCCTGCCTGTCCTTTCAGAAAGTGGTTCAAGTCGACACTTGTGCTGGTACCTTTGTTCGGCGCACACTACGCGTTCCTGCTGGGCATGTCCCTGGCTGCCGCCGGTGACATGCTGGAACTCGTCTGGCTATACATCGACCAGCTTTTCTCGTCCTTTCAGGTGGGCACGTAACACGCATACCGTCTTGGTCCCTTTGCCGTATAATGCATTGAAGATTTAGGTGCGCAGTTTGCGTTTAATGGCCAGCCGGCTGCCCACCTAATGTTGTGCCAGCTGTAGATGATCTAGCGCAATTCGCAAGGCGCTTAAATACAAAAATTTCCGCTACGGCCTAAGTTCGCCCAACTATCTTACGGAAAGGTGAAAGCTTAAGAAAAGGGACTCATGGTTTGCTTACGATTTGGTAAGGCAAGAAAAAGAGACGGGGACGCACGCAGGCACTAATTATCGTTTGTTATTTTATGCGAAGTATTCTCTCTCTCCTACCGCACTCTTTAAGAGAGAGAGAGAATGATAAATGAAAGGCAGGAAGGTTAACCAGGACTGAGCCCGGTTGGGGGAAGGGAAAAGGGGAGGGGAAGTCCACTGGGGACATCGCCGACGTGGTAACTGTTTATTGCTCTGACGGTCACTTAGTCCGGTAGTTTTCAAAAAACGTAGCAGCGCTTTTGTGGCCTTTTGTAGCTGCGATATTCGAGGCCCCAAGATCTTGTTCAAGGTGAATGGTCTCTTACCCAGCTGATTGAGAGCTGTGCACAGGTCATGTCTTTCGTTTTCAAATGACGGGCACAGTGGGTGTTCTATGGTCTCCTCGATACCGCAGGCATTGCACTCGGCGCTATCAGCCATTCCAATGAAACACGTGTATGCATTGGTGAATGCAACGCCCAAGCGTAAGCTGCACAGCATTGTTTCCTCACTTCGCAGAAGTCCAGGCAATAGCTGCAATTGCATAGATGGGTCGAGAGAATGCAACCGATGCTGAGTGAATTCAGGTGTGTACCACTTCTCCAATGTCATACGGTGCGCTAGCTTGCTTAGGTGTTGGGCTAGGACACCTTAAGGTAGGTAGGTTCCTCTATGGCCTAGTTTAACGCCTTCTCAATAATAATTATTATAAAAACGTTACGTGTCCAGTGTTGGTAATGAACCTGGCTTTCCCAGGACAACAGCGCGATGCTCTACTGCACGCATAGTCAACTAACTTTTTGAGATGATCGGCGTCATGTTACATAGCAACAACTTGCTTAGAAAAGCGCAAGCACAGTTGCCACTATATAGGCCACAAACGCAGGAATCGGACGCGCGAATAGTGTTGAATACGAGGAAGCCACTTTCAGTCAGCCACACCTCTGCCTCTCACGTGCGTCAGGTCGCGCAGAAACACGCTGCTTATAGGAGTTTCTAGATTCCTCCGTCGTGTTGGCTATCACTTTGAGGTGTTGTGTTGTTAGAGTGAAGCGCATTCGGGATCGGCCGACAATTCCCAGTTGATTGCTCCCAGTATCTGCTAGCGCTGTGTACGTGCACGCTGCGCGATATTGTCCTACCCTCCGAATCAGCTCAGACCGTAACAAAAAGGGCTCTAATGTTCTTCCGACGAAGTACCAAAATGGGGGCAGCTTCGCCTAAGTGGTGCGAAGTCTGAGCAAACAGCGAAGCTGGCGGCCCTTCCCTAGCTTTAACTTGGCCTTTCCATTCGCTTTAACTGGGTCTCTATTACCTCTAACTTGGCATATCTGTTAGCTTGGCTTTCTAGGCTTTAGGTGGCGGTGCTGGGGAAACTCTGGATCGACGCGAAGTCTTCGCAGTCGCTCTCGAGTGGCAGCGCGGCGCTTTTCGCACCGCTCTTCCTCTTCTTCGGGCGTGACGATCTTCTTCGGACGACTCATGTGCTCGACGCAAACTCACGAGGCAAAGTGTGTCTCCGCGCCTCGGTGACGCGGAGCTATGTACTCTGGAGTGATGTCATTACTTAGCGTCGCCCCCGTGCGGCTGTGGGGAGAAGCTATATATAGTCGGGTACAACTTAAGAAGACAGGAGAGGCCCTGCCCAGATGACCGAAGCGCAGCAGCCGATTGCCTCCGCGACTAAAGAAATAGTCCCGGTAACGCGACTCGGCCCAGCTCGAAGCGCGGGCTGCCATGTTCTCCGTTGGCGGGATCACCGGCCTTAAGGCTCATGACGTCAGTGGAGTCATGCCGTCATGACGCCCATTGGTGGAGGCTCGTGTGCATCCGCCTTTGAGGGGCAAATGCCGCTGCCTTTTTAATGTTGTACCCGACTATAGGAGAGAGATTATAGTTAGAAAGGGTGAAAGATTGGGTTAAAGTGCAACGCGATAACTGTCTCTCAATAGAGGACACCTCAACCGCGCTGCACAGGGGGATGGGGACTGAAAGATAAGAGAAGGGAAAGAGGTCGCAGCAGCGGAAGCAGCATCATCTCAGCGACTATAGGCAGCGAGGAGGTGTGTGGCGCAGCGGGAGCGAGGAGGTGGCGCTCCGTTTCTAGGCGACGCCCGTGACGTCATCGCCAGGCGGAGGAGTTTTCTGCGCACACCACCGGATTACCTCCAGCTTAAACAGCTTCGCTGTAAAAAAATTAGTCGTTCTTTGATTGCCGTCAGACTATCGTCGTCTCGCGCTGTTCACATCGAACAAACGCTCGCACCACAAACAGTCGCTAGTATCACACGAGCTCGTTCGTTCACCTGGTAACGCTTTGCTAAACCACAAACGAGGCTAGATTGCCAGCTACCTGCGAAATGCTTCGCGTAACGTTGGTTCCCACATTGCGTTAGAACTGTGAAGTATTTACTGAAGTGAACCTAACAACATTTATACAGGGTGTCCCAAGTAACTTTAGCCAAACATTGAAAATATGCAAATGCCACGTAGCTGGACAGAACCAAGGTAATGTTGTTTGCCGTCGCTTGGGGATATTCAGATTATTTTTTTGCATTCCGCCTAATTACATAATTAGCCTTAATTAATTAATCGTCTTCTCGAGTATTATAATTAGATTAAAATTGTCAATGAGAAAATTGTAGAGCAACATGGCGAAATCCCGATACAGCTACGCGCTACATAAAAGTGCTTTTTCGAAAGAAGCCCGCGAATACACGCAAAATCAACGCGCGACTGGCCGCTCGAGGCGCTTATTTTCCGCCACAGCGCAGGAGTGTTGCTTGAGACTTTACGAAGCTTACTTTTATGTGATGTGTGCTCATTGCATTCCAATACTCACTTCTATCATGTTTTACAATAATATATGTCACAAGGCAGTTTCATATTCCTTTGCAGGGTTTTCTAGTGGCAACACTTTACTGCTTCCTGAACACAGAGGTAAGCAGCATTTATATATTGCGTTTTGCTTAGCTCTCTGTTGGTGCGAAGCGGAAAGAAAGCCACGTTCTTAGCGCCCAAGCGACGCCCTTACACAAGACCAGTTATTGTGGGTCATCCTTCGTCGAATCTGACAGCGGTAGCCATAACACGCAGCGTAAATCAACACTGGAATAGGAACAGGAAGAAGGGGCGGGCATAAGGCCTCGAGAGAAGTCCTGCATGACAAGTGGTAACGCTAGGATGACGCTTTCTCGACGAACCGAGTGCACGAGGGAGAAGCACAGCCGCAAGCACAGTAATGGACCCGCCGGGGTGGCTCAGTTACCTAAAGACGTTACGCTGCTCGAATCCCGGCCCCGGCGGCCGCATTTCGATGGAGGCGAAATGCAAAAACGCCCGTATGCTTGCGTTGTAGTGCACGTTAAAGAACCCCAGGCGGTAAACATTAATTCGGAGCCCTTCACTACGGCATGCCTCATAATCAGAACTGGTTTTGGCACGTAAAACCACAGAAAGAAGAAGAAGGGCACGACAAACTCCGCCTTGTCCTGAGTGCCAAGGAAGGGATCCAGCAGCCAAGTCCGCGAAGCTTCGTCAGTACTCCTTGCTATTGCCTTCAGAAATTGCGTGGCCGACATCAAGGCTGGCTGGCATCGGCGATTACGAGCAGTTGTAGCGTAAGAGCTGTTTTCTGAATTCGGGGAAATTAGTGGGAGGGCAACCATGAAGAACGCGCCAGAAGTCTTCTTTGAGCTGCCACAAATATTGGTGGCAGATGCTCCTTTGTGTGAGAGGCAAACATGGAGAAGTACATTGCATACAGCATCACCCGCCACTTGTGCCTAGATTCTCTAAAATAAACCCCACATTATGGCACATTCTTATATGTCCAGAGGCCAAGCGATTAATTCCACCGTGATTTGTGCAAATAAAGCACATCACCTGCCCTCTAACTTCTCGCTATCGTCCCTCACATCCTCCCTGCGTGTCCGCCACGTAAAAGGACCACGGAAAGAAGAAAGAAAAACAGCGAGCTCGCGAATGCCTCCAGCAAAGACACGTGCAATGCCTGCCTCGCCGAAAAGACGCGTTCAAATAGCTTTTGAACAGCACTTCTCCGCGAAAACGCGCAGGGCCAGGAAAATCGATGTTGTTGTTCACGGGGCTCCATTCTTTATTCATTGACGAGATAATTGTGTAGGACTGGCACGCTGCACAGCGAAGTCTCTGCTTGCGTAACGTTGGATAGAAGTGAAACGTGCTTTTTTATTATGTGAATTGTGGTAACTGTTTCGAGCTATTAAAGGTGAAGTGCAAAAGAATCGGTGTCATTGCTTGCTTGTATTAAGGAACAATCCGAACGTGCCACTGAATAAATGTCGTAATTACACGGCGCATATGTGCACAGTGCCTGTGTTGCCTAGCGTTACGCTTTGTCCCTTACGACTGGTAACAAGCAATGCAGGAAGATCCCCAATCCGTGGACCAAGTTCAGCAGATGTTTCGAAAGAAGCAATGCTCTTTGGAACTTTTGTAATTCGCCGGAAAACTCATTCTGGCTCGACTAAGTGCAGGCACATATAAAAACAGTTGTAGTGTCTGCATCTGCAGTACGCCTTGTTTTTTGTGGCGTTCAGGATATAATAAATTTTATGGGTACTCTAATATTCTCGCTTCCATTCATAGAAAGCAGCAGGTTTAGTAGCTTTTGGCGATAGCTTTCTGCCGAGCACGAAGTCACTGGTTCTATTGCTTGGAGGGGCATCCGCATTTTCGTAGGGTCAGTTCAGTTTATTCCCTAAAGACTCCCAGGGGCGGTATTGTGATGTATAGGATAGTTTACGTAAAAATAAAATCAACCACGTTTAGTAATGCAAGATTACCGATATATTATTACTGATACAAACTAGCTTTTGTACACATTTAGGTTTCAAATGTTTGGTGAGACGCTGCCAAAAATAAAGATGGCCTTGTGATGGCGCCGATTTCCTCGGGAAGGCGTTCCAGTCTGGGGAAGTTTGACAAAAAATGATGCGGCGAAATTTAGTCGTTCGAACACGTGGACGCGACATTTAACGGTGGGTGGTCGGGTGCGGCGAGATATACATATATACTCTGCGAGTGAGATGTAACGTGGTTAATGAGGGCCCGCACTGAAAAAAAAAATTGCGTAGCTTGCACTGGAGGCGCAATGCTAAAGAGACAGCGGAGCTGATGGGCGCCTAGCTAGTCCTAGCTTTTGGGCTAGGCTAAGCACTACCAAGTCACCCCCAGCATTTCCCGAAATTTATTTATTATTGATCGATTATTGATTGGCTATTGATTGGATATCGCAAGGTATTGGCCACGTGTTTGGGCTAAGCTAAGCACTACCAAGTCTTCCCCAGCATTTCCCGAAATTTATTGATTATTTGTCCATTATTGATTAGCTATTGATTGGCTATCGCAAGGTATTGGCCACGTATTTGGGCTAGGCTAAGCACTACCAAGTCATCCCCAGCATTTCCCGGAATTGATTGATTATTTGTCGATTCTCGATTAGCTATTGATTGATATTCTGACTCTTCCGCTTGTCGACGACGCTTGGCAGCAGCGTCTTCGGCTCGACGGGCGGGATCGGCTCGTCGTCTTCGAGCACATTCCAGCTTGGCAGCACGCTGCCGCTCTTTATACGCGGCCTTTTCTTCCGGAATTTGTTTAGGTCTACCCATGGCGAAGATAAGGCACAGCACACGCTCCCGACATGACAGCTGCTGGTATAGCGCGGCGACACCGAGCTTTATACCATTGCTGACGTCACGACCAAGCTCCGCCTCCACATCTATTACCCCATGGCATCCCGGAAGAGGTTGCGAAGCGCACGCAAGCCGCGTACTTTGGTTGTTACCAGGCTCAGCTCCCGCCAAACGGGGTTCCGGCAGGCGAGCGCAGTGTCTAGGCAAGTGGGCGGATCTTAGCGGAGTGGAGAGTAGGTGGCAAGCAGTGACGTCATTGCCAACGTCACAATCCCGCTACGGGCGCAGTTGCGCACACTCACTGCCGCACAGTGTCTAGGCAGGTGGGCAGAACTTGGCGGAGCAGGCGAGGCTTTTTCGATCGACGAGCACGGTTTTACGGATAGCTTAAACAACTTCGCTGTTAAAGGAGTTATGGCAGAGCGAAAGGCTAAATATACGCGTTCATGCAGAACTTACATGTACTATCTGTAGGCGATAAAATACGAACAGCGGAGATCGCATGGTTTTTCCAGCGGAGCTGTTATGGCACGTACACACTATCGGCAAAACGTGCGCGGCGCGCCGCCGGCATTTTGCCGCGCGTCGCTGCGGCAGTCACATGACAGCATAGACTCCTCCCCGTTTCTTGAACTATCCGTCAGCTCCGTCCGGGAGCTGACGCGTGCACATGATAGTTTGAAACGAATTCCCGGCTACACCGGACGCGAGTACGGAACGAGCGGTTGGGCGGGTCCGCATGACACCAGTTTCCCGCGGGCCGCTCTCATTGGCCTCCTGCATCCGCGGCACGCGGCAAGCCGCAAAAAATCGGTCCAGGAGCGATCCCTGCCGCGGCAAGAAAAACCTGTTTCGCGGCTGCTTTCGCGGCGCGCGTTTTGCCGCTAGTGCGTACGTGCCATTATAGGCTCCGTTCAGTGAACAGATGGCGCTACAACCGAATACGGCAAAATACGGCAAAACTCCGTGCAGTGCCAATGGTGGTAGGTATGTGAAACACTGAGCCGGCCGCTCCGACCGCCGCGGCAGCTACTGAACGTGTTCCAACTCGCGCGTGACGTTCAAAATATCGCGTGTGTTGTTTTGCGGCTTTAAGCCGATAAGCGATATTGAAAATTACTTTCATGCGCCTATACTCGACAAAGGAGAGAAGCTGTATGTGGCGGGCCACGTTTACGACGTGAAGGAGACCGACGGCACCGACTTGAGGGCGAAGTGTCACTCGCTGCAAGGGAAACAAGTGTACGACGTTTCCTTGCTATCGTGCTTTTTGCGAAGTGTTTGGAGCAGATCCTGCTCGTCTGCTTCGGCATCCACGGCGAGCCGTCGTTCTCGCTGAAGAAAACAAGAGGAGCATGGTTGCGAATACTACGCAGTTCATACTGACGACACAGTGCCCTATGCATGCGGCCGCAAGCAAGAGCGCACATGCAGTAACCGAATGACTTCTTCACGAGACGGTAAACGAGGCAAACACGCCACAAAGCGCTGACGAGAGCGAGCAGTCTCACGGCGGGCGCCACTTGGTGAAGGCATTTGAAGTTTAGATGTTACACGCACCACCACTACCTCCAAAATCAACGCAAACCGAGTTTACTTACTTCGCTGAAAGTATCACAAGAAAAACGCAACTTCACAGTTAATTACCGGACTACACGCATGCAAGCAACTCAACATAGATTCGCATGCAGCCTACAAGAGGATTTGAGGCACAAATTCGCGCGTAAAATTTCGCGCTACGCAAGCTTGTTGTGCAAAACGTGCTCCATACACTTCCAACCGCGCTAAGCACACAAATACAGTTGCAGAACCTCAAGCAGCTAGACCTGGGTAGACCTTAAAGCATATATATATACTTACAATGAGACTAGGAAAACGCTGTTTTCACAAGTACTTAACTCTTCGAACAGCAACAATCGATCTTTTCCGTCGTTCTTGCTCCCACGGGCGGCCTAATCGGTAGAATTTCACGACAGGCTGGCCTTCGTGGCTGTGGCAGTCTTTTACACAACAGTACCGGCACTTGTTCCTCTTCCGTACGCTTTCAGTCGATGGATTAGAATTAGTCGAGTTGAAGGATGAGATTGTCTCAACGCCAGAAAAGACCGAACAGCATCATCGACGCCGCGCCTACGAATCGACCCCGCGCGCTTTGGCCTTCTCATTATTGTTGGCGGCGCTGCGACAGATGGCGCAGTAATCGCAGCAAACTTCACTGAGCGGAGCCTATACGCTAGTTGCCAGCGGATCACTGCGTGCGTAGACTGAGCACGTAGAACAAAAACGCCGTAGCCTCGATACAAAGCAAAAGAGTATCGCCGGTGTGCCCCTGCTGCGTTTAATAGCCAATGGGTGTTTGGCTGGCTACGTCACGCACTGCATAGGCAGGCTATCTCAGTTGCATTTGGGCCGTGTTAGGCCGCGTATTGTGCGGACCGAGGAAGATGCCCACGAAGAACGACGGCCTGAGCAGAAACGGAAATGGGCGCGAAAGCGGCGGGAAGCTGCTAACCCTTCTCGCCACCTTCGCGCCCATTCCCGCTCAAGTATCGTTACTGAACCCGTCTACCATAGTGACACACAAAGCTATTGTCACCTTAGTGGCAACCTAATAAAGACAGTAAAAAAATGGTAATTCATCTGGTATGTGTATTTATCTAAATCAATACAGTTCATCACCGTATATACAGCTCCGCTAGTCATCCACATTCACAGAGTGGAATGGCACTGAATTTTTGGGCAATATAGCGGAAACCAAAAGAGCACGAACATGCTCGACCTACTACGATGTTTCACGAGCGGTGTTTCTGAGAGTTCGTCAAACAGTTAAGCTTCTCTGTCATAACGGTGCTGCACCTGCGCTTTATGGCTTGCCGAAAGTTCACAAGCCTAATGTCCCCCTGCGTCCAATCGTTGACTACACCCGCTCCCCTCTCTACAAATTATCCGGATACCTGCACCAGATCCTGTCTCCACTCGTCGGAAAGGGCTCCACGCATGTGAGCAACTCCTGCGACTTTATCGAAAAAGTTCGTGACGTGACACTAGACGACGACGAGGTGATGGTTTCTTTCGACGTGGTGTCGCGGTTTACCTCAATTCCGACTGACATGGCTGTGGAAGCATGCACTTCTGCTTTAGAATCTGACAGGACTTTGCCAGACAGTTGACGTTCCTGACCTCAAGAGGCTCCTCTGCTTTTGCCTTGGAAACACGTACTTCTGCTTCGACAAGGTCTTCTACAGGCAAGTCCACGGTACGGCAATGGGTGCCTCCGTCTCAGTGACTGCGGCCAATCTGACGATGGAATGGCTGGAAAATCGTGCGCTCGCTTCCTTCAGTCCCAGGCCAAGAGTTTTTCTGCGCTATGTGGACGACTGTTTCTGCGTGATTCGGCGCAGCGCTTTGACTTCGTTCACTGCGCACCTAAACAGTCAGGAAAAGGCCATCCAATTCACAGTAGAAACGGAGGTCGACAATAGTCTCCCATTTTTGGACGTGCTTGTCAGCAGATGCGATGGAGCGCTTTCGTTTAGCGTATACCGAAAGGAAACTCACACTGGCCGCTACCTAAACTTTCATTCCGTTCATCCGGACGCTCACAAAAGGTCGGTTGTTGCCTCCCTGTTCAACCGTGCGAACCGCATTTGCACCGAAGCAGAAGGCCGTACCACAGACTTGGACCACGTGCGTGGCGATCTCTCGGCAAGCGGCTATCCCACTTCGTTTCTGAATGCTGTGGAACACCGCCTATCTGATTCCGTCCCACCGGCTAATCCCCGACCAAGAAAACGTGCTGCCATACCCTACGTTCCTGGGATAAGCGAGGCCTTGTCTCGTGTGCTGCACACTTATGACGTTGAGGTTGCGCACGTGCCTGTGTGTAAGCTGAGGCACGCACTCGTGGGCGGTAAGGACAAGCTTCCGAGAGAATCGTTTCCTGGCGTGGTCTACAAGATACCCTGCGCAGATTGCGACTACGCGTACATCGGTGAATCGGGCAACTTCAACAGAGACTGCGGCAGCATCAGAACGATGTCGAAAAGAAACGAATAGTTTCGAATGCCCTTGCCAAACATACGGATGCAACAGGCCACAAGATTGACTGGGAAAAGTCAAGAATTATCGGCCAAGAAAGAAACTTGAAATCACGTCTCTATCTAGAGTCGTTGGAGATACAAAAAACACGTCACACGCTCAATCGAAGTGAGGGGACCCTCCCCCAGTCGTACACGCGCTGTTTGCGTCACGTGCTGAAGAGTACATAAGCTGCAACGAATTTTCCTTCACCCCATTGTGAACAAGGCTTCCGTAGCGAAGCCGAAACGTCTTTTACTCAGTTTTTATTATTTTTTAGCTTTTATTTTGGTCGGTGTCTGTCGTTTTGTTGCTTCACAGTTTTCCGCTCTTGCTAAGTTTCACAAAAGTTCCACACTGCCCACGCAGTGTGCTGCCCGCATTTGAGTGTCTACAGATAGTTCGTGCAGCAAAGCGAAGCGGTGAAAATGAACACCGGCCACAACGAAGCTGTTGTGCGGCAGGTGGGCGCCGAGGCTCGCTCCATCGTGGCTGCACTGCGCGGCGCGCTTCCCTGGCTGCCACGAGCCGAGCGAGGCGCCGCCTGCTGCCCGAGGTGGTGCCGACGGGTGCGCCCCATGGATCGCCCGGCCACCGATACGCGGGCGCCCCGCGGACGCCTATCGCTTCTGGCACGCTCCATCACTCTCATGACGCGAGTAGAAGAGCGGCCGCCCAAACAGGATTTCGGTAAGCGGACGCAGATTATGCAGCAAATCTTGTTATAACAAGTTTACTAAATTTCTTCTATCTACGTTGGTGCGTAACGGACATCATCTCTTGTGCTGGTCTATCCATCATGACTAATTAAAAGCTAGCTAAGTTAAGTCTGCATTACCTGAATTATCCATCCCGTTTTTTCAATGTGTGATGCCTAATGTTACCTCTTTCCTGTTGCTTCTGCAGCTTACCAAGGCAATTCAGTACTTCGTTCTTTACATTTCCCAGTTGTTCCATCAACTATGACAGCTATATCAACAACAGCTATCAACAACTATAGCTATGCACCAACTCGCCCAGCAAGAAGTTCTTCTAAACCAACTATGACAATATCGGGTTTTTTGAGGGTCCACGTGACTTCTGAGATCTGCAACCGAATCTGCTGCTTTTCTGCGAGAATGGCTCTGGATTTTTTCGTTTATGTGGGAAACACCGTGCCTTAATCACCCAGGCGTCCTAATTTCCATATTTGCCGTTGAAACGCCAGAACATCTTCCTGCATGATATACATTGCCACAATCAGTGCGTTTGAGGCTTTCTGAAGACATATATATATATATATTTTCGTGAAAACCAGACAATCTGGGTGATCTTATGTGTCGGTCAGTCTTACGTAGTAGTATCTGAATGGTAGGACCGCAAAATAACATCGTCCTGGGCAGTCCGGTGGGACTAGAAGTGTTACGAGTTTGTCTTACACAAAAAGGCATAGCGGTGTAGTTAGCTTGATTAATGCAACCGCTGGAGCACCACCGTCGATAGGAAGAGTCCAAATTATTTGGAGAGAGGCCCCATGATTTAATTCACCTGGCTGCGATGATGTAAACGGTCCGTTAATTTTAACGTAGTGAAAACAGCCAGAAAAACAGGTTGGTTCCCTCAAATTGTGGAATTGCTAACCTAACCAACCGAACTTTTTACATTACTAACATTTTCGAAACCCTGGAAAGATATCCTAAACTTTCTTAGCATACTAAAGTTAATGGCACATGATACCAGTGGGCATAAAATGACATATTTAGAACACTTATGTCATGATATCGACATCCTATAACAACAACAACAAGAATAAAAAAGGTTACGACAGAACCCTTCTCATGATAACAGGAATAAGGTGTGAGACCGGGCTAGTTGGTATTCAGCGCTTGTCCTCGTCGCCTCTTTTTGTGTTTCGTGTCTGCTTTTGCGCTGGTCGATATCATCATGATAACACTCGACATTGATGTGATTAGTATTCAAGCAATACAGCGACGAAACATATGGCTGAAGACACACTTATTTACATTCTGTATGGGATAAGTATGCTATGAATAGTAATCTCACTATACACGCATGCGCCGTCCGAAGTTCTTCGGACGCCACACAGAAACCTCTCCTGAACGAGGTGGCCTCCCAATAGCGGCCAGCTTTGACCCGCTGGCACTGTATATTTAGGGTTCAATATATCTGACTTCGAGTGAACTATGGCGCAATTGCATAGGTGCACGTCTCTTTAGGGCGTTCACTTTCAGCTGGAAGAGCACGCGTTCTCACTTTTATCAGACGGACTTGTGGAGTGCGCACGCAGCAGTTGAAGAGCGCCGTGAAAGAGGTTAGACACTAAAAGACCGAAAAGTGCCCAAAGCATCCAAAGGATGCTAACCGCTATAAAACCCACTTTTACGGAACCTCACGGCGACCGCGATGGCAGAAATGCGCCTGGAGGGTCCATGTAATTGACACTCCTGGAGCATTTCTGCCATCACTGTCACCGTGAGGTTCCGCATACAGTCCAAGGGCGATAATATCATCGCTATGCTGCATGTGCGAGTGAAAGCGTCGAAGGGTGAGCCAGTGATCGCGGATCAATCTCGCGCACCCAAGGGAGGGAAGCGGGAAGGAAGCGCGCCGCCTTCTGGTCGCGCGCAACGCTCCAGAGGCAGTGTGGCGGAGGGGGCGTTCTACTCTGAGCGGCCGCGCGCGCCCGCTGGGCCGCACTGCTCCGGGGCAGGGGGGCGCGTTCTACACCGCGCGCGTCCGCTCGGGCCGCTGTATCTTGCAAGCCATCTGCGGCGGGGACAGAGCCCGCCCTGCGCTGTGTTTTCGCGGCTTAGTTCGCGTTGATGCGAGCGCCAAGGTCAATTCGCCCGCTCCAGCGTTTTGACAGCGAGTTTCCGCGGTCATCGAATTAGATGCGTTCACATTTGCTTGAGCGCGCGTGACACCATGCTTGTTAAAGGGACCCTGAAACGGTTCGGAAAAATTTGTTGACGCGTAGGGTACAGCTACAGTAAAACATTCGCACAACAATTTGTGTGAAGCGTCTCATATTAAGAAACCTACGGATGATTACAAGTTACCCTCCTCCCTAGATATGTTTTTATTGCGATAGCAATTATATGCACACTTCAACCGGATTTCTGCCGTCGGCGTCGCCGTCGCCGTTGGCGTCGCCGTCGCCGTGAGGTTCCGTATAGATAAAATCTTCGCCGCGCGCCGTATGCCCCAGAGGCAGCGTGCGGGGACGCGCGCTATCACGGAGAGCGAACGCACTCAATCTCCCACGCGCAAGCAAGGAAGCGGAAAGCCAGCGCCGGAGGGAGCAGGGGGGGGGGGGGGGGGGCACTTCTCTGCCAACAACCGCGCTCGTCGCTCGTCCGCACAGTCTCTTATCTCTCCCACGCGCAAGCAAGGAAGCGGGAAGCCAGCGCCGGAAGGAGCGGGGGGGGGGGGGGGGGGGCGCACTTCTACGCTGCCAACAACCGCGCTCGTCCTTCGTTCGACCGCACCGTCTCTTATCTCCACACGGCTCTGACCTTTATGCGCATTCGCCGCTCAGTTTCCGTTGAAGCGATAGACCGCACGTACCTTCGCCCGCTGCTGCGGCGTATATATCCGCTCGCTGCCAGCGTTTTGACGGTCGTTGTCTGCAGTCATTCAGTGTGATCTATTCATGTTTGTTTGTGCGCGCTCACACCACGCTTCTTCAATCAGTTAGTAATAGTCGGGCCACATTTTCCAACGCACGCTACAGATGCAATGCTGCCCGGGTCGGCAGTGCAGCGCTACAGGTGTGTCCCTTCGCACGCGCTGCCCACGGGAAGTGCTTCTCATCAACACCACCGTTTCACACGCGCCTTCTCGTGGTCATCGAGTCTCTCTTCATGTCGGTCTACTTACGCCGCAGCACACCTGCTTACTTAATCAGCTCATGTTTCATGCTACAATTCATATTGCTACCAAAGCCGCTCACCTTACTTCGTATGACATTGCTGTGTTGCTATCGCATTCATCGCTTCGCCCTTAGGGCGAAACTGTGACATTTTTTCTCCTCAACTCGTTCGCCGAGTGATCGGGGCTAATTAATTATGGGGTTTTCTACGTGCCAAAACCACGATCTGATTATGAGGCACGCTTTAGTGGGGGACTCCGGAAATTTGGACCACCTGGGGTTCTTTAACCTGCACCGGGGCTAAGCTCCGCCTTCACTGGGTCTACTTCATTATATGACGTTGTGTTATCTACTTCCGGTTTTCTTGGAGCCAGCGTGCGAAGCATCTCCGCCAGCCGCCAGGCACTCGATCCCAAGCGAGAGCTTCGAAGTAGCGTGCGTTGTGAGCCTTCTGTCGCAGCGCCGAGCGCGTCCAGTATTCCGGTCGCGCTCGGCGCTGTCGAGCTGGTCATTTTGACGAGTAGGATGAAGTAACAATGAATATCGAGAGGTGAATGAAGCGTATTAAGACTGTAATAATGTTGAATAAGGAGTAAATAATGGTGGATTAAATGGGTTTAGCTGGGTGATAGGAGTTCAACGAAAGGTAATGATGGGAAGAACACGCGGTGCTGGGCTAGTTGATGATGATGAGAAAGCCACATTTAAGTCGAAAAGTAATTACGCAATTGAACTGAGGCGATAATGCGTGCACAGAGAGGTGAATTAGGCGAATTTAGAGTGACTTTTTGCTGAAAAAAATGTGACAAAATAAAGTGATGAAGACTCCGTAAAAAAGGTGGAAAGCGGCCGTCGTATCATTGAGTTAGCGACGCTAGGGCTTTCATGTCGCCTAGTTGTATCATTAGGAATCCCCAGTAAAATTTGTCTTGTCAGGTTAAGGCCAAATCTACAAGGCAGTTGTTAACGCAAGAATACGTGGGCTGAAGCTGTAACGCCTTTTATGCGCATCAGCTTGTCACATTACCGAATTGACACTAAGTACAAGGTGAAATCAGTAAAGTGGTTAATAAATTTTTATTGTGTCCTGGTTATTTTGATAAAACAAGCGTAAAACAACATGGTGGAAAAAATTAATAAAATATTGCATAACAACCTGGTGCATCACAGTGTATAATATAGGAAAATAATACCCAACAGGCATACATAAAATGCAAACACATCAAAACAAACATATTTTTGGCTGCGCAAAACCAAAAATTGCACCAATGCCCAAAATTAAAGGCATTCTGATAATGTCACTTCTTAAGGCGCACGGTTCAGTAACTACGAGTAATGGCTTTTAAATATTGTAAAGATCGTGAGTCCGCAATAGACGAATTTGTATGAACTCTGATTTGTATAGAACTTTACACGACGGCATGCAACAGCAGCTGATCTCAGAAAACAGTAATATTCGCGATCCAGCCTAAGTTAAATTACGCCGAGATAGGATACCTATGGCTGCACAAGAACTGTTGTTGCTCCAGGCACATATCGTGTTGTTACACTCACGATATGTGACTGGCAATACTCTTTATTTACCAGTTACGTCAGTTATTTTCTTGTTTTGATGCGAAACTGTTGCATGCCGATATTTATGCACGTAATTATAAACAGTCAACTTACGTGAGACGCAGCTACGACGTCCGCCAGGTCTGAGAGCTGTATCATTTTATATACATAAGTAGTAAATAATTCCTCTCGACAAGCGGCATTTTACTCTGGCTGCAACTACGTATGCGGCGGCGGCGAGTGTTCGCGCGGCCGTATCTTGGAAGCGATCTGCGTTGGGGCACAGTGTAGGTTACTCCTGCACGTCTTGCCCTCTTCCACCCCGGGACGTACTCGCCGGCCTGCCGCTTATGTGACAGCTCCCGCGCCGATTACGATCACATCTTATTCTCCTGCCCGGCACACTTGCCCCCTGCCTCTTGGCACCTAACCAGTCCGCAGCAGTGGGAGGCGGCTTTGTCCAGCACCGAGCCGGATCTCCAACTCCGGCTGGTGACCTGGGCAGAGGACGTCGCGACTAGGCACGGCCTGGACGCCACAACCGGCAGCCTGAAGGGCCGCCCACAACGCTGCTTTTTCATTACTTCGGGCCTTCTCAATAAAAGTTTTCCACCACCACAGTCTAGGTGCTTCGGCGTAACTTTGTGCCCGCTGTGTGTTCTCGGCGCTCAGTTTGCGTTGAAGCGATAGACCGCACGAACGGTCACTTCGCTCGCTGCTGCCGCCGCGTTTCCTCACGGCAGCGTTTTGACAGCGAGAGTCCGCGGTCATCGAGTGATGTGTTCATGTTTGCTGTGCGCGCCGACACCATGCTTGTTGATTTAGTTAGCAAGCGAATGTTTACAAGTTGATGCGGCCGATAAAAATACTATCCTTAATTCTTATGGCTCTCTGCTAATTTGCGATCGCAATTGATGCTCCGCCTTTCGAGTGAAACTCCGACTTTATTTGTGAAAATTCTTTCATAAACTATACAGAAAACAAAAATTTTAAAAACATGACTTCCTTTATAGATTTTTCGAGGGAACTTCCGTGCGTGTACGTAGGTGTGACATCAGAGATTTGAATTTTCTTTCTCCTATGTGGTGTTATTGCTCCCAGATACGTTTTTGAAACGTGCTAATTTTAGCGTGTGGTTCCTTCAGGACCCAATGTAGTTCACTTTTTATGAAAAAATATGAGCTATAGATGCGTGCGAGCACTGTCGAAATCCATGACATTTTGACGAGCCAGTACGGGCAAGTTTAAGGCAGCGTCATCACTCAAGTTTTGTTGCCTTATTTCTACTTTAGTAAGCCTTCTCCTGTCGAGAAAAGAATTGTTTTGCCATTCGTGAAGCGTACTGTACTAATATTGCTAAGTTTAAGATTTTTACAGTACCTTTAGGAGTAAGAATTTACCACCCGGCATTAAGTTCACTGAATTCAATTATTTCTCGGACGCACGGTCTTCCGAATCTTGCTTTTGAAGAGTGTCTGTTGGAGTTGCACAACCAGGCATCCCGCCACCGAAAGGTGACAACAAGCATAACATTAAAAAAAAAAAAGGCGCAGTTTCGCCCGAAAGCGAAATATTGGTTGTAATGGCAAATTGGTAGACGAAGTAAGGATATTAGTTTTATCAGCCGTATCAAACATTCGCTTAGTTACTAAATTAACAAGCATGGTGCCACGCGTGCACAGGTAAACATAAACACATGTCGCTCGATGATCGCGGAGTGTACAAGGTTTGCAGACGCTCTCTGGGACAGATAGACTGCGGCGTCGTAAGGGACGCCTCACCCATCCGCCCGAGAACAGAACCACGAAGGCCTCCATTAACCGAAGGCAGAAGCTTAGCCTAAGCATTGATTCTCCTTTGGTAACCGGGTGCCTGGTGGAAGCTCGCTGTCAAAACGTTGGATTGAGAAAACGCAACAGCAGCAGCGAGCGATCATCTTTTTGTCTCTCGCTTTAACGCGAACTAAACTTGGAAATCACATCGCATACAAAGCTACTTGCACTCGGCGTGGCGTACTTTGTCTACATCGCAGATCGCATTGAAGCTGAGGCCGGCGCGGGCGCGCACTTTGTCCCCTTAGCAGATCGCTTCCAAGATACGGCGCCCACGTGGCCGCACCGTAGCAGCAACCAGCGGAGTAGACCGCACCCCCCTCCCTCGCCTCCCCCCTCCCCATGCCTCGCGTGCCACAGGCGATGGCTCGCTTCTGCCCCGCCATCTTCCCTCGCGCGCGCGAGATTGAGCCGCGATCGTCGGCTGATTCCCAGAAGCTTTCACTCGCACATATGGCGCGCGGCGACGATGTGTCATGTTTGAACTTTATACCGGACATCGTGGTAACGGCGACGGAAGGAATGCGCTTAGAGTGTCCACCTAATTGCTATTGCAATAAAGTGGAGAGCCGAGGCAAAGAATTATCTTCTGCGTATGCTTTCCTTGTTAGAAAGAGACGGAAAGCTAAGCCAAGCTGTTGTTGTATAGAGGAGATCTATACTAGCTGAATAATCTATAAAAATACATGGGCGGAGGTGGTGCTTTTTTTGTGCCACCACGGTAAAAACTCAGATGAAGATGACGCTAGATTAGAATGGTGCGCCTTGCTTTGGCGCCAGGGAATTAAAGCACAATATAGCTATTTGGGAACTTGGCACAGATTTACAGATCTCTATGCACACGTGACGGCAAGTTCTGTCCTGCGTATCGTGACAGGCTCGACAAGGCATCTGACCATACCTTCAAATGCAGTTTTTATTTTATCGGTCATTGTGAATAAGAGCATTACCCGGTCTCCCCCGCTTGTTCGTGTTAAAGATATGTTGTCCTGCCATAAGTGACGTATGTTGACGTTGCCTCTCTGAGGAACAAACAATCTGGGTGTAGCTCACTACCAACATAAAGAAAATTCGGAGCAGCTTCACACTAGTGGTATGAATACTGGGCAAACAGCATAGCTGGCGACCCCACCTAGCTTTATCTCGGTTCGGCCAAGTTTTTGCGAGGTTATGCTTCGAGACTCGGCCACGTTTTACGCAATATCACCCCGGAATCATCGGCAGCCCAAGGAGCAACGAACGCTCGGTCATTGAAGTATCTGGACGCTCAAACGTTTTTGCTCGGTTTTGCGGGCTCGTAATTCCGGATCTGCGAATCGCCGACGTTTCGCCGCCACTTCGGCTGCGCGATATTTGGGATCGGACCGAAGTCGTCTCACTCGCTCTCGAGTAGCGGTGCGGCGGATTTTGCGCCGCGCTTACTCTTCTTCGGGAGTGACGCTCTTCTTCTGCCGCCCCATCTTCGCGGCGATGTGCTCGGCGTGGACACGGCCGGGCTTTTGCGTCACGGCTTAGCTCCGCCTCTGCACAGCCGCGGCAACCACTACGCATGGCGCGGTGACGTCATGTCTCGGCAAAGCTAAGGCGAAGCGACGCGGCGCGCGCGATCACGTCACAGCTCACGCAGCTGTGGCGATGTTCGGCGTGGTCGGCGCAGCTGGAGTGAAGCGTTGCTAGGCGACGCATGGTGAAGTCATCGCCAGGCGGAGGTTTTGCGGCGTACACTCGACCGGACCATCCTCGAGCTCACACAGCTTCACTAGTTCAGTGGTATGTGCCTTTGCGCTTGGACCCTTTCTGCACTACCACCAGGATCGGCCCACATTTCTGGTATACGCTATACAGAATAACCTCGGGCTTAATCAACGTCGCTGTTAAAAATGTTACACAGACCATATTGAAATGACATGTAGCAAGAATGGTTTTTCTCAAAGTAATTATAATAATAATAATAATACTTTATTGACATAGGACTTTGATCAGCACCAATACATGATAGGTCTGCCAAAGCCGCATTGGACTTGAAGAGCAGAGCCGACAGGCAGTGTTTACAAAACTGCAATATCGCGGACACCATAGAATATACAGCAACGATTTTTAGCAGGAAGATGCAAGAGAAAAAAAAAAAAGCCCTGACAGTAATGAGGAGAGACATTAAAGAAACAAAAACCACGTAACTTATGTGGAAATGTAGTCACAGGAAGCACTTACAATACAAATCAGCCAAATAGTGATCATGCAGTTATGTAATACTAAACAAAAAACAGTGAATTTTTTTCGTGCTCAGAACCAGCAATAACATTTGAAGATGGAAAAAAAAAGAAAGAAAGAAAAGAGGATAGGAAAGTACGTATGATATCAGCAAGGTATAGGATGCCAAAATAAAACCAAAACAAAACAAGCCGCCAGATCCTACGCCCTGTGGGAATCGACGTTATGCGAAGCAGTGTGGGGGGAGCCTACCAAGTTAACCAAACTACCATTAGAGCACCAATACATTGGCGGCTGTTTCATGACCTACACAACACTATGCCTAAGAGACCTTAAGGCGAAAGCCCTAATCATGTTGATGACTATGACTTCGACCATCAACCTTTTCCTTCACTTAGTACCACATCCGAACCCATTAGATTGTTTTTTGACTGTTAATCTTTTTTCGCTGAGTCATTGTGATTTTTGCTGAGTCATGTTCACGATTATGACTTCTACCACCAACCTTTAGTGTTTCCGTCATTTAGTTCCCATATGCGAACCAATTTCAGTGGTTTTACAGCGTAAGCTGTTATGGGCTCATTCTAATAGCCGTTTCGGTTCGCGTTGTTGTCCACCGCCGCCGCGTAAACGCTATCGCCCGTAATGCGAAAAAAAGTACCCGGTCTCCGCCGGGATCGAGCCCAGGCCCGCTGCGTGGGAGTCGGATACTTTACCACTGAGCCACGCAAGCGCTTGCTATCAGCATCAGAAAAAAGTTTCACAGCATATCCACGGGGTGAATGATGATGAGTGGGCGAAGCTCCGGAGGTTCATGACTCTTCCGTGAAAATTCGCCCATTACATCATCATGAAAGACGTGAGAACCAGTGTGTTAGGTTATATAAGAACTTTTATTCATTTTCTTAGATGAGGTTTGGCTTCCGTTGGCCCTTCGGAGTGACGGCTTTATGGTCCGTGAAATGCAAGGAGAGCGCTTCTTGTATGGGTTGCAGTTGGACGCTCGTAAATGCAATGTCCATGCACGTCCCTCGGGCAACGAAGAAGGGCAGAGCTCGCTTGAGGCGCTTGGCAGCAGCTTCCCGCGCTCGCGCAGCCTCGGGATCCGCCCGCCTGTACGCGCGTTTCCTCGCCGCTTCTCGGGCTCTCACAGTTTCTGGATCCGCTTCTCGGCGTCGCCGTGCACCTTCTGCTTCGCGGGCTCGAGCGTCGGGATCCGTTTCTCGGCGCCTCCGTGCAGCTTCGGCTTCGCGGGCGCTCACCTCCGGGTTCTGTCTGCGAGCGCGCGCTGCAGCCGCTTTCCGTGCCCTCCGCTCCGCCGCCTTGTCTTCCATATGGCGCAGCGACTCCGAGCGAAAGAGGAAGCGCGCCAAGAGCGAGCGCATTTTATAGCTCTCACCCCTAGCGGTCTCCCATCGCACTGCATCGAAACATCTCGAACGATCGCCTCCATCCAATGATCTAGTGATCGCTCATCACACTATGTCATAGAATAAAGACCAACTTTAGAGAAGGGAAACTGTAGCTTCCACAGTGGTACGAAAATAAGATGCGGCAGCGCATGGAACTCACTGGGGTACCCGACAGATGGCGCTGCTCAAACAGGAAGCGGAAATTGTATTTTTTTTTTGTGCAAAATCCAATATGGCCGTTTTCTACCGGTCGCGCACGCTGGTACGCGCCGCGCTCGCCCGGCTGGCGTTGCGGCGTGCCTTCCCGCTTAGCTCGTGCGTTCTAATTGCCAGGACACCAAAGAGCCTCCTACTGACACCCATACAAACAAGCCACAAGTGAGTGAACAGGACGTACGACTTTATCGGTCGAAGACAAGCAGTGCACCTTCTTGTATAAGAGCAGCAATAAAACTTGCATGTTGAGATACGCTGAAACAATAAATGCGAGCTCGTAAACTGCTCACTTTCGTCATCGCACATGGCGGTCCGGTAACGTGCGACAACCAGCAGCGCAAGCAGATGTTTGCACCGACAGTCACCGTTGAAGATTAGCAGCTTGCATACCGAAGCTATCGGGTGACGCAGGCATCTGCTGCCGCACCCAACACAGCAACATGGACTACCGTGCGTTTTAGCATTACCTCCTTTCCAAGCTGCACGTTTATGTTTGTCTATCGGGGCCGCTAATATGTCACTGACACTCAGTGCCCCCTTTTCTCTCAATATGCACAAGTCGTTTTCGTGGGCATCACCTTCGGCAGCCACTTTTGCGGGCCTTTCCACCCAGGTGGCTATCAACTTCATACGCTTCCGATCATGTAAGCACGTATGCCAAATTGCGGCTCAGGAAGCCCACAAGCACAATTTGCCCACGGCTGCAGCAGGAAAGGACGGAACGGGGAGCACCAATCACGGCACGGTGCATATAAATTGGGAGTCTATGTCGCTGCGCACACTGCAGGAGCAGGTGCTTACCTCGAGAGACTGCTTCCTAATGCAAATGACCAGGCCATCACATCCAAGAAACGTAATACCGCGACCATAAACAACTGAGATAACAGCAAAATGAGATTCGGCATTCAATCACCGCATAAGGGTCAGACAAAACACTATACATTGGCTAAGATCCACGTGGTAACAGTGAGGAATGACGTACACGGGTCACTTAGGCGCATTCCAACTACAGGCACAGTGCTTGTGCTTGCCTTCGTTGCACATGGTGGTCTGGTAACAAGCGACAACAAGAAACGCAAACCGATTAGGCAGCATATCCCACCTGTTTACACCGACAGTCATCGTTGAAGATAAGCAACTTGCATTGCGAAGCATTCGGCTCACGCAGGCATCTGCAGCCGCAGCCAACACAGCGACATCGACTACCCAGCATTTTAGCGTTAACTCCTTTCCAGCCTGCACGTTTCTTTTCTTTCGGGGCCGCTAATATGTGGCTCACACTTGGTGCCCCACTTTGTCTCAATATGGACAAGTCGGTTTCTTAGGCATCACCTTCAGCAGCCACTTCTGTGGGCCTTTCCACCCATGAGGCTATCACCTTCATACAATTTCGGACCATGTAACCATGTATGCTGCTCTCTGTTGACGCCAAATCACGGCCAACGAAGGCCACAAGCAAAATTTGCACACGGCTGCAGCAGGAAAGGACGGAATGGGGAGAACCAATCACGGTGCGTGTAAATTGGGAGTCTATGTCGCTGTACGGACTGCAGGAGCAGGTGCTTACCTCGAGAGACTGCTTCCCAATGCAATTTACCAGGCCCCGCAAATCCGAAAAACTTAACACAGCGACCACGACCAAGTTTCTGCAACCAGATTCTGCAATCAACCACTTCAGTGTAGCTTCCACAAACCACAGGAAGAGCAGTTTTGAATGAGACCAAGAATGAAATATGGGAATAAAAAAGCTTGCATTCAGCAAGCCACTCTGCTCTGCAAGCAGTGAAGGCCAATAACATTAGGAAAAGTGAAATGCTACATAGCACGCGGTGCAAAGCTTAATGCAAGACACATGCCGATGCCGTATCTGCTATTTCAGGAGAGGAATTTAACATGGCAACGTACAGTAGAGAATACTGCTACAAAGATGTTATGCTAATAGACAATGACGGGCCTTAAGTATGAGCAAAGAATCAGTTCACCTTTATGTTTGGATAAGGAAGAAGAATGATATCTAGCAAGAATGGGGAATGAAAAAGCTTGCATTCATAGAAAAAATATATACTTGGTACAAATTGAATTTGATAAGGCCAGGAAGCTGATTAAGGAAGGGCAAACTGATGGAACTCTTTTGGCCAGCATCGTCCATGCTTGTTCAGAGGTTGCAGCTGCATCTGAACACGAAGAATTTCTTTTGTTGAGGTACCTGGATGACTCTGCCAATATGCGTGCTGGTGGAATGATGGCTGAGGCGCTTTTCAGTCTTGATACAGTCCTACGTAGACTTGGTATCTCATCCAAATACTTCTGGATCCGCTTCTTTGTTCGTGGTGTAAGAGCCTTGTGAGTTCGGCTCCAGCCCCTTCCTGTTGGTGTAGATATATGAGGGCTCCTGTGATGAGTGCCAAGATGTGCTTGGTGCAGACTCTGTTGGGGCAGAACAGTAACACATGAGATACAGCAGAGGTTACCCAAACTCGTGTAGTGCTTTCTATGTTTGAATCCATTATGCTGCACCGTAAATATGAAGAAACATTCGTATAATCTGCTACAAACAAATGACAATGTATCTCAAGACTAGCAAGCCAATGCAGCGTATATCAAGCATATTTATTTCTGAACCCGGTGGTGTTTACCTTGTAGTAGCAGCAAAAGTCCACACGATGACCTGGTTGTAGCAGGCAGTAGCTTCTCTTTAGTGTGTGTAGTGTGTTGCTTTACACTGTGCCGTCCTCTTTACTTCATGTCTGGAAGAGAAATTTTGACTGCATCAAAAATTGAAAAAACACAATTTCACAATATCAAATGCAAAAAGCTGTGATATATATTGTAATGGTTTCTGACCGCACAACACATGTAAATGTACACTGTTTGTTCTAGGGAGCTTAAGCAGCATGTTAAATAACCAAATATTGGTACTAATTAATTAAAATAATTAATTAAATTATGGGGTTTTACGTGCCAAAACCAGTTCTGATTATGAGGCACGCCGTAGTGGGGGACTCCGGAAATTTGGACCACCTGGGGTTCTTTAACGTGCACCTAAATCTAAGTACACGAGTGTTTTCGCATTTCGCCCCCATCGAAATGCGGCCGCCGTGGCCGGGATTCGATACTGTCCATAAAATTGATGTCTGCCTAACTACAATGCGTTTGAACACCTGAAGTATCATTAGGATCACAAACGAGAACATTTTTGCGCTCATTTATACACTAGAAGAGCTCACACTGCTGGTTCCACAAGCAAACGCATGAAAGACGTGAATTTCATGTATTACAACTGATGCATTCTTTTTCTGCATGACCGCGACGCACCGCTCCACTACTGCAAAAATAAATGCCCTAAGGTAAACCAAACTTAACAGCAAGAACACTTGGAACCAACAAGTACGAAATATGGGTTAATTATTATGCGTGCAATTGTTTAATACATTAAATTCAGTACTTTCACTTTAGTTTACCAAAGGGTTAATCGGTTTTGTGGACGAAAGAAGTTGCCGGCGGACTCGAAGAAAAAAAAAAAAAAACATTGATAAGGCTACTCGGTCGCCCAAGGCCACGGCTACAACGAGATGAGAAACGTGCTGCGCGTTCCGATATCGCTCTCTTTCTTTCGTGATTGTGTGTATGACGACGCTCTCGCAACTACAGGTTTATTTCAGAAACGGCAACGTAGGGTCCCGACTACCCATATGTAATGCAGCATTTAGTTCGTTAACTTGTCTCCGCCTGTGAATTAACGAGACGAGTATATAACGATTCAAGCAGCAATGTTAAACGACTCACCGGTATTGCCATCCTCAGTCGCAGCAGAATCCGGCTCCCGTTTCGATGCATACTTGTTCCGCATGGTTCACGATCAAAACCTAGCTTTCGGGCTTACATCTCAGCTCGCAAACACGTCACTTCACCCGAAGTTAAACAACGCGAGGTGTCGAAGCGTAATAAAGTGGTTTTAGCACAAATAAGCAACCAGCATAAGTGCACCGACCAATGAATCCGTGCTTGCCGTGTCCCGAAAATACCGGTAAAAATTTTAAATCCAGGCGAGAGGTCACGTGGTAGGTCGATGATGATGAACGTTATTTTGCCTCTATAATGACAAAAAAACAATAGTGTTACTACTCAAAAGTAGGATGTATAAATAGGAATAATAAATATGTACTCTTTGTCATAAAATGACACTTTGATAAGCGTGGGAGTAATTTTGTAGGTTGAAATTGCGCTTACTACGGCGCCTCTAGCGGGAGACGACGGAACTCACCGGGGCAATTTTTTTGAAAACGCACTAGGCTTGGTTTATTAGCCGCACCCGCGCGGTCGATTTTTTCGCCCTCTGTGGCCATTTGTTGAACTTGAGAGTGTGTGAGCCCTGACTATGTGCTCCCATACATCTGAATGGAGCGAGCGCCACCAATGCCATCTCGTATTTTAATGCGTCATCTATGCTGCGCTAGCGCCATCTAGTGATATCGCGTCACACTAGCCTTTACCATGCATCTCTATGGATGATGATGATGATGATGATGATGATTTATTGGCATCCCCTTTGAAACGGGGCGGCGACAAATAGTCACCTAGCCTGCTTGATTTAATCAGGTATACTATACATGTTCTTTATCTAGCATTTTTGTATACTTCTCATTATTATTTTTCTTTTTAAAAAATTTACCTTGTGCGGCTGCCTATGATTTTAAGAGATCAGGTAGTATCCATCTTTTCCCTGCTTTTTTTCCACCAGTACTCCAATCGTCTCTTGCTGATCTCTACGGCTGATCTGTTAATGTTTCCTTCCACTTTGAAACCAAGCGCTTCTGGGAGTTGCACGTTACCTACGGTTCTCGCTGGGTGGATCCCGTCGCATTCCATCAGGATGTGCTGAGTGGTTTCTCGATCTTTACTGCAGCATGCACATGTCTCATCTAGTTCCGAATATTTGTTCCGATATGTTTTCGTCCTTAGTCAACCGGCTCGAGCCTCGAATAGCAAGGCACTGCCCTTTGTGTTATCGTACAGATTTTCCCTTCTAATTTCTTTCTTCTCATTCTTGTAAATCTCCATTGTCCTTTTTGTTTCCATTCTTTGCATCCAATTCACGGTCTCTATTTCTCTCACTTTCTTTCTGATGACTCCTGGTTGTCTATTTGCAGTTTCGATTATCCTGTACTTGGTTGCCAACTTCCTTGACCTCTTCCTCCATTCTGTGTCTACGCTTTTCATGTAGAGATACTTGTGCACTTTAGCCGCCCATTTATTTTCATCCATGTTCCTGAGCCTTTCTTCAAAACTAATTTTGCTCTGTGCTTCTCTGACTTCAAAAGAGGCCCAACCCATGTCACCCTGCACTGCCTCATTTGTGGTATTACCGTGGGCTCCCAAAGCCAACCGGCCTACTGATCTTTGGTTAACTTCCAAACCCGCCAATATATCTGATTTTAAGCATATAATGGCATTTGCGAATGTTAGCGCTGGCACCATTACTCCTTTCCAGATTCCACGCACCACCTCATACTTATTGTGGCCCCACAGAGCTCTGTGTTTCATTATTGCTGCATTCCGCTTCCCCTTTATTTTCAGATTATCTTGGTGGTTGTTTGAGTAATTCTTTCCTTCGTTTATGTGTACGCCGAGGTACTTATATTGCTTCACTATGGGTATTACTTGCTGTTGAATTGACACCACGAAGTTACTCGTGTGTTCATTAAAGATCATAATTCCTGATTTCTCTGTGCTAAACTTAAGGCCTAGATTTGTCGCTGCATTCCCACAGATATTCGCAAGTATCTGTAAATCTTTTTTATTGTCCGCTAGTAGTACAATGTCGTCTGCGTACATCAGTCCAGGGACCTTCTGTTGCACCATTTGTCCATTACGCATGTAGGATAAATCAAAACCTAATTCGCTGTTTTCCAGTCGTCTTTCTATGCCCTTGACGTAAAGCGTGAACAACAATGGTGACAGAGGGCATCCTTGCTTCAATCCTTGGTGAATTGCCACCATTTCATTTCCTTTTCTACCTTCCCATGCCACTTGTACTTGGTTGTCTCGATATATCTCCCTCAGCAGCTCCACGAAATCGTCATCTATGCCTTCGTATTGAAGAATATCCCACAACAATTCCCTGTCTACGTTGTCATAAGCTCCTTTAATATCTAGAAATGCTATCCATAAAGGTCTTTTCTGAGCTACTGAAATCTCTATGCACTGAGCTTTCACGCCATCCAACGGGAATTTTCTTTGTTCTAATCACTTGCTCTATGGCATTAGTCAGCAGTGCCTTGCTTTTTGGACCGAGGTTTTTGATTAGCTCTATTGGGATTTCATCGGGTCCTGCTGCCGTGTTGTTAGGGACATTTTCTGCTGCCTTTTTCCAATAAAAGCTTTCTATGCTAAATTTTGATCTCTGGTCTCTCTGCTGTTGCTGAATCTGTTGTCTGAACTACGCTTTTTCTCGTGCCGAAGTTATGCCTGATAACGTCTGTGATGTACCGCATCGCATCATCTCCTTCGTAGATGTTACCGTCCTCATCCCTTATAGCCGTTTGCGAGTTTTTAGTTGGAGCTCCGAGTGCTTTTATGCGGTTCCAGAATCCTTTTGGAGCGCTTTTGTCTCTTTTGTGAATGTTATGTACCCAACGTTCACTTGCGCATTTAATTTTCTCTTGCACGAGCTCACTCGCAACCCTTTTCTTTTCTCGGTATGTATTCCATCTAAGGAGCACCTCTTCTTCTTGTAATCCCAACTTTTTGGCTTCTCGATGAGCCCTAGATGCCTCTTTACGCTCTTCTATAGCTTGTTTTATTTTCTTGTTCCACCACTTACGTGGTTTCCTCTTGCCAATCCAACAATTGTTTTGCCGTGTCCGCCTTATTTCATGCTGCATAACGTCCACCAGTTTCTTATATTCCCAGACTGTTGTAGGAAAATCCTCAATTTTCTTCTCTATGTTGTTTGCGATCTCTGTTATTGGCTCGTCATTCATTTTTAAAAATTCTGAGGCTATTGGTTCATGTTCTGCGCTAGTATCTCGCCAAAAATTTAATTCTAAACGTCTATGATCGCTTCCCGGCCAGGCTATTTTTTTCCATTTTCGTCTATTATCATTTGGTCTAGTTGTTCGTAGACCATTTCTGAGACTAAGGCGTAGTCGATACATGACTGCCTGTTTCCGCATTGCCACGTTACCTGTCCATGACACTTATTCTCCCTGTTAACTACTATAAGGTTCTGTTCATCACACAGATCCAGCACCAGAGAGCCGTTGTAATCAGTATATCCGTCTAAATCGTCCATGTGTGCGTTCATATCTCCCACTAATATCACCTGGCCTGATTTACTGAACTCATTAATATCGCTTCTAATGCAATCAACCAATTCCTTATTTTTTTTCTCTGCTATCACTACCTGTCCAAAGGTAAGCTACTCCCAGCCACGTCTTTTTACCTTGCCATGTGCCACTAATCCATAAAATGCTCTTTACATCACTCGTGTACCCTTTGCCACTTCAGACCTCGCCTAATTAGTACGCCTACGCCTCCGCCTTTCCTTGACCCGGTCATTCTGTTGCACCCTTCCCATACAAAATTGTCAATAACAGGCGGCTGCTCCAAATCTCTTAGATGCGTTTCGGTCAAGGCGTACACGCTAATCGCTTCATCATTCAGCTGCGTTTGAATTTCCAGCCATTTTTCCTGCTTGCGACCGCCCTGCATGTTAATGTAGCAAATTTTACCTTCTCTATTCTTATCCTTTCTGCGTCTTTTCCTGACTCCTGGAGCGAGCGCCACCAACGCCATCTAGTAATCACTTCACGAACTAGACGAGGTGGCTACGACGGAGGAGAGACTGACCCACGGCGTAAGGAGCTTCGCCCCTAAAAGTCACAGGCCTGCGCGGCACACGCAGCACAGTCACAGCGTAAGCTGGTGGAGCGGCTCAAGAGTAGCTCCAATTTGGGCACCACGCACAAAGGGTCTTCGCGGCAGTCTGTTCGCCTCGTGCGCCGCGATTGCAGGCACCTTAACTAGCTGGCCCAACCACACTAACAGAGGCTCGGCAGCTAGTGAGCACGTTGATTGCGTGCCTCGTCTGAATCGCATATCGTCGTCTGCGCCTGTGGACGCTGCGTTTGCAGGCATCTTACCTAGATGGCGCCACCATACTGGCGGAGGCTCAAGTCATCTCCCCCTGCGTGCTTGCATTTAAAGGCTATTTTCCGCGGTCCACTAGGAAGGGCTTGCGTGGCTCAGTGGTAGAGTATCCGACTTCCACGCAGCGGGCGCAGGTTCGATCCCGGCGCGAATCTGGTACTTTTTTCGCGTTTTCTGCGATAGTGGTTACGCGGCGGGCGCCGCCGAGACAGTTGAGATCACTCTCGTCAAATACAAGGCGAAGAGACTTTGCCACGAAGACCCTTTCGTGCGTGTTACCGAAATTGCTGCTCTTGAACCGCTCGCTGTGCTGCGTGTGCCCCGTAGGCCTGTGACTTTTTTGAGTGTTAATCTTTTTTAGCTGAGTCAATATCATTATTGCTGAGTCATGCTTATGACTGACTTCTACCACCATCCTTTAGTGTTTCCTTCACTTAGTACTGATGTCCGAACCCATTTCAGTGGTTTCTGAGTGTTAATCTTTTTTCGCTGAGTCATTGTCATTTTTGCTGAGTCATGCTGATGACTATGCCTTCCACCATCATCCTATAGTCTTCACTTAGCACTCATGTAGGCACCAATTTCAATGGTTTTATAGTGTTAATCTTTTTTAACTGTCATTGTCATTTTAGGAAGCTCTTTCGTGACATACATGATACACATGTCATGACCCATCATTTATGTTCGTCATACACTCTTGTCATACTATGCCGATTTTGGTGCATACCAAGTCAACGAAACGACCATGAGAGCACCAAGACGTAGATAGATAGATAGATAGATAGATAGATAGATAGATAGATAGATAGATAGATAGATAGATAGATAGATAGATAGATAGATAGATAGATAGATAGATAGATAGATAGATAGATAGATAGATAGATAGATAGATAGATAGATAGATAGATAGATAGATAGATAGATAGATAGATAGATAGATAGATAGATAGATAGATAGATAGATAGATAGATAGATAGATAGATAGATAGATAGATAGATAGATAGATAGATAGATAGATAGATAGATAGATAGATAGATAGATAGATAGATAGATAGATAGATAGATAGATAGATAGATAGATAGATAGATAGATAGATAGATAGATAGATAGATAGATAGATAGATAGATAGATAGATAGATAGATAGATAGATAGATAGATAGATAGATAGATAGATAGATAGATAGATAGATAGATAGATAGATAGATAGATAGATAGATAGATAGATAGATAGATAGATAGATAGATAGATAGATAGATAGATAGATAGATAGATAGATAGATAGATAGATAGATAGATAGATAGATAGATAGATAGATAGATAGATAGATAGATAGATAGATAGATAGATAGATAGATAGATAGATAGATAGATAGATAGATAGATAGATAGATAGATAGATAGATAGATAGATAGATAGATAGATAGATAGATAGATAGATAGATAGATAGATAGATAGATAGATAGATAGATACTGTCAAAGTGGCAAATGTTCGCCAAGAAATGGTGCACATTAAAAAAAGCCCGCAGATCCCACGCCTTGTGGGACTCGATGTTGTGCGAAGCAGTGTGCGGGGAGTCTCCCAAGTTAACGAACCTCGCAACGCTCCGATGGCTGTCACAGCTATAGATTTGAAACCTTTCCTGCGCAAAAAACTAAGAAGCTATTGGCAACGCCTTTGGGATTCTGAAACGTCTAATAAGCTTCACCTAATTAAACCTCAATTAGGGTTTTGGCCATCAACAACGAAATCACGGGCAGCCGATGTCCTCTTAACTAGGTTGAGAATCGGACACACGTACGGCACACACAACCACTTGTTGACCGGCGAGGAACCTCCAATCTGCGGGAAATGTAGTGAGAGGTTGACCGTCATTCATGTACTACTGGAGTGTCGGGAAGCAGACGCTGAAAGGAAAAAACACTTCCCCCTAGCTTACAGACATTTTCCTCTGCATCCAGCAATGTTTCTTGGTAAGGAACCACTGTTCAACACGAACACAGTATTATATTTTTTCAATGAAGTCCGCTTGCTACACGTTATCAGTCCCAAGAACACGTAGCGCGGCCTCTCTTGTGAAGCCGCTGCTGCGATGGTAGCGTTTAGTACAGCGCACGCCTCCAGGCCCTTACTCTCGAAGGGCCCTGATGAGGCAGTAGTGCTAGTGATAGCCCCATATTTTAGAGTATCACCTCTTCAAAGCATGTCCTTTATTCTCCTTCAACATATCAGTGTACGCCTCATACATCACTGCCATAATTTTATTTAAACGTATATTTTATGCATTTTACAGCGAATGATTTTAGGTCACTTTACAGCCGCGTTACATATAGCCCTTGACATTGACCACTGCATCGAATACATCATACCATTGTCTGGCGCTCTTTGGCCTTCTGTGGCCCTTGCGCCATTAAACCACACTAATCATCATCAAGTTAACGAAACGACCACGAGAGCACCAAGACTTAGGCGGCTGTTTCATGACCTAAATGACACGCATGTCATGGAATTCATGTCATGCGTTCTGAGGAGTCCCTTTAGCTGGGCCTACGAGACCTTAAGGCGAAAGCCTTAGTCATGCTCATGACTATGACTTTGATGATCAATCTTTAGCCGTTTCCTTCACTTAGTACCACATCTGAACCCATTACATTGGTTTTAACATATACACATATAACATATATGAACTGTCAAAACTAATCAACAAGAAAAAAGTAACGGATATTCGAAATTATAACGTGGGAAAGATTGAGGAAGCCGTAAAATATGGACGCAGCATTAAATCAGTAAGAAGAAATCTTGGCATAGGACAAGGCAAGATGTATGCACTGAAAGATAAGCATGGCAATATCATCAGCAATTTCGATGACATAGTAAAAGCAGCGGAAGAATTCTATACTGACCTGTACAGTGCCCAAAACAGCCAAGCTACTTTCATTCAAAATAGTGATGAACCGGATACAGAGGCTCCTTCTATAACTAGCGGTGAAGTTAGAAGGGCCTTGAAAGACGTGACCAGGGGAAAAGCTGCTGGAGAAGATGGAATAACAGTAGATTTATTCAAAGATGGAGGAGATATCATGCTTGAAAAGCTTGCGGCAATTTATAGGCAATGCCTCACAACTTCATGTGTACCAGAGAGCTGGAAGAACGCCAACATTATTCTAATCCATTAGAAGGGAGACGTTAAAGAACTGAAGAATTATAGACCCATTAGCTTGCTTTCAGTATTGTATAAAATATTCACCAACATAATTTCCAATAGAATCAGGGCAACACTTGACATCAGCCAACCAAGAGAACAGGCTGGCTTCAGGAAGGGATATTCTACGATGGATCATATCCATGTCATAAATCAGGTAATCGAGAAATCTGCGGAGTACAATCAACCTCTCTACATGGCTTTCATAGATTATGAAAAGGCATTTGATTCAGTAGAGATACCAGCAGTCATAGAGGCATTGCGGAATCAAAGAGTACAGGAGGCATACGTGAATATCTTAGCAAACATCTACAAGGATTCCACAGCTACCTTGGTTCTCCACAAGAAAAGTAGAAAGTTACCTATCAAGAAAGGGGTCAGGCAAGGAGACACAATCTCTCCAATGCTATTCACTGCATGCTTAGAAGAAGTATTCAAGCTCTTAGACTGGGAAGGCTTAGGAGTGAGGATCAACGGCGAATATCTCAGCAACCTTCGGTTTGCAGATGACATTGTCCTATTCAGCAACAATGGAGACGAATTACAACAAATGATTGAGGACCTTAATCGAGAAAGTGTAAGAATTGGGTTGAAGATGAATATGCAGAAGACAAAGATAATGTTCAATAGCCTGGCAAGGGAACAAGAATTCAGGATCGCCAGTCAGCCTCTAGAGTCTGTAAAGGAGTACGTTTATCTAGGTCAATTACTCACAGGGGACCCTGATCACGAGAAAGAAATTTACAGAAGAATAAAATTGGGTTCCAGTGCATACGGCAGGCATTGCCAAATCCTGACTGGGAGCTTACCACTGTCGTTGAAAAGAAAAGTGTACAATCATTGCATTATACCGGTGCTAACATATGGGGCAGAAACTTGGAGGTTAACAAAGAAGCTCAAGAACAAGTTAAGGTCCGCACAAAGAGCGATGGAACGAAAAATCTTAGGACTAACGTTAAGAAACAGGAAGAGAGAGGTGTGGATCAGAGAACAAACGGGGATAGCCGGTATTCTAGTTGACATTAAGCGGAAGAAATGGAGTTGGGCAGGCCATGTAATGCGTAGGATGGATAACCGGTGGACCATTAGGGTTACAGAATGGATACCAAGAGAAGGTAAGCGCAGTCGAGGTCGGCAGAAAACCAGATGGGATGATGAAGTTAGGAAATTTGCAGGCGCAAGTTGGAATACGCTAGCGCAAGACAGGGGTAATTGGAGATCGCAGGGAGAGGCCTTCGTCCTGCAGTGGACATAAAATATAGGCTGATGATGATGATGATGATGATGATGATGATGATGACATATAACACAAGGACATGAAGAAAATAGGAGGGAGCAAGCTGACAACTGTCACCTAGAGGGGCACGACCCCTGCCTACTGTTTCAGCAAAATCATCGTTTTTGTTCGTCGTGAACTTACCTATGTTTTGCAGCCAATTGCGCCCCACGACGACAATCAATATATATGCATCATAATTAAAAAGAACAAACTCTTGCTTACTCTCATAGGCGTGTGTGTATCGCCTTCAAGCAATTTTGATACGAAAAGATTAGCGGATATCTTGAGTGTGTGTCCTGCCCCATGGGTACTCATAGGAGATTTCAATGCACACCATCCGGCATGGGGAAGCACAAGAACAAATGCAAGAGGACGAAGATTAGCAAGCATCGCCTACAACTATGACCTTACTCTCCTGAACGATGGTAGCCCCACCTTTCTTCGAGGCGTGACATACGGCAGCTGCCTCGACCTTGCTTTCCAACTCCCTCGCCAGATGTGTGGTTTCCAGATATTGAGACGCATGGGAGTGATCACATTCCCACTTAGCATCAAAGGCTTGTCGTCTTGATCTGGTCCACGGAAGACCATTCGGACGATTCAATGGGCCACCTTCAAATCTGATATGGAAGATGCTTGCCACGAGGGCCTACCATCGGGGTTAGAGCAAACAATTAAAAGTACGATGCAAAACGCCACTCGCATGATGACGATATCTTCCAAGCGAAACGACTTCGGCATAGAATTAGAGCGACTACTTCGTCGCCGGGCGGAACGTCGATATCGGCGCACAAAATCAAACCATGACCTTAGGGCGGCCAGGAGGATGCAAAAGAAGATTCAGCGTCGCATGGATAGATTTGCATCGGAACGTTGGGCAACGTTTTGGCAGAAACTAGACCCCCGCAAGCCACTGTCTCACATTTGGAAAATGGTGCAAGGTCTGCGTTGCCTTCCGGAGCAGCGTTTTGCACTCAAGGCGCTCGCGCTCTTCCAAGGGCGGCAAGACATCGATGTCGCAGAAGACTTTTGTGTGAGGATCGCGGACCAAGCGACTCGTCCAGATCCTCCAGCCCGAGGTGACGTCCCCCACTCCCGTGATTGCCGCATGGACCTTCCTTTTACAATGGAGGAGCTCGAGGCGGCACTAGCTCTCTGCAGGCGCTCTTCATCTCCGGGTGCAGATGGTATATCATACTAAGCCTTGTGCTATCTTGGAGAATCCGCCCGGAGAGAATTGTTGAGTCTTTAAAACTCCTCATGGCAGGAGGGAAACGTTCCTGACGAATGGAAAGTAAGCCGCCTGGTGCCACTCTTGAAGCAGGGCAAATCCCAACTCGAGCTCACCTCTTACCGCCCAATATCGCTGGCCAGCTGTGTAGGAAAGATAATGGAACGGATGATCCTTGGCCGCCTGGAATGGTACCTTGAGCATTACAAGATTTATCTGAATTCCATGGCTGGTTTCCGACGTGACCGCTGTTCCATGGACAATGTAGTTGATCTCGTTTCGTTTGTTCAGCACGAAAGGTCCCGTAAGCGTTTATCTGCAGCTTTATTCTTAGATGTGAAAGGCGCATACGATGCTCTTGCAACGGTTGGCCTAGGTGGTCGAGTCTTTTTGTGGATTGCAAGTCACCTATCTGCAAGATAATTCTTTGTGTTAACTGACGATGGCCCGACTACGCGACGCTATACCACCAGAGGCCTTCCCCAAGGCGGGGCTCTCAGCCCGACGCTATTCAACCTCGCTCTTCTTGGACTTGCTAAATACCTACCAACTACCATCAAGATTTCAATATACGCAGACGACATCTGTGTCTGGACTTCGGCAGTCACATGTCCACAGATACGTGCGCGGCTTCAAAAGCAGCAACTTTGACAGCGAGCTACTTGTGTAAACAAGGTCTCAGCATATCACTAGAAAAATGCGCACTAGTGGCATTTACTCGCAAACCAATGACGCCTCATGTTATCTCAATCAATGGGCGGACCATTTCCTATGTCAGAACCCACAGGTTTCTTGGCGTAATCATTGACCAAGACCTCTGTTGTAGCCCACACGTGACCTACATGAAACAGCGCCTGACAGCAACTTCCCAGTTGTTTAAATACTTGACAGGAAAGACGGGGGGGGGGGGGGGGATGTCAATAGACGCAATGCTGAAACTCTACAGAGCGCTCTTTCTCGGTTTTTTAAGATATAGTCTACCTGTACTGAACAACACTTGCAAGACAAATATTCGTGTTCTGCAGGCAGAACAAGCTCAAGCACTCAGAGTTTGCCTTGGTTTGCCCAGATGCACGTCAACAGAGGCAACTGTTGCGATTGCTGGGGACCATCCGATGCGAATTCACATTACGGTGGGAGCCCTGAGAACGACATCAGACATTTTGCACGTGCCCCCTATCACCACCTTGCAACACTACCTTCAGACAGGCGCCAAGCATCGTTCTCTAAAACTATCATCAAGTACAACGACAAACTTCCCTCGGGCTTCACCACTGCATCTAAAGCATCGATGCCCCTTGGTGTCTTATTAGCCCCACAGTACATATCAGTGTACTAGGAATCAAGAAAAATCTGAGCTATTCTCACCTGTGCTGAAACAACTGTCTCTGCTTCTTCTACACGAGAGGTATGCGGACAGTGTACATATTTATACTGATGGTTCCACAAACCTCCACTGTTCGTCCGGTGCTGTGGTTGTCCCAGCAAGAGCTATTAACATCAGCTTCAGCACTGACCACCCAACGACATCTACATCTGCGGAACTAGCTGCTCTTCGCGGTGCCCTTTGTTTCGTCAATCGGACGCACCTCGACAATGGTCAATCTTCAGTGACTCGAAGGCAGCCCTACAATCTGTGCTATCAGCTCTGCGTCGCGGGCCATACCAACAGCTCTTATTCGATATTAGATACCTACTCCATACATCACATGAGAAAGGACACCACATGACATTTCAGTGGCTTCCAAGTCACTGCGGTGGCATAGGGAACGAAGATGCCGATAATGCCGCTCGGGCAGCTCTTGACGACACACAGGAAGAGGCCATACCACTCTCACGGTCCGACGCAGCCAGCAGACTTCGAGTGCTTGCACAGGAGATCACGCTCTCTCTATGGTGCACACCAAGCGGCCAGACCAACCGGAGCAATCGTCAATACCACCTGCACTCTTTGATGCATCTCTGTATGCAACTGGACTCCGCCGAAGAGAGGCCACTATGCTTTATCGCTTATGGCTAGAGGTGGCATTCACTAAATATTATTCATTTCTGATTGGAATGGCCGACAACGCTCTTTGCAATGCCTGTCTTTGCGAGGAGACGCTAGAACACATTCTATGCGACTGTCCTGAATATAATATTCAGAGACAGTCCCTGGCGTCCGTTCTAGGGAACCTTGACAACAGACCAATGTCAGTTGAAGTGATTCTCACATGTCGTCGACAGAAGACATCGCAGCTGAAGGCGACGAAGGGACTACTTAGGTTTTTAAAGGAAACGGGCTTGGACAAGCGGCTGTGACAGTGATGTCAAGTACCACGTGTACTGTGTGCTCTTTCTCTCTCCTCCCCATCTTTCATTCCTTCCATCCCGCTCCCATGTGTAGGGTAGCAAACCGGTTGTGCTGAACTGGTTAACCTCCCTACCTTTCCTTCTCCACTCTTTCTTTCCTTCCTACTGTTTCAGGAGGAGGGAATAGAGGAAATGAAAACATGAGGAAAGAAAAGAGGAAATGAAGAAATGATCGACGGAGACACAGATAGAACAAAATAAAATATAAATAATGTCTATAAACGGGAGGCCAAGTCAGTGTCCTTCATAAAAGTTTGCAGGGCTCAATGGGCCTGGTCACGTCGGGAAGCGCACCCCCTTGGAAATAGGCAATCGTCAAGGGTCGCACATTGCAGTCAAATAAGTCCATATTTCTTAATTGGCAATGCGCGCTGCGCAACGAATGCGGGACACTCTAAAACGAGATGTTCAATTAAGTGTCTCACAGGAGCCACAAAACGTACACGACGGGCTGTCCACACGTCCTTGTCGGTATAGGCGTTCGCGCACCAACACAGACCCAACACTTAACTTATATAGCAGTGCTTTAGCACGGCGGGGCAAGCCTCGACCACGAACACGGGAGGGAACGATCCGTCTGCAACACGCCGGTCGGGGTGCTGCTTTAGGAGGTGTCGGCGTATCAGAAAACGAGCGTTTTCAAACATGCAGGAAATGTCAGGGCAGTCACATTCGGGGTGGGCACAACTTGAAGCGAGGCGATCAGCCTCTTCATTTACAGAGATGCCCACGTGCGAGGGTATCCACTGGGCAATCAGGGACACTCCACAGGAAGCAATTTTGCCGGAAGTTCCTTCAATACTGCATAAAATTGGGGTATTGGCAGCTTGTCTCAGTCTGCTGAGGGCAGCGCGGGAGTCTGTAAGAATAACGACCTTCAATGCTTTTAACTCTTCGTGTACGTACTTCAGAGCAACATCAATCGCGGCCAGCTCTGCAGTCGTTGATGAGGTTGGATGTAGTATTCTAAACACCCGTCTGATGCCACTAGAAGGGCAGAAGAAAGCTGCAGAAGCGACTTGGGGGTCGCTATGTACAAATGCGTCCGTGAATACTCTAATATAACCTCCAAATTTTTCAGATAGGTGAAACTGGGCCAATTGAAATAGTGTCAAAACAGGCTGGCTAGAGTTTTTATGTATTTTGGGAATTGACAGATAAATTGGGAAGGAACCTTTGTTGCGCTTCTTCGGAGTTGTGAATGAAGTAGTGTCTCCTGAACTGCGAGTAATTTCCACATACAATGCCGCCATTTGGCCCATCCGAAAATGGAGGCTATTGAACGAGTGGGATGAACAAACATATGAACATTCATGAACATGAACAAGCTTCCACGCATTCTTTCAATGGTAGTGAACGAATGCTTCCGCCCGGCAACGAGTTCCAGGCTTCAATCGTTGACGGAAAGAAGCTATATTTGAAGAGGTCGGTGCGAGCGAAAAAGGTTGAAATGTTAAGGGCGTGGTTGCTCCTCGTAGATAAAGGTCTGGAAAAAGTAATATTGCAACGAAGAAGTGCCGGTTAGCCAGGTGCATCTCCGGTGTATGAAATACGACGAAGAAGTGCCGGTCAGTCAGGCGCATCACCAGCGCTTTTACGCACGAGGCTTGTCCTGACTGCTCGCAGGGTTCTGACTGTTTCACCGAGTTCGACCTCTCAATCCTGACAATAAACACCTTGTCCCGGAATACCACAATGGTAGCAAATTGGGCAGTTGTCGCCTGTGCGCCAAGGATTTGGCTGGCGTGGTAGCTGTGGTGCAGGCGGCGAGAAGGGAATCGGGGGCGGTCGCGCAACAGCTTGGAGAGGTGGACGTGGAGCGAAGGGCGGCCTTGCAGTGACGTCAGCGTATGTCAAGGGCGCCGCGACTGGAGGTGGTTGAACAGCAGCTGGCAGGAACTCAGCGACTTGCTCCTTGATGACGGTCTGTAACCCCTGTGTCAATGAGGAGTATGGTTGCGCGTTCGTAAAGAGCACCAGGGAAAGCTGCCGAGCAACTTCTTCTCGCACGAACTCCTTTATCTGGTGCATTAGAGGCGACTCGTCAACACCTAGCGTCAGACCTGAGACAGGGGCGAATTCTGAAGGCGGATGTCATATGAGAACTAGCTGCCTTCGAAGTTCGTCGTAACTTTGACACAGCGCAATGACGACAGACACTGTGGTCGGGTTCCGGGCGACTAACATCTGGAAGGCGTCGTCCTCAATTCCCTTGAGGATATGCCGGATCTTATCGGCGTCTGGCATCGTTGCGTCGACTCTGTTGCACAGATTAACGACGTCTTCGATATAGCTGGTGAAATTCTCACCTGGTTGCTGGGCGCGCCCGCGCAGGCGTTGTTTGGCCTGAATTTTACGTACAGCAGGACGACCAAAGACTTCCGTGAAGTTGGTCTTGAACGCCAACCATGTCGAGATGTCGGATTCGTGGTTACGATGCCACAAATGTGCAACGTTGCTCAAGTAGAAAATTATGTTGTTGAGCTTTTCCCTATCGTCCCAGTGGTTGTGCCTGCTGACTCTGTCGGACGAGGCGAGCCAGTCCTCGACGTCCTGATCACCGGTATCCGCAAAAATCGCAGGATCCCGCTGACGCTGCACGCCAGGACAGAAGACAGTTGGTGCCGTGCCTGCAGCTTGTTGGGCTGGATCGTCAGGCATGGTTCGAGAAGGCTGGGCGGGATCGTCCGGCATGGGCCGAGATGATTGAAGGGTTCGGCTTCGAAGTTCCAGCGTTTATTGGAGTCGTACCCCGCACTCTCCACCAAATGTTAAGGTGTTTATTGACAGGATTGAGAAATCGAACTCGGTGCGGCAGTCAGAACCCTGCGAGCAGTCAGGACAAGCCTCGTGCGTAAAAGCGCTGGTGATGCGCCTGACGGACTGGCACTTCTTCGTCGTATTTCATACACCGGAGATGCACCTGGCTAACCGGCACTTCTTCGTTACAATATAGTTATCTAGAGAGGGTATCGAGGCGGGGAGAATTGATTAAAGTGTAAAGGAATTTCAGGCATTCAAGATGGCGCCGCATTGCAAGTATAGTGAGACCAAGCTGGGAAAGAAAACTGGATGGTGAAAAATTCTTATCATATCTTCTGCAGACAAAGCGCACTGCCCTTTTTTGAACGGACTATAGTTTTTTTAATATCACATTTTTTATAGACAGATAGATAGATAGATAGATAGATAGATAGATAGATAGATAGATAGATAGATAGATAGATAGATAGATAGATAGATAGATAGATAGATACTGTTAAACTGGCAAATGTTCGCCAAGAAATGCTTCGTATTTTTTAAAAATTCTCTTTTCATGGTCTATTCTTACGTGCCAGCACCTGTATAATGGAGTGGCCATAACAATATGTCATGCCCCTAAGGCTCTCGTACTACACAGTTATGTATGCTTGGAATGAACCTGGAAGGCAAGGCCGAGGGCTAGAATATTAAAGAATAAGGCGACGAAGAATTTTCTTTGGTTTATATTTTGTTTTCGCGCGAAAGGCACTTTGAGTGGAAGACAATGCGCAGGAACATATTCGACGTTATATTTGTCTGATTAAAAGTGCCTCAGGATAGCCGTTAGTATGAGAAGGGCGTTAAAACGTGAGCACCTTAAGGGCTTTGAAAAGGTCAGTTCCGGTGAGTGAAAAAAGTGGCATGGACTTGACTTTTGCATTTTTTGCACCAGTGCTCTTCTTTTGGTATATTCCACTACGTGAAGACGGTTAACCAGCGCAGCTGAAACGTGCGGCCGCGTTGTTTATCACATGGTTAATCCCGAGGGTTCATTAAAGTATTTCTCAATAGAGACTTTTAGTATTGCGGAAAATGCTTGTGTTAGCGTTAGCGTGTTGCACACGCTAAATCTTTGCGGGAACGCTGTTCGATAGATTTTTAGTATAGCGTAAGACAACGATGCGCCGCTAAGCGCAAAACCATCTAGCTGCGAGTAGTCAAAGCTGCAAACTGAGCAGCTCGACAACCAAACTAGCCGTGTGGATCCACGCCAAGCCTTGAAACGAGCCTGCATGTCAAGCACTCGGGCCGAGGGTGCCACCATGTTTGCAACGCTAGAAACTTAGCGAGCGTTTAGCGTCTCCGCTATATTTGAAAAATAGCGGACGCACGCTACCCGCAAAACTGAATTAGCGTTCTGAACATGCGCAGTCTGACCCCGCTATTTTATTGCGCTTAGCGTGGTGCCATTTCCGCAATACTAAAACTGTCTAATTATGATGTTACACACACGTTCGGCTGCGACGGAGAGAACGACACGTCACTAACGGTATGCCCGCGGTCCGCCGTTGTCGCTTGCGTTCGATGTCTCGAGTTTGCTCGGCAGCGTGGTTAGCAGCTTGCGATTCTTCGAAATTAAACTGCTTCAAAATTAAACCTGTCCGTCACCTTAATGAATGGCTCATACCCCCTTAAGCAATGGCTCATACCCCCGTAAACGCGGCCTCCCCATTATGACGACAGAAGAAAAGTGAAATTCTACGGTTGAATGGTGAGCGGCAACGCAGCCAGCTGTGGAAGCAGACGACGACGGCGAACGCGGGAGCAGTGGCACGAGCGCGTGCCGACCACGAGCCCAATCCAATGCTGATGATGATAGTTTTCTCTACACAGACGACTTTACCTAGCCCACGGCCGGGCTCGACTGGCGCGCGCGCTCGCTTCTTACGGCCTTCGCATCGGCGCTAGTTCATGCCTATCGCCGCTGCTTGGAGGGGGCGCTGCGACCCCACCCTCTTTAAAGCCCCTTGATGTTAGAAAGTAGCGACACTCTCCCCCATGCGCGCGCTTTCCTCCTCAATTCTCCTCGGATTTCTCCCCCTCACCGGGCCGGCGCGGCGCTGAACCCTCCAGTGGCTCGCTGCAGCCGCATTAGAATCAATGCGCGCGCTTGTTTATTCGGCCCTTTGAAGCGTTGTATGGGAATTTATCCCTTGTGAAACTGTCATGACGAAAGTACGTTTCCGATAGAACGTCGTGCCATTTTTTTTAGGACGCTTCGATAAATACAAGCGGAAGCGCTCCGAAAAAATGAGTACTAAGCAGTGGCTGAGCTGTTTACCTCTACGTCGCCACTTGGGTTGTCCATAACGCGGAGGTGTATTGGGTGCATACAATATAAGCAGCCTAGAGTATAAACGAGAATTTGGTTCACAATCTTCGCTCTTAAAAGGCTCAGAGAAGGTAACCAAGAAGAAATGTGATAGTTTACTTAAAGTGAATTCGCCAAAATGAGTGGGCCAAAAGCCTTTGTACCAATGCCACTGTGCGAAATACGTGCTGTGTTTGCGAAACAGCCAACATAGAACTTTACACACGCGCCTGTATTCCTTCACTATGAAACGACGAGAAATTACATTCCATCACCTCTGGGAGTAACCTAAGTCTCTCTCTCAAAAAAAAAAAAAAAGGCTGATTGCTTACACGGAAACTGCTAAGACTGGCACTTGATAATTAACTTAGACTTCAACATGTCAAGTTTATCAGAATTGAGGGAGATTATCAGAAGCGCGTGGCTTGTACTTAATGAGCATGCGCTAATAATACATAATACCACTTATCTACCTATATATTGCGGTTCATGTCTTCGCAACATAAACTACATAAAAAAAATGCTCGCAGTATTGAAACTTTGCAAAGATACAATAAGCACGCAATAAGAGTAAAATAGTTCCTTGGCTTCACAAGTATCAGGCGCAAGGATCACACGCGCACACACACACACACGCGCACACACATACACGCACACAAGCACGCACATACACGCACACAAGCACGCACATACACAAACACGCACACACACACGTACACAACTACAAAATATGAGTTACAGGCATTAACTCACAAATTACATACATTTGAAAACTAACGCACGCGCGAAAACACAAAAAGCTTTGTCACGGCTCGAAGAGTCAACGAAAATTTCAGCCGACTCACTCTAAAAAAAAAAAAAAAAAAACTATATGCACAGTTATCAGTGCTCTGTATTAAACTGAACGAAGAGTCCGGCTATGCGAAGAGCATTAAAATCACCATGCAACTTCATCCACAAATATGAGGAAAGCTGCAACATTCACCTCGCAAAGAACGGCGTGCTTAGAAGGGGCGAAATCCCTTCTCCCGATGTTATGGAGCCACTGCTTCCGACGCACGACATTCCGTTCACCTCGGGGGATATAAAAAAAGGCTTGCCCGTTCTCTGACCTGCTGCTGCATTGAAACGCGCAGCAGCAAGGCATTTTCACGGAGAACGAATCGCAGATTCCTACGAAAGGATGGAAAAACTTGGGAAACACACGTTCGGAGCGGCAGGGCGACCGCCACTTGGACTGCTCATGGCGAGCGGGAGAAACTAAAGGCGCGCGAAAGCAAGTTTCGCGCCGATTTCGTGACGTCAGGGTCACCTGACGGGGTTCAACCCCCCCCCCCCCCCCCCCCGAAATTTTTTCCGCAACCTCCCCCCCACTTACCCGCCCTTTGTTTTCGTTGCTTCGCGCTGACATAATTCATGAAAACGGTGCTACTATCACAATTGCATTCCTGGGCGCTTCCGTTTGGTTGGTAATTTACAGCGAATCATGTCTGCATATGGAAAAAACTGTCACGGTGTTTGTGAAGGCTTTGACACTCTGTGAAGTTTTGGGCGAGAATGTGGCGGCCGCATTCTGAAGCAACAAATGTGGAACAAATGAAGCAACAAATGCGGCAGCCGCATTTTAGATGATGGCGAAAACGCTCGAGGCCCGTTTACTTAGATTTAGGTGCACGTTAAAGACCCCAGGTGGTTGAAATCTCCGGTATACATTTCCGCCGCTTCCCTTCAGGTGCCGGTTAGGCCGCGCTCGCGCAGGATCTTAGGCTACGTTCCCACTTGGTCTCGAAGCTGTAGGAAGCGGCAAAATCTTGCAAAAATCCGCCCGCCTAGGCGGCAAAACAGGCAGAAAAACAGGCTGCGAGCCAAATCAGTCTCGGGCCCATTTTTTCGCCATGGCGAAGCGGAAACGCGGCGGAAAGTCGTTCTGCTTCACTGCAAGCTACACTAGCATGTAAACAACCAGTCGTAAAATGGAACATGGCACCAGAGGTGTAGGCTGTAATGCTGATCGACGCGATCAAGAACCAGCCCTTGCTCTACGACAAGAGTGGCACTAAAACATACTGTCAGCAATACTCGAGATAGTATTCAACGTCGCGCGACCGGAGGTGCGGCAACGAAGCCTTGGCGTGACCCAACTTCTCGCGCTTTTGCAAAGCCAGGCGAACCCACCACCGCCGTTTCCGAGGTGTCCGCGTCTTCCGTTTATTCATTGTCCTTTTCTAGAAAACAAGTAGGTAGAAGTATAAAAGCCATTTCTTATTCCACTTCCACGGCAGACAATAGTTAGGCAGATTCCTCGTTGGCGCTCCATAATTCTCCTCGCACGTGTACGGTATGTTGCAGAAGTCGCGGGGTGCTTTTCTCGTTGCGACGATAGATTGGGAGCGTAGGTCTCACGTAGGACGCGCAGGCTTTGGCGAGCCCCAACACAAGGGCCAGCCCGGGTTTTAGCTGTGGTGTTCCCCTTGCCCCTTTGGTGTCATGGAGGCGCCGACAATACGAAATGATGAAATGTTATTACAACTTGTAAATAAAAGCTATTAAAGAAATATTATCACGCCTAGGCACCAACCTGTGACTCAACGCTACCGCGCCCGTGTGAGGAGAATTACGGAACGCCAACGAGGAATTTACCGAAGGTCGCAGATGACACGCGAAGTTGCGTAAAATGATCACTTTTGATGACGGTACGTGGGTCAAAGAATGAACATACCGCTCGATATAATGCGATAATGAGTGCCACCACGCCGACAAACGTACGCAGACGAGATGGATCTGGACGAAAACGGCAGCGGCGGCCGCGGCGGTAGCAAAACAAATGTGAACAACTTGAACAGGCGCGGAAAAAATTTTCCGGCCGCTTTGGCCTTTCCGCCCGCTTGCCGCTTCCCAAGTGTGAACGTAGGCTTAGTCTGCGCGAGAAACGTCTCTTGTTTGCGATTGCGCCCCTACGGAAGGCTGGTAATTAGTGTTGTGTTGTTGAATCACAAACCAGCAATTACGGAAGGCTGGTAGTTGCTGTTTCAGTTGTGGAATCCCAAACCAGCAATGTACACACGTAGGGGTTGAATGACAGCAGTGAAATTCCACCGACTCGCAATAGAATGCACGAAACAGACAGCCGACAAGCATGAATTACTGCTGTGCGCAGTACAGCGTAAGTAAACTCTTGTTGCAGGCGCTGACAGTTCTCGTCGGAGTTCACGCGTCCTGAGAAATTGATTATGTGCACTATGTACTGAAAAATACCGGAGTTCATTCCTGCATCACTAGTACACCAATCAGTCGAGATTCTGTGAGGTACAAAGCCGCTTCCTGTTTGCACCGGCGTAAGTGAAGCAGAAATGAGTTGCACGCACTACTTAAAATGCGTACACATGCCATATCTATGCTGTGCGGTGAAATATTCTGTAAGTTCTGAATCTGTTGACGTAAAGGCAAATGACGGCTGCACGCTCGCACACAGCAGAAGACACAGCGGCCCATGCACTTGCTGCAGGAAATGCAACCCTCTCGTACGAGGGAGCAGGGCGACGAAAGCTGCGAAAAAAAAAAAAAAAAGCCTTACGCGTTTTTGCGCGTATTTAAGTTTTCTAGCGCAAAGACGCAGCGAACAAGCTATTGATATGGGAGTAGGCATAGCCTGGTCACACGTGCATTTTAACGCCTATAGCCGTTCTTGACTTGTGAAACGCACTTCACCCCGACGAGGACGACGCCATCTACGCTTAATGGAAATGAACAATTAATGATGTCTTCTCCGATCGCACGTGTCGTCTCAATGATGCGTTTTCGAAGACTGGTCCATTCAGTGGCGCGATGAGAGACCGTTGCTCCAAACGCCCGCTGTACCTGTCGTACTTACTGTATTTACTGAGCTTACTTTACTTTTTACCTTATTTCTTCACAAGCACACGCACACGCGAGGGGGGGGGGGGGGGGGGGGGTGCTTGTGAACAAAAATTTCTGGCTACGCCCCTGGCTGGAGAGATTGATCCACTTTGCCCAACAGAGCTGCATTATCCGTCAAATAGTCTACCGATAAAACGTGCCATAACTGCGAAGAAGAGCGCAGAGAAAATTCAACTTATTTAAAAGAATTATACGCTTCAATACATACATTTGTTGCAGAGAGAATACGTTTGCTGTTCCATTGCGTAATTTCGTAGAGAATTATGCCGGCTACTGACCGATCTAGGGGTCCTACAGGTAGCAATATCTAAGGCGGTGTCTTATGAGTGCGGTCCTGTATGTGAGCTACTGATTCTGGCAGAAGCAGCAGCAGCGACCACGGTCTGTCAATTCCGGGAGGGAGCTTCGCTTTAAAATTTGACTGCTTCTAAGTATAGTGTTGTCTTTCAGACTAGACTGTCAAGGATTGCTACTACCAGAATCCTTCGTAACAGCGGTGGCATAGTGAAGATCATCGTGAGACCTGTCTACCGGAGAGGTGGGAATTCCCTGACGTCACGTAGCGAAGGTGATGCCTGGTAAACAAAATGGTTTAGGCGGCATTTTTTAATTTTCGACGGCTTTAAGAAAGGTCAACCGGGAGTATGGGCAGGCTGCGCCAAAAATATTTTTAGGTGCATTAATCGTAGGGCTATAGTTGGTCTTGCATGACTGACGAGGAAAATAAGCGCAGCAAAAATAAAGCGCACACAGCAAGCGCTTGTCTTTGCGTGCGTGCGTTGTCTCTTTGTAGCGTCATCTTCAGCAAGGTTTTTAGGGGTCGGGAGATATCGGCGGAGATTGCTGGAAGCTGATGCATTCATGCGGTTGGCATTCTTTGAGGACACTTTCAAGGGGCCTGTCTAGCCTTTTTCCCCGGAAGTATGGGTCACATGACGTAGTCCATGGGTACAGGGTTCCAAACCGGCCGTCGGGCCAACTTTGGTCAATGAACCTCTTTCAAGCCAACTTATGCCATGTTTGGGCATATCTTCAATGGCAACAAATTATAGAACATTTATCCGGCGCAGGGCGGAACGGAACACGCCGACAGTTCTGTCACGCACCGCGGCGGTGGCGCTAGATGTCGCACCGTGCTCAGCGCCCGAGAGAGGACATGGCTTCATTGCCGATCGTAAATCACGAGATGGGTGCGGCCGGAATTTCCATTTGGTACTAACGGTGAAATAGATATTGTTTGGATACCTGAAGCGCCATTTTCGTAGGATGAATGCATTCGATAAATATGCGCTCAGGTTTCTTTCCACCTGAATTTTCTTTCGAGTGAACTAACATTCGTGCCTCTTCTTTCTCTCTTGTTTTCGCAGCTTTACAGCAGGTGACGTAACAAGCAATGACAGGGCGTCGTCACTGACCATGCCTCATCGGCTTCCAAGAAGCAATTCCGCCGTTCGGAGCCGCGTTGTTCCCCTCCTCCGAGACATGTGGACTCTAAGAGCGAGCGCCTGAAACGGCAGGCTGCTGCTCCGAAGGTGATTTCTGAGCACGCGGTTCCAGCAGTGCCAAAGAAACCTTTCTGAATAAGACAGTGAACGCCGCTCACCACTCCTGACGCTAAACAGTCTCCAGGTTTTGAATATAGTTCAGCTATCACATGTCCATTGCAGGTAAAATTATAAAAGCTCCTCTTTCCGCTGCCGTCTACAAGCATGGACCGTCTACAAGGAAAACTTTCACCCTCTTCGCAGCTTTTGCGCAAAACGGCGTGAACGAGTTAGTTTACGTAGAATGTCAACGTTTCCTTTCCATGTATTTTTACTGTTTGTTTTACGTATGTTGAACGCGCTTCCTTGTCCTGGCAATCTCTTCCTATCAAGGCCAATTTTCAGCTGTTTTCCCATTTTGTAATTCTCACGGGAAATAAAAAGTGCAATTGAATACATTTCTTGTTAACTGCATGCTTAGCAAAACATGTTACATCACCACACAAGGTTATTCGAAAATGCCCGCCGCACATAGCACATTTTCTAAACATCTTAGCCAGTGCCAGTTCCCTGTACTTGCACAAGATGAACATGATCAGACTTATAACACGGAATATCCTGAGGAAATAGGTCATTTTCCAAGTTGTTCAGCACGGTTACTGTTGTCTGTGCAGGCCATGTTTTGTACATCTGCTTGTAATTAATACATTAATATGAATTTTCTTGCTCACGTTCTAAAGCATTTACCTCTCTTTTATTGCGACTATGGAACCAGTGATGAAGGAAATGTTAAAGCGAGAGAGAGTCTGACAATACCTTTTTAGAATATTTGTCTGTTTTTTGCCTTGCGTTTGCCTTTGTTCCCAAGGAATGACATTACCCACTACGAGTAATTGGCCCGAGGCAGCGGGATTAAGAATCATATTAAAGCGAACACTAACCTGAAATAAAACTAAAACTTATTGAATAAGACAAATAAAGCTGAAAATTAACGTCTTGTTTTTCGTCTCTGTCGCTCTTCAGGAAGGCGCGCTTTTTGTTCCCGAGTATTTATGCTGTTGCGATTTCAGCAGGTGTGTTGTGCCACCTTAATGTCTGAAATATTTATTGCCTCAAAAGCTTCATCAATAAAAACTGCACTGTGCGAAATCAATACGCAAAGAAACAACTTTCCGTTGTCTGCGTCTTGATGCAAATACTTCAGAGCACACGTTGTCTCGTGATGTTGTTTGAATGAAAGTTCTGAATTGATCCAGCTGAAGGTAATGACAACGAGTTCTGCTTATCTCTGTACAGACGACGCATGTCTAGCTATGCTTTCCTCCATAGCTATAGATAGGCCACCTCTGTTCGCCGTCAGCGGTCTCCACTTTCCAAAGAGGCCACCAGATAAACACCATCGTGTGATTCGATTCGCACTAGTATACGTATATACATAGTTGGCAAAACATCTGCAGGGCCGCTGCAGATGCCGGTGCGGGATCGGTTCTTAAACAAGCAAAAATGCATTTCGCACTCGGCCTGCGTTACTGAAGCGTGGTAAAATTACCCCTAGCGTGCGAGATGGCCAGCCCAGATGAGTCCTTCAGATTGGCTAGCTATCTCAGATTTGTCCTAGCTAAAAATGGTTGGCCGTATAAATATGATGGCTAGTGCCCGCTTAAGCACCATGCATTGTTTACTGTTGTTGAACAGTTCGTTTCAGCTGGTGACAAAGAGCGGCTAGCGTAGGCGATGACTCACTCGCCTCCCTCTTGCCACTGGTAGAGGACAGCAACGAGAGCAACTTCGCTGGTATTCGTGTTAAGACGAGCAGCACTTTCCTCGTCCCAGAATGGAAGGAGTTTGGAGACGTTATTGGAACTCGTAGAAGGCAAGGTTGTTGGTCGCGCTTCCAAACAAAGAGAATCGATTTTGCCTTTGTAAGTCAGTGCAAGGGGTTGAATGACTTCAATAACTTAGCCACGAAGCGCCTCTAATAACCGGAAAGTCCAAAAATCGGCGTCGTTCGCGTTGGTTCCTCGGTGTTGGAAAGGTGGCAACTGCCATTTTCTTTACCGGACCTGGTCGAATGTCATCGTAGCCGACAACATGGCCTAGACATAATAGTTGATCAGATGAGAAATGACACCTTTCAAGGTTTTGAGAAGGATGGCAGAATGGCATCGAGGACGGCGTTTAGACGAAGTAAGTGCTGCTCAGAAGAAATGACTATGTCACCTAAATACATGAGACATGACTGACACTTTTACACCTTGTGCACCGAGCGCTGAAAAGTAGCAGGCGCGGCACATTATCCGAAAGATCGTCAATAATCCGCCGGCTGTAATACAGGAGGCTTTCTCGCGTTCACGGTCATCAACCTATTTTTGCCAGTAGCCACTACTGAGATCCATTCGTGCGAAGAAGCGGGCGTGATGAAGACAATCGCAGGAATCGTCAATGAGGTAGATCAGCTTGCGGTAGCAAACGGAGAAACGCAGTGTGCCGTTTCTTTTTATTGCGATAGCAATTATATGGACACTTCAACCGGATTTCTGCCGTCGGCGTCGCCGTCGCCGCGAGGTTCCGTATAAAGTCCAAGGGCGATAAAATCGTCGCCGCGCGCCGTATGTGCGAGCGAAAGCACGCGGGGGACGTGCGCTATCACGGCGGAGAGCAAACGCGACTTCCATCGTGCGAAAGGCCGTGGTGGCATAGGGGGAGGAAGGGGGGCGGGCGACGCTGGGCTGCGGTACCAAATGCGTATCTTGCAACCGGGCGCAAGTGGAACTGGTGACACAATCTCCCACTCGAACGGAGGAAAACATGAAGGCAGCGCGGAAGGGAGGAAGCTTCTACTCTGCCAACAAATGCGTTCTTGTACTTTGCGCCGGTACGGGCTGCCGGTGTTGTCGCGCGCACCGTATCTTGCAAGCGCTCTCCACATGGCTCTGACCTTTGTATGCGCTGTGCATTCGCCGCTCAGTTTCCGTTGAAGTGATAGACTGCACGAACCTTCGCTCGCTGCGGCGGCTGCGCTCGCTGCCAGCGTTTTGACAGTGGTTGCCTGCGGTCATCGAGTGTGATCCATTGATATTTGCTTGTGCGCGCTGACACTACGCTTGTTAATTCAGTTAGTAAGCGAATGTGTCCAAGTTTATGCAGCCGATAAAACTACTATCCCTACCCCGAATAGCTCTCTACTAATTTGCTATCGCAATTGATGCTTCGCTTTTCGGGCGAAACTGCGACATTTTTTCATCAGCACAACGGGTGACGCCCAGGAAGTGTCCGAGGCTGAATGATGTCGCCTGTGAGCATTTGTGGGTGTTAAATGGTGCTTTCCTCTTGGCGAGAAACGCGATAGTAATACGTTGGCGCATGGGTCTTTCATTCGTGTCAGTAATTATTCCGTAGTCGGCGTCTGTTGTTCGCCCTTCGACCTTGAAGCGGAGCAGCCAGCAAAACATTGCAGAAGGCTTCGAATGCTTTGTTATTGGGCGGCCGATAGCTTAGCATTCAGATCGATTTAACTGGTCGTCGCTGGGTCATGGTGGGTCGTCAGAGGTCTGTAAAACTGCGAAGCAAGTAGAATTGTTGATTAACTCCACATGAGTGATCGCAATTATTTGGTCGAGAGAAGTGCTAAAATTGGTCACCGAGATCGGTTTTCCGTGATGTCGGCTGCAGGACGGCACCGGCAATGGGGACTTGCCGGTACAACAGCCCTGGCAGATTGCCTTTCAGTGATTCCGGCAATACTTTCTCTGCGAGTGACGTAGCCTTGGGTTCACCGAAGCGGGTGCATTTCCTTTTATTGGTTTTCACCTAAACAGTGAACGCTTAATCTGCGCTGAGTAAAGCTGAAATACCGTATTTGCATGATTCTAACGCGCACCTTTTCTGAATAAAAAGTGTATTCCAATTTGCATGCGCGTTCCAATCATAACTAATTCTACTCAACATCATAAACAAAACCGATTCGTACTAAAAAATAAGCTCAATTCAAGGTAGTTAGCCACACTGCCATCGAACGGACGTTTTTTTTTTATGCTTTGGCTTGCGGTCGCCATTTTCCAGCTCACTGTACGTGTGGCATTCCAATGCATTGGTTAGAACTGAATATGACTTTCTGTGGTCAGACAGCGGAAAGGTGTCGGAGGACTCAGATAGCGACTACCCGCTAAGATCCAGCTGTGTGCGTATCTGTGTGCCTTTGTATGTTCCGTAAAATTGTTTCAACATGGCAGGCGTCGACTCAGATTTCGTTACTTCATGTGCGCGGTAGACTCGGCACGAAGTTATTATTATTTTTATTTATTTGGGCAGTAATATAACTGCGCATTACAATCGGGGGCACGGTAGAACCATGAAAATACAGTGCTGTATGTGCTAGTGTCGTGTTTTAACTTCTACTTTGACATAGTAATCTTGAGCGATATATGTTAGGAAAACGGGAATGAAATTTTTTAAGATGCCTGGCCATGAATACATGGCTTAAATTGCCGATATAAGTAAGATATGTGAAAGTTAATTGTCAATGCATGCATGGACAAAACTTTTCAATGAAAATAAACTATTAAAATGATTCACTCAAACTCTACATGATTTGTACATACCAACACCAGCAAAAAAAAAAAAAAAAAAAAAAAAGAAAACGCTTAAGCTTACACTCGGCTGCGCAACGCTTGAAACAGCGAAGCTGGGAGATTGTAGCCCAGCATTATCCCGAAGTGCGCGTGAACTTTTCATCATATTACTCATGATGATGATAATTTCTTTTCGCGCGTCTCGGACTCAAGGTAAATATACCTGGTAGCGAAGCTTCCATAGAAGCCCATACGTTCAAAACATGGTTGCTTACCGGCGGTTTATGGGGCTTAGCGCCATATGTGTGAGGAGGGAACACTTCCGGCGGAAGAAAAAATAATTTGACGTCATATCCGTCAAAAACAGAAGTGACGTCATTTTGTTCTCATAGGCGCGAAATTTGTTTTCGGAGGCCTGCCATTAGAGCTGTATATTCAAATGCCCCGCCATTCGACTTCATGGGCGTTCCGAGTTTTCAGCGCGAAAAGCGATGCCGGAAAAGATCAGCCGTACGGGTGTCGAAATCGCGTCGCTGCACAGAACATACTTTCTTTGGAGGCCGACGAACACTTTGGGCGTAGATTGCGTAGAGTGCTCGTCCTTTCGTCGGACGCCAAGCCCGTCGGCCAGCGCTGTTGCACGAAAACAACTAAAGTAAACAAGTATCTGACGGTCGCAACTCACTACTTTTGACTGCACAGGTTAAGAGACAATAAAACTACCCGCGTCACCTAATTCAGACAAACGTCGACATGCAACACAACACATATGAGGGGGGCGTATTGTAACAGGTGAGAGAGAGAGAAAAGACTTTATTCGAGGTCAGACTAAGACCTATAGATATTCCTCCGCCAGGAGGACCATGGCCAGCTGGTCGGCGAAGGCCGCCGACGCCAACCACACCCGCCAGTGGGGAGGTGGGGGGTTAGGGTAGTGAGGGGATTGTAGGGCTGCGGGGCAAGAGAAAAGGATGTGCTCTACATTTGCGTACGTAGAGGGGCAGTTGGGACATGAGGGGTCTGAGCGGTAACAATAAAGGTATAGGCGTGCTGGAGTGATCAAGGTGTTGAGCTGGATGGCCCTGAGGGTGCGTACTTGGGCAGTGGTGAACTTTACGAGCGCGCCTTTCCACGCACTCCAAGAGTTGCATGGCATTGCAAGTGATAGCGGCGTCAACGCCCGCCGCTATCGATGGGCGCTCTCACGGTGGGCCCTGAAAAAAGGTATATATTGATAAGGATCAATATATAGAGTAAAATACAGTTGTATCTTTTCTCGCCATGCATATATAAAATGAATTATGAATTTTATTTTCGTTGAATGAATCTAACTGCGTCTCGCTTTAATTTAAAAACGCTTTTTTTTCTTTCCCAGTGTTTATTCCCCCCAAACATAGTCGCGCTTCAATCGCTGCTCCCATAACCACCCTTGCTGATGTCGGTGACAATTGGTTCTGAACCGCTTTTCGCCCGAAGCTTCGCGACCTATGTGGATCGACCTTGCTGGACTTACGGCCGTCACTGTGCGTTGCATAGCGCAGCTTGCAACACCAACACCGCGTTCCAATGCCGACATCGCGTTACAGGAGTCCCTCTCCATGAATGTGTCTCACTCTCATAGCGCGCAAAACCACTTCATCTCGCAGAGCACGAGCGTACGAACGCGCCAGCTGTGGACGAAGACGACGATGCTCGAACGCAATCATATGGTTCGCACTTAAACTACATATAGCGCCAAATATGGTGGAAGACGATGCGGCCCGCAGAGGATTGACGTGCTCGCCACAGAAATCGGAGCTATTAATCATTGAGCCAAAACATCAAAGGGGACACGCTGATAGCAGCAGACCCTTCAATGTATTCGTAAACGGAAATGAGGTTCCCAAGGTGGAGGAAATCAGAATTCTAGGCATGTATATCCAGAGAAATGGATACAACCTCACGACAATCAAAAAGTTAGAAGGATACGCGGCGCAAGTCACGGGGATCTTTAGGAGAGTTGCACTCAAAGGCAGGGGCCTCAAAGAGAACAGCCTCCTCAGACTCATGCAAGCCTTTATTACTAGCCGAATAGCGTATGCCACCCCGTATCTTGTGTTTAAACAAGAAAAAGGAAAAATAGATGCGATCATTAGGAAGAGCGTTAAGAGTGCCCTAGGGCTTCCAAACTCGACCTCGACAGACCTCCTACTCAAAATGGAGGTCCACAACACGCTAGTTGAGCTCATTGACGCAGTACGAGTGTCTCAGTTGGAAAGATTAGGCCAGTTCAAAACAGGGAGAAAAATAATGGAATGGGTAGGAATCCAATGTGACAGGGGTGCCCCGACTGGCAAGGAGGACATTCCATTGGACGCGCGTAAACGCTTTCGAATTGCCCCCCTACCTAAAAATATGCACCCTATCTACAACAAAGAGAGGACAGCTCACAGGGCTAAGGCTCTAGTAAATAAACTTAAAAACACACCGGCGTATAAAGTAGCGTACGTGGACGCCGCTTGCGGCAGAGACGGGGCTGCGGTATCGACGGTGGTAGATGGCGACGGCTGCATTCAGATAGCGTGCTCCACGTGCACGAGGGACGCCTGTACAGCCGAGGAGGTTGCAGTAGCGCTCGCTTGTGCGGGTACAAAAGCGGGAGTCATATTACGCGATAGCAAATTAGCTATCCGAAATTTTAGCCAAGGGCGAATCTCGGAAGAGGCCCTCAAAATTCTACTCAAAAACCCTCCTAGTAGGAACATAACTTTTATTTGGGCTCCGGCCCATGAAGAAGTCCCAGGTAACGAAGCCGCTCACGAGCTCGCCCGAGCACTCTACCACCGGGCAACTCAAGAGCAGCCAGCTCCAGGGATCAAAGATAACATCATCACACACAGGGAAATTGTATATTATTACAAAGCCGAAAGAAGAATCTTTCCGCCTCCGCATCGGTCTCTGTCTCTGGAGGACGCTTGCATTTGGCGGCGCCTCCAGGGAAACAATTATACATCACCATATTGGATCTACTTAACTCAGACGAGGGACTATAACGACGCCCTCTGCAAAATTTGTAAGGAGAAAGGTACGTTAGACCATGTAATATGTCAGTGATGGTTGCCCAGGGGCCAAGCAAAACATTGACAGTAGAGACGCCTGGGAGGCGTTGCTCCAGAGCGAGGCTGAAGACGACCAGAATCGAGCAATCCGCCTGGCCGTTGAGGCCGTGAAGACTCACCGTCCTCGACGCGCGGGGACTGATTCGTCCTCCCCCCCCCCCCCCCCCCCTACCTACGTGTAGGTTAAGAGGCGGGAACCCCAGCTCGGTGGAATAATAAAGTTTTCAATCAATCAATCAATCAATCAATCAATCAAATTGCATAAATGCATGCTTTGCAGGCGTGGCTGTGGCCTAGTGGTTACGACGCTCGCTTTGGGACCGGGTGTACGCGGGCTCGAATCCCACCTCGGCAAGACAGTTTATTTGCTTTTCTTTCTTGGCAGTTTCTTGCTATGCACCAAACATTACGGCCGGCTTAAACAGCTTCACTGTTAATAAATTTGAAAGGCTAAACGTTAATGGTGGAGTCTTGAACCTACGGCCCCACGCTCAAAAGCCGAGTGTCTTACCTACCGGGCTAAACAGCCACGATTGCTTGAACGTGAATGTATATCTGAACCATACGATTGTGTTGTACCGGCGGTACAAAACAAATGTCAAAGGGCAACAGTTTCTGTGAAGGCTTTGTTGAAGTATTTGGTATTGTTGGAATAAAAGCCATCTCTAGGACCACGTGTCTATAGAGACGACTTGGAGCAATGTAAACATAGGAAAATTCCGACACCGACCGAAATGCCACCGATCTCTGAGGGCGCATGCGCTTCGCGTCGCGCAACACAGACATATAAGCAGTGAATGAGTTGATAAAGATGATAAGGAATGATGAGGGGCTATATGGCTCAACGCGGATGGATAAGGTACCAAGGAGCGATAAAGGCTTATAGTGATCGGAGCAATTATGATCAGGTTGATAAGAAATGATAATAGTTGAAAAGGGTCGAATCATGTCCGATAAGGTTATTAAGGGTTGATAAGGATCTCATTGATTGCGATAAGGTTGGTAACAACATATAAGGGTCGGATCTAGTCCGATAAAGTTGATAACGACCGATAAGAATTGCTGAGTGTTCATACTGGTCGGATCAAGTTTAATAAGAGTGATAATGACAACGGGCTGCGTGGAGATGAGCAAAGAGCACAAGGCTTACGCATGCTTAGACAACTCCAGTGGAGTTTCTGCGTGAATTTTTAAATGATATTCCTCGTGTGTTCAGTACCTATGAACTTCCTTTTGAGAATGAACAGCCAAACATTCACGTAGGCGCAAACGCCATCAGCGGCGTGATGCACTCCTACAAAACACTCCATTCCCATTACCCGCGCAATGTTATGACGGCTCACAGAAAGACCCGTAGACCCTATTTCTCGCCGTCCATCCGTCTATGCCAAGATTCTGCTTTCAGTCCGACGCGCCGGCCAGCATGGTATTTTTCTCGAGCTATCTTATTTCCTACTTTAAACACTCCCGTTTGCACTGAGAGATCACACTCGGAGTGTTCTTTGATAGTGTGCCCTTTCGTCAGGAGCAATCGATCAAGCAGCGGCAGCGGAAAAGCTTCATAATTTGTTTTTTTTTTCCTTGCGTGCAATCGTAGAATCCGCGTACAAAACTGCCAAGAGCAACAATAGAGGGAACACAATTGTACTCAGCGCCACAATGTTAGACGCTCACGGTTGAAAAAAGTGCTGATGATATTTAGAGAAACCGATCTTGCAAAATCCAATTTCGGTGGGATACGGGACATCGTCTGTGCAGCCTTTCTTTTCTGTCCTGTGCTCGATTGGAACATGGAGCTCTAATCCGGCCACCAAAACTTTCACTCGGTTCCCCGTGCATGCACCATTCTCAGTATATTACCTAGAGGTAAATCTGACGCTGCTGCGCGGTTCTATGCATGGGAATGCCGGTATAGGGTGACTTCGGATTGGCATCGTCCTCGGAGAGTCAAGACACGTTGAAGACGCGCCTGGCTTGTACCGTTTCATCTGTCGCATTATTCATTTCTTACTAAAACAGCACGTAAAGAGCTATTTTAGCTTTATTATTACACAAGAAGATTTTTTGTTTACTTATGAGGACTTGGGATTGGTTGTCCAATTATATGAAACGCCAAAGTATCAGCGGACCGCAAAAGTTGGAGGACAGACGACAAGGTCCACGATTGCTTTAGAACAGCTTGTCGTCTGTTCTTGCTTTCATTCGCTTGATTCTGCATTGTAGGCGAGCCAACTTCATTGAAAGATGTAATGTGGGTGAATGAATACCCTGTATGAATATTTCATTTTAAGAAAGCATTATCTGTCTAGCCATATCCACGTTTAAGACGAAGCCACGTACAACAACAACCAACACAAGACTCGCACACCGATATATCATCACTCCAACGACGGCACAGCGCTCGTTAGAAATCTCCCATAGACGGTGGCGCCAGATTATCCTCTAGGTAATATAGTGAGAAACGCTATGCCCTGCACTATGTGAACTGGTTTACTGCCACTTACATGCTGCACTAAGTATACATCAGTCGTTTTTGATATAATTAAAGAAATGTAGATGAATTTAATGGTCATGAACTTACGCTAGTCAACCCATTCCGCGATAGATCTGGAAAACAACAATGTTCGCAGTCGTGCGGAATGTCTAATCACTGCAGCTGCACTTACAGTCGCTCACAAAAGAATGCGGGATACGTACGTGTTCCAGGACAAATGCGAATTTCTTCGTTGTTCAGGCATGGCGCTCCTATTTTAGGGTATACCTACGTTGGTTGCAAAACTGCTACAGGTTAAAATTTTAAACACGATGCTATTAGCCAGGATTTCGAGGGAACTCAGAGAATTAATTGTTTTTTTCGCGAATGCCGTGTCCTGTAATCTTCTGTGGCCGTTCCACGCGCCTGGTTCGGTGAGCCCTCTTACTGTTTCCATGCCTCGCCTAAGGGCTTACCTAGGGCGAGGCATGGCTTACCGCCCAGGAGTTTGAAGAACCCAAGCGCCGCTCCACCGAAGCCATTCTCCTACCCTATGTGCTGCGGAAACGGAGGAGGCAGGTGTGGTAAAGCAATGGATACGTGCTCTTAAGGTGTCTGCGTACATATGTGTAAATAGAAAACATGTATAGAGAGCAAATAAAGATAGCACATCAATCTTTTTCATCAACGCAGTGCACTTGTACATATCACAACTCTGTCTCGTCAATTACATCATCATAATCACAGCAATATTAGTCATAATAATCATCATAAAACTTATAAAACATCACTAATCACGCATATGTAATGAGAAATAACGCTAATCGCATTAACGTCGCCAATCATCTCTCAAGAATGATTGCTCAATGACACCAGACAGCTGGGCCTTTCTCCTTGGAACCAGCTGTTTCTTCAGCTGTATGGCAATTTCATTGCTTCCAGCTGTCGCGTTATTGGGGAAATTTTATAGTTTTTTTTTCTATTTCAAGTTTCCCATGTTAAATTTTGCCCTCTGTGGCTTCTGTGTTGTTTTTCGCACTAGTTTACTTCCTACGTTTTTCTGTTTCCTCTAGCGGTTCCATCTGATCAGTGCGTCTTCTCTGTGCAATCCCAGCTTTCTTACTTCTCTGTGACCTTGGCTTACCCTCTTCTACAGCTTGTTTTATTTCTTTGCTCGTCCTATTCTCTTTATACTCGAGTAATTTTTTAACCGTGTCTGCTGCATGATATCTACCCGCTCATTGCAATCCCAGACTGCTGCCTCCTTTGTATGGTGTTCGCTTTTACTAAGTGCTTTTCATTACTTTTTCAGTGTCGTGCTTCTCTTGCGTCTTATACAGCATCGGTGTCCTTGCCAAAGTGTTGGGATATGAGCACTACCCAAGGAATGTTTTCGTTAGTCATCTTTCGTCATTTGTTCTATTCCTTCGCAAACCGTTTCTAAAACTAAGCCATTGTCTACATATAACTGCCTATTTCTGCATTGCTCGTACATGCCAGTGCGTTAGCAGTGCATGACGTGTGTTCTTCCTGCTAACTATCCTACAAGGAACTCTTGGAGTAGATGTCTCACTAGCCTGTACACTGGAATGCAGTGCTTCATGTCACATGCATGAAAGGATAATCATCGTGCGCGTTTAAGCATTGCATTCTTTCAGCATCTATTGATCCTGCTGAAAAAAAATTCTACCTCATTAGGTATAACGCTAAAACTGCAGCAGTTAACTGTCGCTAGATCATAAAAACGGCCTTTTTGCATCGTCAGCTGCTATCGGTTGAGAACATATAAAAGTAGATAGTCTAACTTGATTCAGTTAGGTATATGTGTCTCATCAGGTATTCAACAAATTTCGCAAGGTGTGCTCCCAAAATATTTGATCAAAGTGCATCTGTCTTATTAAGAGAGCATGCCAGAGAAGCCAAGCCCGACTGTCATGAAAGATGCTGCTCATTACTAAGAAGCACAAAAAAATACAAAAAAAGGTTGTTTTAGCAGACGAAAACAAGAAATGTCGTGAACTGCAACATAAACCTGGTGCTGCTGCATTCCACAAATAGGTCTTGTGCTGTATTTGTCTATTAAGTATGAGTAGCCGACCTGGGCCACTCATGCGCTTCCGTGACATAATTACAAGCGCCATATCTCAACAGGGCGCGATGTCCTTCATCGCAACGCCCTCTACGCTTTCGATTTTTTTCTGTTACCGCGGAGTGCAAACAGCGAGACTCGTTGCTTCCGACAAGCATGGCTTCTCTCCACTGCCCCGGGCGTTCTCGCGTTTATATTGTGCCTACGCGATCGCCACAGGAAGGACCGCGACTCATTGAATCTTTTGTTGCGTCGATGGCATTGATACGGTGACCTCGGTAATGTGAGAGGATCATGAAGGGCGTGAGAAGAAGGGAGAACAAGATGGCCTCACACCGGACGGCGTCGTTGTTCCGCGAGCTGTCTTCTTTTAGTCAGCTCTTAGCTACACAACGGCTCGATTACGTGAGTGGAGGAGCTGTTATTCGTCAGAACCGCCGAAATGGCCCCCAACCCATTCGACTGTGCTACAATTAACAATGTCAGCGCTGTCGTCAGCGCATGCGCCAACTTGCGACCACTGTGCGGCAGCAAATGTGCTGTTACAGTTCTTGCAGTGATGTTAAAAATGGCTAATATTCCTTCTTGGATTCCAACCAAGGCACGGTGCGCTTCTCGCCTCTAGGTAATACATGTTTCGTGTTGTTTGCCTCCGAAGCAGGCTAACTGCCATCGCTTGCGCGCAAGCATAAGATTGCGTGTCGCGGCATAACGTTTACATGCATGCCTGTTCAGTGAGACGTCACTTCTTGGTGTCTACTCGCTCGGCAGTTAAAATGCGCTTCGGTCGCATGACACATACCTGCTGCTAAACCAGGCTTACTCACAATAGCGGTGCAAGCTCACAATGCCCGCGTAGACTCAGCTTTCTTCAGTGATGGCATGACCTACTATAGGCAAGAAAACTACGACAAAGGCCAGACCCCGAGGAGGAGGAACAGAAATGTTCGCTTTATTAAATTAAAGTCTTCATAACCCTTGCGCTACATCCGCTTATTCATATTGGGCGATTGACCAAGAATGGGCAAATACCACGTTGCATAACCAGTGACCCCAGTTGCTCTCTTTCTGTCTCTCATATATATATATATATATATATATATATATATATATATATATAATCAGCCTATATTTATGTCCACTGAAGGCCGAACGCCTCTCCCTGCGATCCTCAATTACCCCTGTCTTGCGCTAGCTGATGAACTTGCCTTAGGATGTTCCAGCCTCCAGTGTTCCTCGCACGGTGCTTCGGCGTGCCGGGTCCCTCCTTCCCAGGAACGCCGTTCACGCTTCCTCCGGTATGGAGCCCGCCACCCTACCGTCGCAGGTACTCACTGCACCGTCCGGGGACGGCGTCCAAGCCTCCTCGGCGGCTCTCGGACAGGGATGTACCGATGCCCTCGTCCACGCCATCGCCGAGCTGACACAACGGCTCCAGGGTGTGACGACCGCTTTCGCGTCCGTCGGCGGTTGCGTCCTGCCTGGGAACGCCGTCCACGCTTCCCTGCCGCCGGTGTTCGTGGAAATACCAACGTTTCGCAGCTTTCCAGACGACGTGATCCTTTGGCTCCGCAACATCAATGCCTTGGGTGATCGTCATGCCTGGCCCGACCACACAAGATGGCTGGTTGCAGCACAACGACTTTGCGGTGGGGCCAAGGCATGGGAAAACTATGAAGGCATCAAGCAGCTGTCCTTGTCTGCATGGAGCGCAGCTCTGATGGCTGCTTTTGGCCCGTTTCCCTATGCCTGCGGAGAGTGCGATCAGCACAGTTCTGGGCACGGCGCTGCGGGGAGCTACCGCTTCGATCCTGCGGCAGCTGTGCCCAGCAACACCTCGACAGGGAGAGCCGCAGGCTGCCCCGCCGTAGGCGCCGGCTCACCGGCTGTCGTCGTCGGCTCTACCGAAGACGGTGGGACAGCGCTTCGGGCCCTCCGTCTTGGACTTGCCCTGCCTGGGAACGCCGTCCACACTTCCCTTGGCGAAAATATCATGCCCAGCACTTCTTCGACTCCTCAGCCACCAAGGTATGCCGTCGATGCTTCCTTTGTGGTGGAACCGGCTGCCACGACTACCACAACGACCGCACTATCCGTGGACACCGGCCCTGGTACCTCGGGCAGCTGGACAAGCAGCCTGGCGGAGATGAGGCACTGAGACTTCCAGCAGCCGGCTTTTGCTGTGACCCACCGCCAGGCGGCCTCCGAGCTTACGTTTTCCAGAAGAGCCGTTCAACCCATAAGAACGTCTGGTGGAAGCGAAGTTCGAGTTCACGAGCGACGGCCGTCTAGGCCTCTGAACATCGCGGGTCCGTCAAGCTGCGATGATGGGGAACTACCGGTCCGCAACCGTGATCTGTCTATGGATTGCGCAGGCGATAAACTTCTGGACCCGCTGGAGCCACACCTCGGGATTTGGCAGCAACCGTTGGCTGAACGTGCGACCATTCGCTACGCACTGAATGAGGTCTCGCTAAAGGAAGCCCAGGTAGCTGGCATCGCTGAGACCGTAATTATCGAAGACCTTATCGTGCCGCCTAAAAGTCCCTATCATAAGAAGAAGATCATCATCATCATCATCACATCATCATCATCATCATCATCATCATCATCAGCCTATATTTATGTCCACTGCAGGACGAAGGCCTCTCCCTGCGATCTCCAATTACCCCTGTCTTGCGCTAGCGTATTCCAACTTGCGCCTGCGAATTTCCTAACCTCATCATCCCACCTGACTTTCTGCCGTCCTCGACTGCGCTTCCCTTCTTTTGGTATCCATTCTGTAACCCTAATGGTCCACCGATTATCCATCCTACGCATTACATGGCCTGCCCAGCTCCATTTCTTCTGCTTAATGTCAACTAGAATATCGTCTACCCCCGTTTGTTCTCTGATCCACACCGCTCTCTTCCTGTCTCTTAACGTTACTCCTAAGATTTTTCGTTCCATTGCTCTTTGTGCGGTCCTTAACTTGTTCTCGAGCTTCTTTGTCAACCTCCAAGTTTCTGCCCCATATGTTAGCACCGGTATAATGCAATGATTGTACACTTTGCTTTTCAACGACAGTGGTAAGCTCCCAGTCAGGATTTGGCAATGCCTGCCGTATGCACTCCAACCTAATTTTATTCTTCTGTAAATTTCTTTCTCATGATCAGGGTCCCCTGTGAGTAATTGACCTAGATAAACATATTCCTTTACAGATTCTAGAGGCTGACTGGCGATCCTGAATTCTTGTTCCCTTGCCAGGCTATTGAACATTATCTTTGTCTTCTGCATATTCATCTTCAACCCAATTCTTGCACTTTCTCGATGAAGGTCCTCAATCATTTGTTGTAATTCCTCTCCCTTGTTGCTCAATAGGACAATGTCATCTGCAAACCGAAGGTTGCTGAGATATTCGCCATCGATCCTCACTCCTAATCCTTCCCATTCTAAGAGCTTGAATACTTCTTCTAAGCATGCAGTGAATAGCATTGGAGAGATTGTGTCTCCTTGCCTGACCCCTTTCTTGATAGGTATCTTTCTACTTTTCTTGTGGAGAACCAAGGTAGCTGTGGAATCCTTGTAGATATTTGCCAAGATATTCACGTATGCCTCCTCCACTCCTTGATTACGCAATGCCTCTATGACTGCTGATATCTCTACTGAATCGAATGCCTTTTCATAATCTATGAAAGCCATATAGAGATGTTGATTGTACTCCGCAGATTTCTCGATTATCTGATTGATGGCATGGATATGGTCCATCGTAGAATATCCCTTCCTGAAGCCAGCCTGTTCTCTTGGTTGACTGAAGTCAAGTGTTGTCCTGATTCTATTGGAAATTATCTTGGTGAATATTTTATACAATACTGAAAGCAAGCTAATGGGTCTGTAATTCTTCAATTCTTTAACGTCTCCCTTCTTATGGATAAGTATAATGTTGGCGTTCTTCCAGCTCTCTGGTACACTTGAAGTTGTGAGGCATTGCGTATAAAGGGCCGCAAGCTTTTCAAGCATGATATCTCCTCCATCTTTGATTAAATCTACTGTTATTCCATCTTTTCCAGGCGCTTTTCCCCTGGTCAAGTATTTCAAGGCCCTTCTAACTTCATCGCTAGTTATAGAAGGAGCTTCTGTATCCGGTTCATCACTATTTCGAATGGAAGAAGCTTGGCTGTTTTGGCTACTGTACAGGTCAGTATAGAATTCTTCTGCTGCTTTTACTATGTCATCGAAATTGCTGATGATATTACCATGCTTATCTTTCAGTGCATACATCTTGCCTTGTCCTATGCCTAGTTTTCTTCTTACTGATTTCATGCTGCGTCCATATTTTACGGCTTCCTCAATTTTTCCCACGTTATAATTTCGAATATCCCTTACTTTCTTCTTGTTGATCAGTTTTGACAGTTCAGCGAATTCTATCTGATCTCTTGAGTTGGACACTTTTATGTTTTGTCGTTTCTTTATTAGGTCCTTTGTTTCTTGGGAGAGCTTCCCTACAGGTTGCTTTGGTGCCTTACCTCCCACTTCAATTGCTGCTTCTGAGATCAGCCTAGTTACGGTTTCATTCATTAGCTCTATGTTATCTTCATCTTCCTGTTCTAAAGCTGCATATTTGTTTGCGAGCACCAGCCTGAATTGGTCTGCTTTTACCCTTACTGCCTCTAGGTTTGCCTGTTTCCTCTTGACTAATTTCACTCTCTCTCTCTCTTCAAATTGAGAGAAATCCTAGACCTCACTAACCTATGGTCACTGCACTTAACCTTACCTAACACTTCTACATCCTGCACTATGCTTGGATCAGCAGAGAGTATGAAATCTATTTCATTCCTTGTTTCTCCATTAGGGCTTTTCCAGGTCTACTTCCTGTTGCTGCGCTTCCTGAAGAAGGTATTCCTGAAGAAGGTATGAAGAAGAAGATACTACAGACTAAAGCGCAGAAACAGCTGTTCCCTGGTTCCAGCGCGGAAAATATCGCGGGCTCTGACCAGGCATCACTTTTGACTCCGCCTTCGGACATAGACGACTCGGCAGCACTCGGCATATTGTCGAGCTTCGCCGATTCGAGTGCAATGGCGAGCCTTGACCCGTCAACGGCAACGTCGCGAAGAGGCACACGATGGTTGAGCACAGGATTTTGCTGTATGCATGGCGCATCAGTGCGGCCAGCCGCTGTGCAGTGTGCCGTGCTTTGCCAAGTGAGAAGCGGAGCGAAGAAGAGGAGGCAGAAGTAAACAAGGCTTTCTGGCGGAAAACCGATTGTCTGTCTGCTTCTCCACATTACTATATATATATATATATATATATATATATATATATATATATATATATATTGTACTGAAGGCGAATGACCGCGCTTCCATGTCCGGGAAAAGAAGACGACCATGAGTGGTGGTTGTTGTTGACGCTCTAGCTCGCACTCGCCAGTAACCAGACCTGCCTTCTGAATAGCCTTCTGCAACGCAACGTCCAGGCCTGCTTGAAGACCAACACGCCCCATTTTAAGTGGTGGAGGTAGCGTGGTACTGTTCATCCTGGAGGAGGAGGAGGAAACAACTTTATTTTGGTAATTTGCTTAGTGAGGGGTGGCTACCAGGTGGTGCCTTACAGCCACCTCCTCAGCTCTTTTGATGGCCCGAAGTTGAACCTCCAGGTTCGGGTTCATGAGTATCGCTTCCCACGCTTCAGGCGAGGGAGCGGCCAGGAGATCTGGTGGGGGGAGATCCTCTCTGCAGTCCCAGAGAATATGATTTAAGGAGGTTATGGACCCACATAATGAGCAGTGTGGGTCTGTCAAGTCAGGGTAAAAGTGTGCGTATATTTGTGGGTTGGGAAAGGAGTGCGTTTGGAGTCGGCGCCAGGTGACTTCTTGTCCCTTGGTGAGCTTGAGATGAGGTGGGGGTTTTGTCCGTCTTGCGAGGCGGTAGTATTGGGCAATTTCGTGGTATGTGGTCAGTGGCTCGCTAACCAGGTCCCCTGGGTCGGAGACGGGACCCACCGCTCGGCTGACGAATCCTCGAGCACACTGGTGGGCCGCCTCGTTCCCCGGGTTCCCTGCGTGAGCCGGGACCCATATCAATTCAATTGGGGTGGGTTCTTCTTCACTACCTTGTTGTTTAGGGGAGAGTAGGGGATGCAGTAGTCGTAGTGTGGCTGGGGCCACCATTCCACGTGCAAAGTTGGATATGGCGGTCTTTGAGTCGCTGATTATGGTTGTAAATCCGGCTGCTGCAGCGAGGGCAATGGCCGCCTCTTCTGCCTCCGCCGAGCTGAGGGCACGCACAGAACAGGCCGTCCGTATTGGTGTTGCTCGGGGAGTAAATTGGTTATGGTTATTGTTGTTGATTATCTTGGGGAGGCTAATTACGCTAATTGCGCACGTGTTATGTGGCAAGGAATATTGAGCAGCGTCAACGTATGCTGCTTCGGAGTTGGACCCGTGGGTTTTGTGCAGGGCTTGAGCTCTTGCTTTACGTCTGCCGTCGTGATGACCTGCCAGCATATTCTTTGGTAGTGGCTTGATGATGAACCTCTTTCTGATGTTGGGGGGAACGGTGGCTGGATCGTTGTGCGTTGGAGACACTCTGTGCCCGATGCGGTCCAGGATCCAACGGCCTGTCTTGCTTCCCTGTAGTCGGTGAATGTGCGCCATGCGGTGTGCTTCTAGAAGTTCTTTCACGGTATTGTGCAACCCCAGGCTTAGGAGGTGCTCGGTAGGGGTGGTACGGATGAGCCCCAGCGCAGATTTGTACACTTTGCGAATGAGGCGGTCCAGTTTTGCTTTTTCAGTTTGGAGTAGATGTAGGTAGGGAAGGGCGTAGGTGAGCCTTGAGATGACCAAGGAGTGGATGATTTGGAGTAGCTCCTTCTCCTTCATACCTTGCTTGCGTGCCCTCACTCGGGTGGTTAAGTGGACCGTCTGATTCACTGCTATGGTGAGACGATCAATGGTGAAGTAGTTGTGGCGATTCTTTTGTACAAAAAGGCCCAGGACCCTCATATAATCCACGTGAGGTATTGCAGTGTTGTTGACGTACACGTTAATGTTGGGTAGTGGGGTTTTTATTCTGCGTCGGTCTGGGGGTCGCAGTATTAGTATCTCCGATTTGCTCTGCGAGCACTCTAAACCCGCGTCACTCACATGCTGGACGACTGTGTCGGCTGCCTTCTGCAGGGTCTCTTCGACTTGTCCGTCGGATCCCGTGGTCGTGTTCATCCTGGAACTTCGCAGCCGGACACTACCGTCAGCTTTCACCATGACTGATCCTGGCCCATCGCAAGCTGCTCCCGTGCAAACGACAATCCTCTGTGCTGGCGTGCCCCGACAACGCGACCCACCTATATTTAGCGGCACCGACGACCAGGACGTCGAGGATTGGATCGTCGAGTACGAACGAGTGAGCTCTTGTAACAAATGGGATGACCGCGCCAAGCCCACGAATGTTCACTTTTACATCAGTGATGTAGCCGGCCTCTGGTTCGAAAACAATGAAACTGAAATCATGAACTGGTCGACCTTCACTGCAGCCGTCGCGGAGGTCTTCGGTCGTCCCGCCATGCGCCGGCTTCGCGCGGAACAGCGCTTGCGCAGTCGAGTTCAACGCAGGGTGGAGACATTTACAAGCTACATCGAAGATGTTCTCTCCCTGTGCAAGCGCGTCGACCCACCTCTCGCCGAAGGGGAAAAAATAAAGCACATCATGAAAGGGTCGACGACGATGCATTTCAGATGCTTGTCGCTAGGAACCCCGAGACGGTAGCCGACGTTATACAACTCTGCCAGATTTACGACGAGCTGCGCAAGTAGCGTGCGTCGACGCGCAGTGCTTCTCAAGATACAGCAGACATTTCCACCCTTGCCAACAACGCCGCTGCTGATCACACCGTTTTGCCCGCGAATACACGAAGAATTGCCGCACGACTGGCCGCTCGAGGCACTTTGCGTGTATTCGCGGGCTTCTTTGACGCTCGGAAAAACACATTTAGGCAGCACGTATTGAGCTACGGAAAGCTGTATCGGGAGTTTTTCATGTTGCTCTACAACTTTCTCATTGACACTTTGATAATTAGGACAGTACTTCTCGAGTTCGATAATTAATTACAATTAATTAATTAAACCTCGGTAACGAAAAAAATACTGGCGGCTACTCCGCTGTACTGGAAACAATACGCACTAGGTTTGCTTCGCGTAACGCCGTTCCTGTTTTTTTAAATCGTGCTGCGTGATAGCTGGGACACCCTGTATATATATATATATATATATATATATATATATATATATATATATATATATATATATATATACTTACAACGTTGGCCTCGGAGCCATCATCGTACAATTTCAGGCGGGAACCTGAAAAAGAATGTCTGGCGGTCGTCTGGAACATTACAAAGTTCCTGCCATACTTGTACGGACGTTTCTTGCGATTCGCGAGCGATCACTACTCTGTCCGCTGGCTGGCGAATCTTCTTCCGACTGTGTCCCACTTGGCCATTCTACGCGAACTTAACAGTATAAACTGTGGAGAGGGAATCTACCGTTATATATGCAGCTTCCTGACGAAGCGCACTGCAACGCTCCAATTAGGCAGCGAACAATCAGGTCAGATACGTTTAGGAAGCACTGGTACACCCCAAGGGGCAGTACTCTCCCCTCTCCTCTTCAATTTGGCTATGCGACCTTTAGCTTTCGCTCTAAAGAAGATTCCCGACCTCCGATTCTCACTGTACGCGGACGATATTACGCTGTGGATGACCGGAGGTTCGGACGGGCACATCCAAGACACCCTCCAAGCAGCAATTGACCAGATCGAACAAGTAGGTCACGACTTGAACCTTAGGTGCTCCCCCACCAAATCAGAGCTTCTCCTTCTGCCCCCCACGAGACGCTTCAGGACATCGCCCCCGAATATCGACCTCACAGTTGAAGGGCACTCCATACCCCAGGTAGACAGGATAAGGGTGCTAGGTCTTCACCTTCAAAGCAACCGAGCAAATCAGCGTACCTTGCAAGCACTACAAACAACAGTAGATAACACGCTACGCCTCATAGGAAGGATCTCCAATAAACACGGAGGGCTTCGAGAGAAGGAACTGATTCAGCTCATCCAAGCTTTTGTCCTAAGCAAAATCACCTTCTCACTACCATATCTCTCACTCTCTAGGAAGGAAGCGGACACTGTAAACTGCTTGATCCGCAAGATACACAAAGTCGCTCTTGGTGTTCCGATTAGAGCATCCACAGAGAGGGTGATGGCCACAGCCACAATTAATACCTTTGAAGAATTAACCAAAGCACATCTATCATCGCAATATCACAGACTCTCCACCACTGAAGCTGGGCGTGAGATCCTGAGACAACTTCACTACGCACCACCACTCAACGAGAACAAGCGACATCAACTTCCTCCGAACATACACGGCCAATACCACATCCAACCCCTACCCAGAAACATGCACCCCGAATTTCACGTCGAACGCCGGAAACTTCGAGCCAAGGCGCTACAGCGCAGCTATGGACAGGCGGAAGGAGTTTACTACGTGGACGCCGCAGCCTATAAAACTAAACATCGTTATGCTTTAGCGGTCGTAGACAAGCAGGGCAACACTGTTCGTTCAGCATCAGTCAGGACCACCTCAGCGGGCGACGCAGAAGAGGCCGCCATTGCACTCGCATCGGGTCTACCTGATTGTGATGTCATCATCAGTGACTCGAAGACTGCTATCCGGAACTTCAGTAGCGGCTACATTACAAACCTCGCGCACTCTCTACTAGTCGCTCACCCGCTGAAAAACTACATCGCTCTCATCTGGACTCCAGCACATCAAGGACTACCAGGCAACGAAATGGCTCATGCCGCTGCTCGAGGATTCACGGACCGAGTGGACGGAAATGTGCGCCTTACCCCAGAAGCCAATGACTCCCAACAACAGACCAATAAAGACGCACTCATCACATTCCATGAAATTTGCACACATTACAAACACCAACGCCTAACGTATCCGCCTCTCTCTGTGTCGAGCACGCGCCAGAGAGAAATATTGTGGCGCCAACTACAAACTCGCACTTTTCTTGCCCCACGCACTTTGCACTTATTCTTTCCCGACACATACCCGACACCCAAGTGTCGCTTCTGCCCTGTCCAAACAGCAGATCTCTCCCATATAATGTGGAAATGCCCCACCAAATATCCCCCCCCCCCCCCCCCCCGCAACCTCAAACCATTAATTAGTAGCGAGAAGCTGTGGGAGACTGCCCTGCGCAGCTCCGATCCCACCCTGCAGGACCGAGTCCTGAGGTGGGCTGAGGAGGTAGCGGAGGCTTACCACGACTGGTAGGCGGACGTCTGGCAGCACAAGGTGCTAAGACTGGAGCACACAGGCCTCCCTCTCCCCCCCCCCCCCCGGCCCCTCCTCTTTCTTAAAAAGGGAAATAAAAGTTCATTCATTCATTCATTCTCCCGCCCATCTCGCAAGACGGAGCCTTCGAGTACAGGAGTTTGATTGTCCATATGTCCGGCCAGAAACGCATCGACGCCGACCGTCTCTCCCTCGAAACCATTCCAAAAGATACTGAGAACTGTGGTTTCCTCTCTGCTGTTACATCTTGCAACCTCACTGAAGAGTAATGCAGAGCTGCAATCACTGATTGAATATTTTGGAAAAGGCTGCCGGCAACCCCTGCGACAGATGTTGCGTCACTTGTCTTCATTTAGACTCTTGGATCCGCGTAACTGAGCGCAACGAAAGATGAGCACCGTGGGAGGCGCGAGGAGGCACGTGGAGCAGGGCCCATCCGAAGCGTTTTACGGCGGCCGCGGGTTTGAAGCCACGAGCCCGAGCCGGGCCGGGCTCGGGCCCGGCTTCATTAAATGGCTCAAGTCGGGCCTTCGGCCACACGCGAAACTGCAGCGCGTACACAAGAAACGAGGACAACAGGCAGGCGCTGAGCGCGCCTGTCTGTTGTCCTCATCTCTTGTGTGCGCGCTGCCGTTTCAAGATGAACAGCTACCAACTCGCCCAACTTTCAGTTCTTTCACACGCGAAAGTTATGCATTGCATGCATTGCATTGCATTCTGTCCCAAGCTCTATAGTGACACGTGCAAAGAGCTCGCTCTTGGTGTACTTTAGCACAGAAATTCCGCAAAAAACAAACATTCGTTCCGCGTCACGAAAAATATAAATTATACAAAAGCCGCCCTTCAAACCATTTGCCTATTACCGCTTTTGCTATTGCCATATAACCACTCTTGAGAGCATTATATATATATTAGTTTAGCGCTAACGCAAAGGGTGTCTCCTACTTCTGCGTTTATTTTATGCTGCATGCTCGTGAATACACCTGTTCATATATATATATATATATATATATATATATATATATATATATATTGTTACAGTGCGTCAAAGGTAGTGGAGCGGCAGCATCAGCAGCAACAACATTAGGAGAGCAGCGAGGAAGAGAAGGACGACGTGTAGTATCGGCACCCACTTGCCCTACGGCTTTCTGCAATAAACGCCTTCTACACACCCCGTAACAGAGTGGTGGAAGGTGCTGGGTATCTAAGCATCCAACGACGGAATCGCTACCCCCTGAACCTCGTCGCAGCCGTCGACTGGCGGGACTTCCACCATCCTCAGCAGCAGGCATGTCCCGAGAAACTGAAGCTCCGAGACCGACGGGTTCTTCGCAACCGTACAAGGAGCCACCCAGCTTTGCCGGGACTGGCGGTGAGGATGTGGACGAGTGGTTGAAGCAGTACCGACGGGTGAGCAAACATAACGGCTGGGACTCCACCTCTCAGCTGTCAAATGTTGTGTTCTCGCTCACGAACACTGCTCTCATGTGGTACTACAACCACGAGAACACGCTTACGACCTGGGATACATTTGTCCAAGAACTGAAAAGGTGCTTTGGGGACTCCGCGGCGAAGAAGAAGCGAGCTGAACAGACTCTGTCCCAAAGGGCCCAACTCTCTGGCGAGACATGTACCATGTACATAGAAGAGGTCCTCAAGCTATGTAGACTCGTGGATTCAAGCATGTCTGATGAAGATAAGGTGGGTCATCTTCTCAAGGGCATAGCTGAAGATGTATATCAGTTCTTGATTGCTAAAGAAAACCTGACATCTGTGGCCGACGTCATCCAACATTGTCGCACGTTTGAAGCACTGAAGATGCGTCGCGTGGCACCGAAATTTGGCCGTTTGGCTAATGTGCCGACATTGGCCTGCGTTGACGCGAGCACACCATCCGATCTGTCGTCTACAATACGACAGATAGTTCGGGAAGAGCTCCTCCGGTGCCACGAAATCGGCCGTTATGGTAGCTGCGACGCACGAGGCAACGAACCCGGACTACCAGCTACGTCGTGGCAACCCTCTATTAATGCGGCGAACGTGGACGATTATAGAGCTGTGCTTCCATCTGCACCCACCAACCGGCCACGCTTCAACAACGAGCAGCAGCACCGCACTTCTTATCCGGCGCAGCGGTACCGTACCACTTATTCGGGGTACAGAGAATACGACGATCATGACCGATACCCCATGCTCGGTGGCGGAAATGAAGGCTTTGAGCAGCACCGTGAATTTCGGCCTCCTCGTGTGTGCTATAGTTGCGGGGTCCCTGGCCACATCGCCAGGTTTTGTGACCGCCGCCGACCTTTCCGAGAACCTTCACGAGCGACGTACCAGTCAAATTATCAACCCTTTTCCGCGTCATGGCCTCCACGCCCGCCAACCAATCGTGGAATTCGCCAAGGTAGCTTCCGGAACCCGTCACCAGCCTCCGATCGCAGCTTAACGCCACCGCCTGCTCCACGTACTCGGTGGTCTCCATCGCCGCGGCGTCGCCGGCTATCCCCACCACCGGAAAACTAGGCAGTGCGGCCGATGGGGGTGAGGTCGCTGGATACCGTTCGCTGCCAACCGACATTCCTCCGCCAGTTTTCATGCTGAAAAACAAAGTGCACGTGCTTGTTGACGATATACCTACAATGGCTCTTGTGGATACTGGGGCAACAATTTCCGTGATGAGCTTAAATTTTAAAGCCCTACTGGGACAAAAAGTGATGTTTTCTTGGGACAATATTTACACGTTTCGTAGTGTTAGTGGTGACATGCTGTGCCCGATTGGTGTTTGTACTGCGGATGTGTGTTTGTGTGGCAAAGTATTTACCACTGAATTCGCCGTTATTCCTCGATCCACGCATGATGTTATTTTAGGCATCGATTTCTTGCAGGAGTGTGGTGCAACCGTTGACTGTCGAAGTGGGGAGCTTTCGGTACAGCGCGAGGTTATAACAGGACTCATGGAGAACTCGCCACGTGAAGAAGGTGCCTTTTGTGTTTCGGAGGACATCGTCATTCCCCCACTATGCGCTGTATGCGTTCCGGTCATTTGCTTTGGTGCCAACCCCGCCACATTTGAAGCCGCGACGGAGCCGCTTCATTCGGCCTGTGTAAAGAAGAACGTTTTGGTTCCGCATTGTTTAGTATCGGTAGTTGAAGGACACTCTGGATTATGGGCAATGAACTATGCGGCCCAGCCCATACTTCTCCCTTCTGGCATGAAGCTCGCTCTCTTCAAAGAAGAGACACCGGCGTTACTGGCTGTACTCGGAGCTGTAGACGAGTCCCTCGATCCCTGCCCATCGGACTCGAAACTACTTCAGATGGTAAGCAAGTCGCTCAGCACGAGTGAGCGCTACACGTTACTGGATGTTCTATCCAAGCACTCGCAAGTGTTTGACTTTTCGCAGACTGACACGACGTCCCAAATTCCGACATCTCGAGTACGCCATCGTATAAATACCGGATCAGCGCACCCTATACGACAGAAGCCGTACAGAGTATCCCCGACTGAGCGCAAGATAATTGGCGAGCAAGTTCAGGAAATGCTGAACAGAGGGATAATTCAGGAGTCCGCGAGTCCCTGGGCTGCACCTGTCATCCTCGTTAAAAAGAAAGATGGCAGTTGGCGATTCTGTGTTGATTATCGGCGGCTAAACAATGTTACCAAGAAAGATGTCTACCCACTTCCGCGTATAGATGATGCCTTAGACTGCCTTCATTCGGCTTCTTACTTTTCTTCTGTAGACTTGAGATCCGGCTACTGGCAAATCCCGATGCATGCCGAGGATAAGGAAAAAACAGCGTTCGTAACACCCGATGGACTTTTTGAATTCAATGTCATGCCGTTCGGCTTGTGCAACGCACCCGCCACCTTCGAACGATTCATGGATACTATTCTGCGAGGTCTAAAGTGGGAAATATGCATGTGCTACCTCGACGATGTTATTATTTTTGGACGCACATTTCACGAGCACAACACGCGTCTTGGTATTGTACTCAGCTGCATACAGAAGGCTTGTCTTGTGCTCAACTCTAAAAAGTGTCATTTTGGTGAGCGCCAAGCCTTGGTGTTGGGACAACTTGTGGACAAAGACGGCGTCAGGCCTGACCCTGCGAAGACAGAGGCTGTTGAAGCATTTGAACCACCTCAGTCCGTCAAACAACTTCGCAGCTTTTTAGGACTCTGCTCCTATTTTCGACGGTTCATTCCTCGATTTGCTGACGTCGCTTATCCCTTGACCAGCCTCCTGCACAAGAACGCCGCTTTCGAGTGGACGCCTGATTGTTCTGCTTCCTTTCGACAGCTGAAGTTTCTGCTGACGTCGCGACCAATCCTCCGACACTTCAATCCTTCCGCGCCAACAGAAGTCCACACAGATGCGAGTGGTGTAGGTCTTGGTGCTGTTCTGATTCAGCGCGTGGATGACAAAGAGCACGTCATCGCCTACGCAAGTCGGTCATTAAGCAAACCCGAGCGTAACTACACGGTGACTGAGCAGGAATGTCTTGCTGTCATTTTTGCGGTGCAGCGATTTCGGTCGTACCTGTATGGGCGTCACTTTACGATCGTTACAGACCATCATTATTTGTGCTGGCTCGTGAATCTTCGCGATCCATCTGGACGCCTTGCACGATGGGCCCTGCGTCTGCAAGAGTACAGCTTCACTGTATCCTACAAGAGCGGCCGACGACATGCTGATGCCGATTGCCTTTCCCGGATGCCTCTTAGTACAACGGAATGCGACGCCGAAAGTTTCGACCACCTCATCGCATCCGTACACCGTGATTTCCCAGATGCCACAACCTTCGCAAGAGAGCAACGTGATGACCCGAGTTTAGAGCCACTTTTCTCTGCAGCGAAAGAGTCGACATCATGTAGTTTTTGTGTTCGAGATGGACTGTTGTATAAGAAGAATTTTTCCGCGATAGGTGCACAGTTTCTTCTGGTGGTGCCAGAAGCCCTCCGCTCTTCTGTTTTGCGCGTCGTGCACGATGATCCAACTTCGGGTCATTTAGGCTCCACGCGGACACTCCATCGAGCCAAAGAAAGGTTTTACTGGCCTCAAATGCGCAAGACCACGGAGACATACGTAGCCACTTGCGCCGAGTGTCAAAGTCACAAGAGACCTACTGCAGCTCCAGCCGGTTTCTTACAGCCTGTGGTGCCACCCAGTTCCCCCTTTGAGCAAGTCGGCATCGATCTCATAGGACCGTTCCCACGTTCTTCCACAGGCAACCGCTGGATCATAGTATGTGCCGACTACCTGACTCGGTTCTGCGAGACGGCAGCACTACCCTCTGCAACTGCAGGCGAGGTTTCCCAGTTTATGCTACATTGCATTATACTTCGGCATGGTCCCCCTCGAGTGATCATTAGCGACCGTGGCCGTCAGTTCACAGCTGATGTTGTTGAAGAACTTCTACGTTTGTGCGCCTCCAACCTGCGACACTCAACGCCTTACCACCCGCAAACTAATGGGCTGACAGAACGCACGAACAGAACACTTGTGAACATGATTTCCATGTACGTAAGCTCGGACCATAAGAACTGGGACGAAGTATTGCCGTTCGTCACATACGCATACAACACCGCGCAACATGAGACCACTGGATACAGTCCGTTTTTCCTGCTCTACGCTCGTCCGCCGAGGTACACTTTGGACACTATCTTCCCTTTTGGCAGTCACGACGACGCTTGTATCGCGGAAACTCTCTGCCGAGCAGAGGAGGCTCGGCGCATCGCTCGATTACGTACTCTAGCTTCGCAAAAGCAGTACAAATCCCGATACGATAGTCGACATCGGCAAGTCACTTACGAACCGGGTGACCTAGTGTGGCTATGGACTCCCGTGCGTAAACGCGGTCTATGTCAAAAACTGCTCGCTGACTATGGTGGACCGTTTATTGTGCTTGAACGTCTCAGCGAGGTGAATTATAGAATTGCGCGCCTCACTTCCAGTGGGAGACGGTCATCCAGGACCGACATCACGCATGTAGCCCGCCTGAAGCCGTTTATTCAACGAAAGCCCCACTGACTACTCGCCCGGAGGGCTTCGTCTGCGAGAGGAGCCATGTTACAGTGCGTCAAAGGTAGTGGAGCGGCAGCATCAGCAGCAACAACATTAGGAGAGCAGCGAGGAAGAGAAGGACGACGTGTAGTATCGGCACCCACTTGCCCTACGGCTTTCTGCAATAAACGCCTTCTACACACCCCGTAACAATATATATATATATATATATATATATATATATATATATATATATATATATATTATATATATAGAGTTACGCTCACCGTAACGTGGGCACCGCGCGCCGGGATGAAAGCCGCGGAGACCTAGCTGGCGGTACTGGCAGTCGCGGTACACGTGACCCGCTTCGCCACAGTGGTAGCATAGCGGACGGTTATCCGACGAGCGCCATACACTTGCCTTAGTAGCGCTCTGTCTTGAGTGATCTGGTGGTCGATACGTAGGTACGCTCGGATACCTTGAGCCGGATAGCGGATGCGAAGAGGTGTCCGGTAGCAGATGTGTAGCCTGGTCCACTGTACGCATGATGGGATCTGTAGATGGTGGTGCAGGAGCCCTCAATGCCGCTGCATAGGTTAGCACAGGGACCTCAGGTCTAGGTGGTGCGAGTGGTTGCACCGCCTGCCTGATTTCACTCCGGATGACGTCCGAAAGTGCTGTCACGGGTGGTTGGGGTCCCACTGGTGACACTGCTTGGAGTTGCCGCAGTTCGTCACGCACAACGCTTCGTATGAAGTCTGCGAGGGCCTGCTTCTCTCTGTCGAACCCAAGAGAGCACGCAGTAGCCGTGATGTCGTGGCGTTCGTACTGTGACGACCGCTGCTGGAGAGTGCGCTCCATCGTGGTTGCCTCACTCACGAACTCGGCCACAGTTGTTGGTGGATTGCGTACGAGTCCGGCGAAAAGCTGTTCCTTGACTCCACGCATTAAATGTCGCACCTTCTTTTCCTCGGGCATTGCAGGGTCTGCGCGTCTGAAAAGACGAAGCATGTCCTCGACAAACATCGAGACTCTCTCGTTGGGCCGCTGGTTCCTAGAAGAGATGGCTTGTTCAGCTCTCTCCTTTCTTTCGGCGTTGCGGTACGCATCGCGGAGCTGTCGGCTAAACTCGTGCCATGTCGCAAAAGAACCCTCATGGTTCTCATACCATGTCTTCGCAGAGTCTTCTAGCGCGAAGTAAACTCTCCGCAGCTTGCGAACATCATCCCACTCGTTAATGCTGGCAACCCGATCGAAGTGGTCCAGCCAGTCTTCAACATCTTCAAAAGTGTCTCCGTGGAACGGTCTGGGCGTCTGTGGCGCATGAAAAACATGCGGGAGAGAATACTGGGCATCATGGGTTTGGCTCGCCTGGTTTGTAGTGGTCGTTGACATTGTTGTTTCTAGTCTCGACGACAGGGAAACGAATTCGGGTGGTAGTCCTTGCAGGCGGCGGCTGCTTCTTGCTGTGGGAGCTGTGGCTGTCTGGGAGGTGCTAGCAGTGACGGCGAAAACTTGGGAGCGAAGGTGCATTTACCCAGCACCTCCACCAGTAATGTCACGGGCGAAACAACAGAGCTAGCAAGAAGTCCCCGTCTTTACTGGAACCAGACCAAAAAGAAGAACGTTCTCTTCTTCTTCTTCCAATCCCCAAGCGAGTACGTGCCACAGCAGATGGCTCATATGTGACGGCATGTGGCAATATATATATATAATCGCGTTCACGCTGGTCGCTGTGAACGCACCAAGCGGGCCATTCGCACCTCTTTCGTCGAGCTGACCCGGACATGGCAGAAGACAGGAAGCTCCGCCACTTAATGCGAGGGGTTAAGGTGCAGCTTTTCGCTGGTCTCGTTAGCAGTCTCCCGAAGACTGGCTGAGTTTATTTATGTATTTTGCTTACTTATTTATTTCGTGTACCCTCAGGGCCAGGGGAATTAAAGAGGGGAGTGGTTACATCAAATACAGACGAAAAAAAAAGTACAGTGCAGCAAAGTGGTTAGTAGTACAGAAATAGATGGCTCTCGGTTATACAATCTTATACCACTATCTAAGTGTTCTTGTAGTTCTGGTTAATAAAATGTAGTACGGTGCATACAGTGCAGTAATACAGTGTTACGGCAATATAAGACAGTAATAAAATTTATAGTACAAAGAACATGAATGAAATGCTCCTGTTTATACAATGTTATCTAATACTGCCATAAAATGCTGATGGTCAACAATAGTAGCGGTTGAGGCGGGTAGGCGATTCCACTGAGCAGATGTACGCGGAAGGAATAAATGAGACATGACATTGGTTTGGCATAATGAAATTCCAACTTTGTTATTGTGATCTAATCTTGATGAAATGTATTGAGGAGGGGAGATTAGTTCGTCGCGAAGGGAAGGATGATGAAATATCTTATGAAAAAGTGAAAGGCCTAAGGTCTTTACGTCGAGAGACTAAAGATGGCAAACTAAGGTTTAATTTCATTACAGAAGTGCTGGAACTTCGGTAATAATTAGAAAAAAAACAAAACGAGCAGAGTTATTTTGTACCATTTATAATGAAAAAAAATTGAATTATCGGGTTTTACGTGCCAAAACCGCGATCTGAATATGAGGCACGCCGTAGTGGGGGACTCCGGAAATTTGTACCACCTGGGGTTCTTTAACGTGCACCTAAATCTGCGTAGACAGGTGTTTTCGCATTTCGCCCCCATCGAAATGCGGCCGCTGTGGCCGGGATTCGATCCCGCGACCTCGTGCTCAGCAGCCCAACACCATAGCCACTGAGCAACCACTGCGGGTCATTTCCAATGAATAAATTAGGTTTTTCTGAAAGGGATCCCAAACTGCTGCTGTGTACTCAAGCTTTGAGTGGACTAGTGACTTGCATAGCATTAATTTTAGGGAAGACGGTGCCTTAGTGAAATTTAGTTTTGATTTCGTTTTAGGTATCCCAGTATGCGGTTAGCATTTTTAATTACGTCAGAAGCGTTTATAGACCACGAGAGGTTGCAAGTAATATGGATACCAAGATATTTGTAGGATGAGACAGGGTCTAAGGGGAGATTATTAACGTAGTAAGAAGGAAGCTGGTTAGAAGTTCTGGACACAAGCATAAATTTACATTTTTTTATATTTAATTCCATTGACCATGATTGGCACCAAGTAGAAATAGCGTTAAAGTCGGATTGAAGAGAAGATGTATCAGTGTCGCATATTATTTCCCTGAAGATTACGCAATCATCGGCGAATAAATGAATGTTAGAGGAAACAAAAGAGGGCAGATCATTTATGTAAATTAAGAAAAGGATGGGACCAAGTACCGACCCTTGAAGTACGCCGGACTGTACTCTACTTGGCTGTGAGCTAGAGTCATTAGCAAAGACAAACTCTGAACGGTTAGATAGAAAGCACTCAAGCCTTGCCATGGGATCAATGTTAATTCGACGCAGCTTAAACATTAAAAGATTATGGCACACTCTGTCAAACGCTTTCGAAAAGTCTAAAAATATACAGTCGGCAGTTGAAGAGTGTTCAAGAATGACGTTTAGCTTATGCGTATATACAACTAGTTGTGTTTCACATGAATATGTCTTGCGGAAGCCATGTTGCGATGGTGAAAAGAATGAATTATTTTTAAGAAAGCTAGCAAGATTAGAGGCAAGTATATGTTCTAGCATCTTACATGGAATAGAAGTGAGCGAGATAGGGCGGTAGGGGGGGGGGGGCATCAGCCCCTCCCCCCACATTTTTTCGTGCTGTCATGCACCGCCGACCAAAATAACCACCGGCGCCGGGAATCATTCTGGATTTCGTCTACAATGTCTTTTTGAAACTCGAAAAGACATTTCGAAGCGAAAATTGTGAACTCGGGCTGGATTTCGTGGCAACGCCCATGCACCTGGAGTCACATAACGTAAGGAGCCCCAGCCGAGCACAAAGTTTCAAGGGCTTTTCGATAGCGAGCGGGCGCGTCGCGGCATCTCGCAGTGGCACCGGAATCTACGGAGCGCATGGATTTCAATTCCGAAACTGGATAGGTATAAAGTTCTCATACACTTTTGACGCGAAAAGTGCACTGACATTTCCAAAGGCGTGCTTCTGATTTTTAATTCTGAAACTTTCTGGGTTTAATGTTTTTATACACTTGGGCCAACATGCACGCACTCGAACGCGCGTGTCCAAGCCGTTCCAGAAATGGAAGCACGCGCTCGCAATCTTCCACACACACGAAAATATTAAACACCACCGTGACTGTCAGCTGGCATCTGATAATTTTCTCCAAAGATTTTCAGGAAGCGCGCCCAATGTGATCGATAAGCTGGACCAGGGCAGGCAAAGTAAAATAAGAGAAAACAGAAGAAAGTCAACGGCCTATTTAATTTGAGACAGTTCTTTTTTGCGGGCGGCAAGGTCTGGCTCTCCGTGGCGATAGAGACACTGGTCCTATGGATTTAAGCAAAGCCCCTGCAGAAAATACTGGTATTTCCAGAGCGCTTCTTCGCATGCGAGCTGATTGTAGAGATACATATCTGAAGAACCATTTGGAAAGTTGCCCCAGTAATGTCTCGTATTTAAACGAGACGTACAAAAACAAATTATAAAAATTTGTGGTGAAATTACCAAAGGAAGCCTAGATGCAAAAGTGAACGCTGCAGGCTGCTTCTCCGTACTTGCTGACGAAACGATGGATATTGCTGGAATCGAACAGCTTACTGTTTGTGCAAGGTACGTAAACAAGGATGTTAACGATATCGAAGGAAAGAAGGAAAATAAGAGGTGAAAGGCCGAGAGGTTAACCAGGTTAAGTGTCCGGTTGGCTACTCTGCACAGGGGGATGGGGTAAGGACAGAAAAGATTAGAAAACAAAAGATTAAAAAGAAAAGAAAAAGAAACGTATCAGTCCGCACATTCTATAGTTTTTAACCAAGTCCTGTTTCTTTTAAAAAGCGTACTAGCGCTTTTAAAGCAGTTCGTTCCGACGTCGACTGGGACCAGGGACCAAGAATTGTGGCTTCCGTAAGAGGACGGCTGTCTACCTTGTCGACCGTGGTGCTGAGGAAACAATATCGAAGTGTTTTTAGGTTTCAGCTCAGGAATAGATGCCCTCTCTCATGGAGACTGCAGGTTATACGTACATGTGTACAAACTGCTGCAGATTCTAGTCACCCTTCCAGTGCCACTGCCAGCGCAGAGAGATTATCAAACATGAGATTACTAAAAAAAACAACTTGCGCTTTACAATGTCTGAGGAACGCATGGTTATGCTGGCGCTTCTATACGCCCACACAGACGTCGCCATCAACGTGTCCGAAGTTATTGAATGCTTCGCTAAACCTCCCCGCCGAGTGAAGTTTATCGTTTAGATAGCGAAGCAGCAAAAATCAATGCCTGCAAAAATATCTGTTCCTTCACGTTCCTATATAAGCTCGTAATTATGAAAACCTATGACTGTTCATTAGCTTTTAAAACCACAGAAATTTTCACCGTTTATTGTAATAGTTAGCATGATGATCAAAATTATCCTGGGAATAAAAAATTACGGGCACATCAATAACCAATTTTGACAAACCTTGCTCATTGAAAGCCCGGCACACGCGGCGTTTGCCAAAAACGCACTCGGATGTTAGGTAAATCAACTTGCCGCATCATCTGTGGCTTTCGTTTGTCCTTTTCCCTCCTTTTTAGCTACATGTTTTTGCTTCTTTTTTGAAACGAAGCAATACCCTTCTTTAATTTGGGGTGCAGAATAATTGTTTCCGCTGTGCAGGGAGTTAAAATACACATTTTCGTTTTGATTTCTGCATTCTTTTTTTTTTTTATTCTTCTAGCCACATGGTGCTGTCACGATCGCAGCATGGCCCAAATGCATATCACGATTTTTGAGATCAAAGTTTTGGTCTTGCCTGGATCGTCTGTCTTTATATTTGTATGCGTGAAGTTTACTATGTGTGACTGCGCAACATGTTTATTTGTCTTGTTTGACGCATTCTATACAGTGACGTTTCCTTTGATACGTAGATTTATTGCAGACTTATACGTATATTTAAATATCTTGTTGTGAGGTTTTGTATATACAAGCAGTGAATTTGGTTTCACGCGACATTTTCTTGCCGTTTATCTTGGCATTTGTGTATTCCATTCTATCTTCGCATTTCTAATGTATATTTTGCGGAACTTCTGCTTTTTATATGTACTCGTTGTTGCAACTACTTATTGAAGTGGGATCACCTTCCCGACCTTCCATTCAGCAGGCAAAGAACCCTTGTCTAGTGACTGTTGGAATATCATTGCTAGAAAAATGGAAGAGTAACAGCTAGTGCTTCTCAAAAATTTCACGTTTATTAAATTGTGTCCTGGAGCCGAAGACAGTTTTAAAGATGAGATAATTGATACGACGCCTGCTGGCTCAATGATTATGCGAAACATTGCTTGGTAATCGTAATCGTGCGTGGATGGAGAGAGAGATAGAGAGAGAGAGAAAAAAAAAACATTTATTTAGACCATCGAGGTCGTTGATCTTGAGGACGAGTGGGTGGTGTCCTCATTCCAGGACTGAACTGGCCATGGCTGCTCGACGTACTCGCTGGACGAGAGCTTCTTGTCCTTCCAGGGTATCGCCGGTCAGCTGTACCTCCCACCGCTCAAATGACGTGTTAGGCGTCTTTAAATGTTCAGGTTTGCCCCCGCACCCCCACGAGATGTGAAAGAGTGTAGGGCGTGTGTCGCCGCACCAGGGGCAGATGCCGCGATATGTTTGTGGGTATATTTTGCTGTATCTGTGTAGGTTTTGGAATTTGTTTGGATAAGTCTGAGGGCTGTTGCGTCTTCAGTGCTGAGCTTTTTGTGAGGGGGAGGATAAATCCTGCGGTTGAGTCGCTGGATCTCGAGTCGGTCGAAGCAATTTGATGGCAGGGGCACGAAGGTAAAGGGTGGGGATTGATGAGACGATTGGTTTTGCCCCGCTCGGTTGATTAGCGCTCGAGCTAAGGCGTTCGCCCTTTCGTTCCCATCCAGTCCCGCGTGGTCCGCCGTCCACGTGATTTGATGAGATTCTTGCAGCCTCGGGCCTAGAATCTGAGCCGCCAGCACCGGTGTTCGTCCGTTTGTAAAGTTACGGCAGGCCTGTTGCGAGTCGGTAACGACATGAACTTCTCTGCCCACCCTGTCATGTTGCTTTATAACTAGCGCCGCGGCTATGGTCTCAGCCGCAGCTGGGGTCTCTGCCCTGACGGAGGCCGCGAGTGTCAAGGAGTTGTCTCTCCCGTTCACGGCGGCTACCGCGAAGAGGCCCCCTGCAGGGAACGCCGCCACGTCCACGTACGTTACGTACGGGTCACCCTTGAATTGTCGGCGCTGTCTGTCGACCCGCGCCTTGCGTAATCCTTCGTGGAGTTCATGACTCATGTGCTTTGGTATGGGGTTCGCCTTGATATTGCTTCTGACCTCGGGCGGGAGTGATCGTTGCCCATCAGGGCACGAAGCTCCGTTGCCGTTCCGGTCCGGTGGAGGATGGCTCTGCCCACCGCCGTGTTCTGTAGTCTGCCTTTTTGTGAAGCCATAACCGCGTCCGACAGCTCAGCGAAGGTGTTGTGGATCCCGAGAGCTGCTAACTTCTCGTTTGAGGTGGTAACAGGTAGACCAAGGGCCGTTTTGTACGCGCCTCTGATGATGGCATCGACTTGTTCTTGGTCGCGTTTGTTTAGCGAGTCGTAGTGATACGGCATGCTATACGTCACTCTGCTGATCACCAGAGCCTGGACGAGGCGGAGCGTGTCCTCTTCTCGCATGCCCTTGCGGCTTCTTGTTATTCGTTTGATAATCCGCGAGATCTGGTTGGTGGTGGACCTTAGGGTTTGGATGGTGTGGGAGGCTTTCAAGTTGCTCTGGATCCAAATACCCAGAATCCTAGTCTTTTTGCTTTCCGTGATCTTGTGGTCCTCTAAATAGAGTTCGATAGTGCCGGGTGACTTGTAGATTCCTCCTCCGTGCACCCGGATCAGCTCGGACTTCTCGGGCGCGCAACGCATCCCGCTTGCTGCCGCAAATCTCTTCACGGCCGTCGCGGCCTCCTGAAGGGTAGCCTCTTTTCCCGCAAGGGAGGAGTAATGTCTGTGTTTGGGGAAAAGTTGTGTATGAAAACATCATTAAGTGCGGACGCACATTCCTTAGTTGGAATAACATTTTCAGAGCTGTCAATCAAGGTTATGATGTCATCCGCCTTGGGGTTAATGACGCGCCAGAATTTCTTGTTGTCGGTTTTAAGCATTGATGGCAAAGTATTGCCAAGAAAGTGATCCTTGGCTTGTTTAAGTGCGGCTACATACTCGGCTGCCGCCTGTTTGTATTGAGTCCACCGGTAGTTGCTAGGCGAACGTTTGGCTGATTTCTGCAGACCTTTCTTTTTATTAGACAGGCGCTTGAGACGGATGTTATACCATGGGACGTTTTGATTACATGCAAGGGGGCGCAGTGGGATGTATTTGTTTGTTAATTCAGCAATTTTTGCCGCAAACATATTCCAGTTGGTCTGAGCGCTACGACTGTCGAAGTTGTTTAAAAATACGTCTAGAAAAGCAGATAATTCGGCGTTGATGGCTTCAAAATTTCCTTTCGCGTAGTTTCGAAAAGATTTGAATTTTTTACCGGTTTTCGGTCGCAAAATATTTATGTCATTTATGTCATTTTGTCATATTTGTGTCAGGCAGGCTGTCAGCGGAAGCCACGACAATGGAAAAAGTGCTTCAGCAATGGTCAGCAGTGTACGACCAGCAAATCAGTGTCGCGTCATCGATGGGTCATATCGGAGCTGCCGCATGTATAACATCAGCTTGAACTCTCTCTGCGGCCTCATCCAATCAGTGGTGCGCGACGAGCTGCAAAGAATTCCCTGCCCGCCTCAACCTACTGCGGGATCTATATCCAGCCTCATCAGTAACGAGGTACAGCATGCTCTGCAAGTCCCGCTTGCCAATGACGTCACCCCACCTGTGCCGACGGAGCTCCGGCGCGCATCATACGCGAAAGCTGCGAGTCGGCATACGTATTCCTGCTTCTCCGCGCTTCGTGCGCCCCACGCCTCAGGATACACTTCCATAAGTGCAACCGATCCAGCCAGGGGCGGATCCAGGGGGGGGGGGGGGTCAGCTTCTATCAATGATGATCATGATGATGATAGCAGCCTTTATCATTTACCGAAATTCAGCGTTCCTGCTCAGGATAAACCCGCGTTTTATACGGCTTTATACGGCTAGAGCAACACCTGTAGCCCGCCGTGGTGGCTCAGTGAGCTCAGGCGTTGCGCTGCTGAGCACGAGATCGCGCGATCGAATCCCGGCCGCGGCAGCCGCATTTCGATAGAGGCGAAATGCAAAAACGCCCGTTTGCTTGCGTTGTAGTGCACGTTAAAGAACCCCAGGTGGTCAAAATTAATCCGGAGTCTTCCACTACGGTGTGCCTCATAATCAGAACTGGTTTCGGCACGTAAAACCCCAGAAAGAGGAAGAAGCCCTATAGCGAAGCCTGGTATCGGTTTCCCCGAGCTTATAGGGAAAGGACGTTACCCAATACAGCCATGTGCTTGGCGGCTGTGCCTGATAATACACGTTGTTCAAAACTAAGCTTTATGGTTTTTTTTTAAATTAGGCACTGGGAGGCATGCGAAGACCACCTGTGCAAATAAGTTATGTGGCCAGGGGGGCACAAAGTGAGATGATAATTATCGCTGTGAGCAGCCCAATTAACCCAAATTGAACGATTATTTTTTCGTCGACTGCAGTAAGTGGATATGTTTGTATTGAAAACTTAGAGGCAGTCGTGTTTCTACACAGTATCAGTCGGAAGAATTATTCTAGCGTGTTCGTGCTCCGAGATATGCGACTCCAAATTTCAATTGTCGTACTGCGCAGAATAATCGACTCGACGCGAGAGCGGTTTATGCTTTGCGTTGCTGTGGAAGGGAGGCACTTTGAACATTTTTAGGGCATTGACATCTTGATGAGTGAAGTGTTGTCATGAGATTTTTGCATGACAACACCAAAGTTAAAGCGGCAGTATGAAATAATCGTTAGCATAGCTAAAACGGTTTCTGCTGTTGGTGGTGCAGTTGTTGCTATTGATTTCAATAAAGCTTACAATACTTGGAAATCAGCAGTCACTTTATTTGCCTAGCCCAAACAAGGACCATGCCCGGTCGTCTAGTCACCATTACGCACGCGCACTGCCCTCCGGCTTCTCCGCTCGCGCCATTATCTCGGCATGGCAGCTGCCGCCATCTTTACAGGCTGCGCGGTCGCGTGTTACGACAGCGGTTACGGGTTCTTCGATTCACTGACGTATTTCCGTCACGGAAATACGTCATAGAACATAATACAAAGAAAGAAACCAGAAGAAAAAGTTCCACAAACATGCAAAATTTGGAATCGAACCCACGACCTCTCGGTCCGCGACGATAGATCGCCGAGCGTTTAACCCATTGCGCCACACACGCATTCGCAGAGAGCTACACAGACGCGCCTTATATATCTAAAGCCCAGACCACACGTACGCTTGCAAACGCGCGCAAGCTCGCGTCCGCGCGCCCACGCATGCGCAGATAGTGCGGCACGGCTCGTACGCGTCGAAATGCGGCGCGATCTCGGTGATCAGCTCCTCTCAGTTATCGCGCGCCTGGGCTGCCTCGCGTCGGCGCGCCTGGCTACGCAGCGACGGCGCGGTACATTCAACTCTCAGTTAAGCAGAATTATATCATGCAAGAAAGTGCTTCTTCTTCACTTTTTGTGCTGATATAACAGCTCCAAAAAGATAACAATTACGTTTATAGATATCGAAGCATTTTGAAGCACTGCCAACAACGGAATACGAAGTGGCGTCTGCCAAGGTGTAAACAAGTGAGGCCAGTGAGCGCGCGCTGTCGCGCGTATTTGTGGATGCAAACCGCCATTCCTCGCTAGGCGCGGCAACCGCAAGGCGCGTAGACGCGAGCTTACGCGCGTCCGCAAGCGTGCGTGTGGTCTGGGCTTAACACTCCTCCGTGTACCCGCGCTCTTGCTCGGGGCGGTGCCGCCGCCTACGAGCAGAAAAGAGAAGTACTGCATTATGACACTAACGCGCACCGACAGTGAACGCTTCGGTGGTCTCAACACTACGACGCCTCGATGCCAGCATTCGAAGGGACGCTGGCATCAAGAAGCACTACCAACGCCACCTAGGTGGCGTTCACCGTACTCAGCACAGCGGAGCGTGGCCTCCGCAATTAGCTCTGAAAATGTTTCTGAAGTTGATCGCGGAGGCTGCAATTACGACGCGCTGTACGCGCTGATTTGACTTTTTTTTTATTTCGCCAGCCGTGAGGGGAAGGGGGGCAGTTATTTTTGCCAATGCCTCCGCCGCGTTGTCAGACTAAACGCCGCACCCAACAGTCGCGTCACATCAGGGAGGAGCTTTGCGCCGATCCTCACTCTCTTGCATGCGTAATCATGCGAACGACAATTAAAATTTGGAGTTGGATATCTCAGAGCATAGACATGCTAGAAGAATTCTTTCAAGTGAAACTGTGTAGAAACACGACTGCCTCTAACTTTTGAATACAAACATACACACTTACTGCAGTCAATAAAAAGTTACTTATTCAATTTTAGTTAATTCGGCTGCTGAGAGCGATAATTATCTCACTTTGTGTCTCCCTGGCCACACAACTTATTTGCGCAGGTGGTCTTCACGTGCCTCACAGTGCCTAATTTTAAGAAAACCATAAAGCTTAATTTTGAACACCCGGTATATCTAGGCTGTATTGTTTCTTAAAATAAAATTTGGAATCATCTGTCGCAGGTTCGTTATAAATGCGTAAGCACGGGTCCGTCTTTGGAGTTCTGTTGGGACACCTTGATTTCCTTAAGAATATTCTTTGTGTTCGGATGACACACCTTCGTTTGCTTTGGAGGACTAACTTCCCTATTCTCAGACAGCCCTCGACTCGAAGCTCTTCCTCCACTCCACCTTGTTGAGCACAGCGCCGCCTCTCGAGTGATAAAGACGTGACAATTCTCAAGAATTCCCGTGAATGATCATGAAGTTCAGTGACCACTTCTGTGGAGGGATGGTGGTGCTATCTTCTCTCTTGAGTCGAGGTGTTGTGTTGACTAGAGGAACGTTCTTGAATACGGGCGTAACGCTCTGCTCTAACACGGCAACCACTACTCTGGTTGTTTACGATATGCGAATCACCGCGTATGAAGACTCACGACGCCACCTACAAGAAGAACGATGTGGCGTAGTAGCCGAGAGCGCGAGCCAGCGTCTTCATGTTTTGTTTCCCACGCGACGTCATCCTTTTACACAAGGCGCGTCTCTAACCACGCGATGCCATCCTAGGCCCGCGCGCTGGCATTGGCCGCTGACGTCACGCTCCCCCCACTAAGCAGCCGCTGCTCGAGGCTTCACCCCGCTCCGCGAGAACGCCCACTCAGATAAACGGATCCGGTGGCTTTGAGCCTCCTATGCTTAATGTACGACAATAAAACTGCGACGTTACAATGAAAAACTTGTAGCGTACGAACGGTACTGTGCTCGTACTGGATATTGTCAACGTGTAAATATGATCACAATGAGTGCTACAGTTAAAAAAATGTTGCCTATGCTAGTTCTTAGTTTAGCGGTTATTTGTTATTATTCATATATGAACACTTCAGCGAGAGATCTTTCATTAAGCAGGTTGGTCGCGGAACCGATGACAGCAAATGAGGCAACCGATGACACCCCAATGAGGAACTAAGTTGATCAGGCGCGAAGGCGCTAGCGCGGACATCGGCGTGCTTGGCAAAAGGGACGTCCCCTCGTTCATTCGACGCCACCGACGGGACGAGCAAGGCACGGCAGGCGCCAGGAGGTCCAAGGTGTTCATGAGAAAAATTAACTACGGCAACTTCGCGAGGCCACACTCCCACGGAATACAACTAAGCTTGTGAGCGAGCTACCTTTACTTCTACATGGCTGACACCACTGGTACTCATGAAAAATAATTTTGAAGAATGCTGGTGGTCATATGTTTTTGTGACAGGGACATCCCCCTATCAGCGAGGGGGCGATACAGAAATCTGAGGGAGGGGTCAGGACATCCGGACATCCCCCCTGGATCCGTGCCTGGATCCAGCACTTGGAGAATCGGCAACCGCTTCAAAGGAAATCGGACGTCTAGCGCACACCGGACAGGCGACCGCTGTGGCGAAGCCGGACATGTATACCGTGAATGCCCGTATTGCCGCCTTGAACTTCAGGGTTCTACCGTCGACTCGCCAATGCCAATATTCGGCGAAAGACCAAGAGCGATTGACCAATACCTGTCTCAACAGCGCGTGCCACTGCCCTTGCGGCGGCAATCACGGTCACCGTCTCCAAGACAATTTTTCCCAAATTCCCGGAGCTCCCCAGTGGCGGCACAGGGGCGTTCGCCAAGCCCTAGACTGGAAAACTAAAGACAGCGACCTTCGGAGGCGAGGCCGCTGCCAATCGACGCGAGGAAGGCCTCCCAGCGATGTGGTACGTACCAGCAGCGATTCGACGACGACTGAACTCGGAAGCCGACTTTCTTTACCTGTGGTGCTCGATGGTCACCTTGAAGTCAGTGCGTTATTGGACACAGGGGCTAATTACTCGATCGTGAGCCGAAGACTAGCGACGCACCTGAAGAAAGTAGTTATACCTTGGTACGGAACACAAATTCGTACTGCCGGCGGACATGTGGTCACCCCACTTGGTTATGTGCACAATCAGAGTTAGAATTCGTGGATGTACGTTTCTCTCCAGTCGCCTTGTACTTCGCGAATGTTCCCGAGACATCATCCTGGGAATCGACTTTCTACGGGAATGTGGTGCGCACCGTGGCCTTCTCGACAGACAAAGTAGCAGACAAAACTGACGACAGCCATCACAGCACGTTTCGCGTTTGTGCCGACAGCATAGCGTTATACCCCCGCGTTCGAGCGTCCTCGTTGATGTCGTGTGCGACAAGTTACGTGAAGGTAAGTCAGTCGCTGAAGGCAACTTGTCGCTTTTCCTCACGCTAGGTATCTGCACGGCTCGCAGCCTCATCACGCTTCGTGATGGACGTTCTACGCTGCTTGTGACGAATTTTAGTAATGAGAACAGTCATCTTTTTCGTCGCACTGCTATCGCTTTCGCCTACCCCATAACGCACATTGGTGAATGTTTTAAATCTGCATCACTGGTCAATGATCTCCAATCGACACCGGGGGCCGCGACTGCATCACTCGCCAAAGTAGACATTCATTCGACCCTCCAGGAGCAACAACGAATAGTGCTGCATGAATTGCTGCTTCAATTCCAAGAATGTTTCGCCTCGTCCTCTAAGGTGCGTCAGACGCCCATCACGAAACACCGAATCATTACATATACCGACGTCTCGCCCATAAAACAACAGCCTTACCCAGTTTCGGGCAAAGAACGTGACGCGAAACATACGCAAGTCGAAGAGATGCTTCAGGACGATGTTATACAGCCTTCCAAAAGTCCCTGGTCATCGCCGGTGGTCCCCGTAAAGAAGAAAGACGGAACATTACGTTTCTGCGTTGGCTACAAGTGGCTAAACAGCGCGACTAAAAAAGACATCTATCCACTGCCCCGCATCGATGATTCACTCGACAGACTGCGACGCGCCAAGTATTTTTCATCTATAGACTTGAAAAGCGGGTACTGGCAGATTGAACTTAATAAACGAGATCGAAAAAAAACTGTTTGTTACACCTGATGGCCTATATAAATTCAAAGTGCTCCCCTTCGGCTTGTGTTCTGCACCTGCGACATTCCAGAGAATGATGGACACTGTTCTCACCGGTCTGAAGTGGCATACTTGCCTCGTTTATCTTGATGACGTCGTCGTATTTTCGGCGACCTTTGAGGAACACGTGAATCGCCTGAAGACTGTCCTGGAAGCGCTCCGCGCCGCTAACCTACCGCTGAAGCCAGAAAAATGCCACTTCGGTTATAAACAACTTAAGTTTCTCGGCCATGTTGTGAGCGCGGATGGCGTTCGGCCTGACCCTGACGTGACCACCGCCGTAGCCTCGTTTCCTGTGCACCATGACAAAAAAGCAGTCCGTCGCTTTCTGGGGCTCTGCGCATACTATCACCGCCTCATCGCCAATTTTTAGAGGATTGCCGAACCTCTGACTCGCCTCACACGAGAAGGCGTACCATTTGTCTGGAAAGAAGAGCAGGAGCTTTCACCGAGCTGCGGGAGCGTTTGCAGACACCACCAGTTCTTGCTCACTTTGACGAAGACGCTGATACTGAAGTCCATACTGACGTCAGCAACGTGGGTCTTGGCACCATCCTGGTCCCACACCAAGAGGTCACAGAACGCGTGATAGCTTACGCCAGCCGTACTCTTCCACGCGCAGAAGTAAACTATTCCACCTCAGAGAACGAGTGTTTCGCAGTAGTATGGGCCACATATAGTTTAAGCCTTACCTCTACCGTCGCCCCTTCAAAGTAGTGGCCGACTGTCATTCATTGTGCTGGTTGACCCAAATACGAGACCCCCCATGTGCATAGTTTCTGTTCGTTCCCTCTTTTTCCGTCTGCCTACGTCCACTAGCACCAGCATCGGGACGATGCCCGTTTCTTCAGAGGGGGAAAATGTGACCAGGTCATGAGGTGCGGCGAGCGCGAGCCAACATTCAGGCAAGGAATGAAGTTGTTTCGGGTCGGCCATCTTCTTGGCTAGTGCTTGTCTCTACCGGTGCAGGACTTTTTCTTATAAAGGCCTTCTGTAACACGTGACAATAATATATATATATATATATATATATATATAGAGAGAGAGAGAGAGAGAGATACACGCGTGTTGTATTTCGTTCTGCGGAGGAGGCGCGCTATGATGCCAAGCGGTCAGCGCTGCAAACATTGTAAATATAATCTGGAAATAGTTGCTCATCTCATTGACTAGTCCTTTGCGTAACAATATATATATATATATATATATATATATATATATATATATATCTTCATACGATCAAATAGCACGATTTTTCCGCTGGTGCGAAAAATAACAGCACAGGCAATGGACCAGATCAGTGATGTTCCCATGGGAGAAACAAAAATTTCGGTATATTATTGCTTATACCCTGCAGCTGATAACACCTCGAGAAGGTGAGGCTGACGCATACGGTACAATCTGTAAGTAAAAAAATATATATTTGTTTACGTACAGGTCCGGCCTATTCATGCACACGCTGGCCCTGGCTAAACTTAGTAATGAACGCACACGCCCGGGCCTGGGCTTCATAAAACGGGCCCGTGCAGTGCTCGACAGGGCACTGCGACAGCCTGCGAAGAAACACGTAGTGTGGCGACGATGGCTTGCAGATGGCGCCAGAGTAGCGCCTGGCAGCTTTGCTGGGAACTCACGCGCTGGCTCTCGCGAGCTCCAGATTAGCGCGTCACACTTCGCTCCGCTTGCAACGTGCCGCAAGATACAGATTGTCAGCGCCCGTCAATACAACGCGAAATGAATACACCTATAGAGTTGCGCTCAAGTTTCGTATTAGGGAGTGTCTTAATTGTCGGTTAATTTTTTGTCTTCGTAATGATGCGCACTCTGCAATCGTAACTTTCATCCGACAGAAAACATGTACCTCCTCGATCGTTGTCCGGGCTGCGCGCCGTGAGGACATTTAACGTGCATGCCATGACGAACCATCTTCCGGACACTTCGGTTTCGCGCGTACCTTGGTGAGGATCAAGCTGAATAAGTACTACCGGCTAGAACTTACAGAAACCGCACAGAAGCGCGGCCCCTCCCTCCGGAGCCTTGTGAGTAACTGAAGGCTGCGCGCGTCCTTCCCGCCCTTGTGTACACGAGCCGCGATTACCGGCTCACCATTCTTTCACTCGCACATACAGCGTACGGCGACGATTTTATCGCCCGTGGACGACGATGGCAGCAATTCCCCTAGAGTGTCCATATAATTGCTATCGCAATAAAATGATTTACACCCAGATTAGAGGAAGCCTCGCTCCATCTCGCCGTCGACTCGGCTGCGGGGGCCGCCGGGGACGTCGGCGTCGTCGCTGCTGGGAGGCGGCCCTCAAACGTTCGGAGCTGGAAGACCAGTTCTGGGCCGTCCGGCAAGCCGAAGGTGCCGCCAGAGTCCAAGGACTTCGAGCCGCAACCTAAGGCCACCAAAACCAAACTGCCGGTCCTTTCAATAACGTTTATTTCTTCCTCTTCTTGATGGTGATAATTGCAAATCATAACACCCTTGAAGGGTGTTTTCATTCAAGAAACATCCCATCATCATGTCGTTTTGCGAAGCATAGGGTAGTTCTAGATGTTAAAGCACCCTTACACTAGCCATAAGGGTGTACTGACTAAGAAAATTGCGAGTGTGCGAGTGTGCTTAATTTATTTTTATTACATTCAGAAACATGCAGCTGTACGAAGACAAAGCGCGTCCCACGGCACTACAAACCAATGGCGGATCCGGAAGGAGGCCCTCCCGAAGCCCCAGCCCTTCCATCCGAGGCATGACGGGTCTTCAAAGCTGACAAAACTCTTGCAGAGAGTCCCCCTCCGCTTAACTGTTGTGCTCCATTTCACGAGCACCCACCTTTTTAAGAACGTCCTACTAAAAACCTATTGCTTTAGCACTACTGTCTATGTCGTCATAGTAAGCTAAGTGGCACACAGTTCTAAAATATCTTCGTGCACAATTAATTAAATTCCGCGGAATCCAAAAGCGCGCACATATTTTTCTAGTATTGAATTCGTAACAAAAAGAAAAGTGTTCAAAACGTTTTCAGTAAGACACAACTTGTGGAGCTCTTGCTTTTGGGACCCCAGGAATCCAGCACGCAGTTGGGTTGGCCGCGATTGCTCCAAAGCAATGCTGTTGTCTAGCTTTTCTGTTAAAACACAACAGAACATGTAGAAAAACTGGAGGACGCTTAAGCTTAGCCTTTAAGAGTGGAACGTGATAGCGTTATCGGGCCCCGTTCGCATCGCATTTTTCTTTCAGTGGGCTTCACTGGAACACAGAACGTGGGAAAGCCCGCTTACAAAGACCAAGCGGATAACGATCTCGCTAAAGTCGGCTTCACTTTTAAACAAATGCATTGCTGGGAAGGCGTTCTTCCAGGGGCAATATAAGTCGTCTTATATTAAAATGTGAAAGCCCTAGCACCTTTTCTTATTATTTTATTAATTGTTTGCTATTGCCCCGACAAGCGCGCGTGTCCAAAGCGCATTAGCAGGCGAAGTACCAATTTTACCTGCCTAGGATGCGAGTGCCATCTGGATATCATTTTCGCAAGTAAACTACCCGAGTGCGCCGTGTTGGTATGGTAGAAATCCTGGAAAGGGGGTTTGTGTTTGAGTTTCTCATAACAGAATTACGTTTTCTCGTACATTTAAATTACAATCCAATGCCACCATGTTTGTGGGTTGTGGTTAAGTTGTACTTTACCGTCTTTCTGACGGATTTCACTGCGAGAAATTCAATTTTTGTTCACTAAAACCTTGCACCACGTGGATAGCCTGCGCGGTTGGTGTGGTTGGGGATGATTTTCTCCGCCACGGACGCCACCATCCACGCCGACGCCGGATTTTCTGCGACACGGGGCCCTTAACGCTATCACGTTAAAAGGGCATGACGAAGCATTCAATATATTCACCAACGCGGACAAAAGATACGCCAAGTCCGGACTTCCTGACCTCACCCAACATTCTTTCGTCGAGGTAATGTCCACAACCCTTTCCACATCATGTCGATATATTACATCTAATAGATATCCACAACATACATTAGATATTTACTACATCTAATAGATATCCACAACATACATTAGATATAATTACTACATCTAATAGATATCCACCTTGACATCTACTGGATGTGCTTTGTACTATTTTTGACTGCATGCATGCATGCTCTTCAATTTATTGTCCCAGACTGCAACGGACTGGGACAACAGTGTGCAGCCTTAGGGATTAGATAACGTTGCATTCATTGACCGCTTTGTTCCCCTTATCGCACTCACTGTTGCCTGCATTTCAGAGCTTCTGTGTGAGTCTGCGTGTTTCTCCTTATTTAATGTCTTAACTTATATTATTAAATGGCACTTTTACGGACGACCTGTAAGTGGAACAAACTGCCGGAACGTGTGGCAAGCGCTAATGGCCGAGAACAGTTTCTTTTGTTCGAGAGTGTCTTCCTTAGTGGGGGATTAATTATCTCGTCTTATTGCCGTGCTTCCAATTCGGACTTGATGTTCCAGCCACAGAGAAAGGCACAATTGTAATTACTTCAAAATGTCTTATTGTTGTACTATGGCTCTGACATGTAATACCGTTGTAAATTGTCTTATTGTTTGTTATGACATTGCATTGTAACACCTGATTTTGCAGTATGCCTTTTGTGTTCTTATGCAAGTGTTGTACAGATTATGCTACAAGTGTTACCCACTCACGTCTAGGCCATATAAGGGGCTGATAGCATGTTCAAATAAATAAATAAATATTAAATATGCAATAGCATGCCAAGCGTTTCACTCAGCTCCCCTCTCCAGTTATCAGTAATCTTTCTCTCAACAGCACGCATATATTTTCACATACTGATTGATTATACAGCATCCTTGCAATACATTGTTGAATGATGCAAATTGTGTCAATGATGGGTGAGCCATGCTGTGTACATAACATAACATGGCAGTTAGTGTCCAAGAGCGCATTACCCTAGGATAGCGGTATCGCATAACCCAGCACCTACTTTTTCAACACTTCAGCTCAGTGAAGCCGAAAAGCAAAATAGTATATCTTTTTCTTCAATGCTGTGTGGAAGTTTGCGTGCTGCTGACTCGTGCATTAGGAAACATGTTTGTTGTATGCACATTACTCATCATGGTTGAAACATTACTAGCACTTCTTGAATGGACTAATTTGCAAGTTGGTCAACAGACAAATGAGATGCAGAATTCTGTCAATGTGGTCATGAAGCTCAATTGGCAGCCGCACATTAAGGATATTGACACTTTTTGGCCTTTGTATCACACGCTCGACATGAACACAGACACTGGCTATGTTGTACACCATTTCTTCTTTCATGAAGTTTTCCCCTGGTGAAAAAGGTGCATAACTGAGACTGCCTCTGCTGTGTCGACCAGCACACCAGGAAAGCCTTTGTCAGCAAGTACAATGTCCCCAGCCTCTAGCAAAGAAAGGATGCCTGAGTCAAGTGCAATAAAGGATCTGTTGACTTGCCTCCATGCCTTAGATAGGAACGTTATGGTGCCATTGGGAGCAATTCCAATTAATAATTTCGCAGTGCATGTCTCTTTGTACGGTGAGTACATCAAGTTCTACCCGCCGTGGTTGCTCAGTGGCTATGGTGCTGGGCTGCTGAGCCCGAGCTCACGGGATCAAATCCCGGCCACGGCGGCCGCATTTCGATGGGGGCGAAATGCGAAAACACCCGCGTACTTAGATTTAGGTGCACGTTAAAGAACCCCAAGTGGTACAAATTACCGGAGTCCCCCACTACGGCGTGCCTCATAATCAGATCATGTTTTTCGCACGTAAAACCCCATAATTTAATTTTTTAAATCAAGTTCTGCAGCTCAACCGACTTGGGACGCTCTGCTTTGATCTCGGCGCAGTCGATAATTACTGTGCACTGTGGATAATGTTGCTTAAAGCATGGCGGCATTGTATACTTCACATCATGTTTATGGTGCCATTGAATGCATCCTTGTGTTGTTGCGAACCCATCCGTGAGAACATTCAGGAAACATCTAGCTGCAGTCCTGCGGTGCACACCTAACAAGGCACCTAGGGCAGTGTAACTGAGACCGGTCTTAAGTTTTATGAAGAAAAGTGTTAGTCGGTCAGCTTTGCTGAGCTCATATCCAGTTCTTTTCTCTGAAAGCATTCTGAAAAACAGTGAAAAGACAGAAGTCAATTCACACAGGCTTATCACGGCAATGGATTGCACTGATTTAAGTCCTGAGAAATGAATGGTCTTGTGCTCTCGACCTGCTGCTGTACAACTAGTTATTGCAATGTCTGTTTGAACGGCGTGCTCTGAGATAAATCTACATACAATTTGGACAGCTGCACTGGTACCGTCAGGAACACTGAGGAGGGCCAGCGAAAGGTTCTTGACGGCCAGTTGTCATCGTGCCAATCTGAAGCAGAATATGCGGGGTGACTGTTAGCGTAGCATCTCGCTGCATTCAAAGATCCCTCACTGCTCATCACGCTTCCTCGCAGCTGCAGCTTATGTAGCCGAAATGTTTACCGGGAAACGCTGGCGGCGAACGCTATGCACGAAGGCGAGCATTGTGGTTCTTCTTATTGGGATAGCAGTTATATGGACACTCTAGGTGTTGCCGTGAGGTTCCGTATAAAGTCCACGGGCGATAAAATCGTCGCAGCGTGCCGTACGCTGTATGTGCGAGTGAAAGCATGCGACAGTGATCCGGCAATCGCGGCTCGCGCACACAAGGGCGGGAGGCGGGAAGAAAGCGCGCATTCTTCCAGTCACAACATTCCGGAAGGAGGGTATGGAGGTGGAGGGGCCGCGCTTCTCCGCGGCCGCGCGCTCCTGCCGGGCCGGAAGTTTCCAGGGGGGGGGCAGTTGGAGGGGCCACGCTTCACTGCGACTGCGCGGTCCCGCCGGTATGGAATGCTCCGAGGGGAGGAGGGGGAGCGTGTTCTGCGCCGCGAGCACCCGCCCGCGCGGCTATATCTTGAAAGCCTTGTGCGACGGGATCTGAGTCCACCCTCCCCGTGTTTTCGCGACTAAGATCGCGTTGATGCGAGCGCCGGCACGAATCTCAATTCGCTCGTTGCTGCTGCTGCTGCGCTAGCTCACTCCAGCGTTTCGACAGATAGTTTCCGCGGTCATCGAGTGAGAAGCGTTCAGTTTGCTTGTGCGCGCGTGACACCATGCTTATTATTTTAGTTGGTGTGCCTATATTAAAAGGTCTATACGAACGATAAAACTACTATCCTTACTTTGTATAGTTGTCCACTAATTTGCTATCGCAATCGATGCTACGCCTTTCGGGCGAAACTGCGACTTTTAACGCGATAGCGTTAAGGGCCCCGTCAGGCCTCGGAAACTCCGCTGTTTCTTTTTTTTTTTTTTTTGTCCACGCGAATTGCAGCGCCAACCATAAGATGGATGCGCAACCAAAGTCGCTGTTCTTTTTTTTCTCGTAAACCCTCTCTCAACTTTGTCGTTTCTCTCTCGCCTTCAACTATCGGCGGCGCGGCTGGCGCGGCCCGCGCTCGTCGTCGGCCGTGCTGATATATAACGGCCAAAACGGCAGCAATTTGTTTTTCTGGCATTATGCGGTCAATTTTGCGGTTTTCGCCTTACGCGCTAGCAGCGTGGTCCGTGTGGTACCCTACCGTTGCACATTTGTCGGCTTTTCTCAGCAATGTCTCGCAGCTGTCACTGTTCGTGTGTGGTTCAATGGTGTGCGAACACATCAAGACGAAGTGAGCTATGCGAATTGAAATTTTACCGCATCCCTAAATACAACAGGTGAGCACTGTGCAGTTTACTTCCCGGTTTTTATTTGTGATAGTAATTGTGCGCAGTCGTACATGGTTGTCCGGTGGTGAGGCAGCAGCTAGCTGATTTGAAAACACAACGATGCATTAAATCGTTACGCCACAAGCAGCGAACATAAAGCTCCTGATAAATATATAGTACCACCTGCGCGTATCGCAAGGAACGCGTGTGTAGGTGTGTGCTTTGTACTTATTTCTAGCTAATTGGTCGCCATCGTTTAAAAATTCGTTTCTGAGAATTAAGGTTGACATATCACAACTAGTACTCTGCCGCGACGCGAAACGAGCTCAGTTTTTCCGAGCGTTTAACCCATTGCGCCACAAACGCATTTGCAGAGAGCTACACAGACGCGCCTTATATATCTAACACTCCTCCGTGTACCCGCGCTCTTGCTCGGGGCGGTGCCGCCGCCTACGAGCAGAAAAGAGAAGTACTGCATTATGACACTAACGCGCACCGACAGTGAACGCTTCGGTGGTCTCAGCAATACGACGCATCGATGCCAGCATTCGAAGGGACGCTGGCATCAAGAAGCACTACCAACGCCAGGTGGCGTTCACCGTACTCAGCACAGCGGAGCGTGGCCTCCGCAATTAGCTCTGAAAATGTTTCTGAAGTTGATCGCGGAGGCTGCAATTACGACGCGCTGTACGCGCTGATTTGACTCGGTGACGATTCAGTTACGTGCTTTGTCTTGCGCGTTGTATTAGTGTGTCAGTTACGTGCTTCGTCTTTCGCGTTGTGCTAGCGTGTGCAGCGTAGTGCAGCTTCCATATGCACGACGGTTGCTCATGGTCATCTTTTTATGTTCCAACTGCGATGTTATAATTTATGATCTTCACTGTTCTTCAGGATGGAAGCGTTTTTAACCTACGCTGGAAGGATGGAGCTAATGGGTTTGCCCAGAGACAAGGTCAACAACCGCAGAATAAGCTCGGCGCACTTCACGGAGGTGGATTTTATGGACCGAGCGAGAATTAGGAGGCCGTGAGAAGCTATTCTGCGCATTGGCCATTAGAGCAATTGCAAAAAATGTTTTTTACATGTGCGTACATGAAACACCATCCGCGTTTTGTTGCATTCTATACTGTGTTGCACTGTCTCCTCCAATGATGGTTTTCGCAAACGAACACAATAAAGTGAGCTCAAAGAACTGTTGTGTGGTAAGTGCAATTATTTTTAATACAATTTGGGCACATGCTTGCTTGATTCTAATAGTAAACGCGACTGCGTGCATGAAAACGAATAAAGAATCCACTGCGCACAAGCACGCAGCACGAATGCACGAATGGCACGGCCGGACAGGCGAGGAGCGCGGAGCGCGTGCTTCGGTCCGGCGATGCGTCTGAGAACGCCCGCGACAAAAAAAAAAAAAAAAAAAAAAAAAAAAAAAAAAAAAAGGAAAAAAAACGACGCTTTTCTTTTTTCTTGTTTTCGCCACCGTAGTACCATCATCCATCCGCTAGGGCCTAAATGAAGTGCGCCTTGGCGCTAGCGTCGACTGAGCGCCTGCTATAGGAGAACCAATGGGAGGTATAGGAAGATTCACCCCCCTGGCCCCGTGTCGCAGAAAATTCGGCGACGGCAACTGGCCTGTGATGCGGGGGGCGGATAAAATCCCCAACCACCCCGACCGCGCAGGCCCTCCACATGGTGCAAGGTTTTGGTGAACAAAAATTGAATTTCTCACGGTGAAATCTGTCAGGAAAATGGTAAAGTACGACTTCACCATTCGGCGTCGGATTCGCCATTGGACTGTTTACCAATTGGCGTCGGATTGTAATTTGAATGTACGAGAAAACCTATTTCTGTTACGAGGAAACTCAAACACAAACCCCTTTTCCAGCATTTCTACCAGAACTACAGCCGCGCGTTGCGATGCGAACGGGTCCCGATAACGCTATCGCGTTCTACTCTTAAAGGCGAAGCTTAAGCGTCCTCCAATTTGTTTTTTTTTTTCCTCGGCCGGCACCGCCGCTGCCGCCGATGCCGCGCTATGATTGGTAGAAACCACGGGGCGCGCACCGCTATGTGATTTGTGGAAACGCGGCACACGCCACGCTTCACTTTGGCTGAGCTTGAAGGTCAGATTTACGGAACCAGGCATTTTGTTGCTTTGTACCTGGAGTAGTAGAGCTTGTGGGGTCTCACACGCGCTCTAGGGACAAAGAAAGGACAACACATTAGTCGAAACAATAAAAAGGCATTTATTGCACTTTTCATACACTAATGCCTGTTAGCCGAATTACTACCCATAGAATATTCAGATGGACGCACGACAAATGGAGAAAGTCCGGCTCACCGCGACCGGATAGCGAGCAAATGCTAGACGCCCGCCCGCGTGCTAGACACCAACGCGTAATCGTTCACGTACGTGAGGTCACGCGAACGGTGGGGCGTTCGAACGATCCGTGTTCGCCCATTTGCGGTGTCCTGCTCCTAGCCATGCGAAACGGTCTCGCGAAGCGTGGATCGGCGCACGCAGACCTCAGTCCAAAGAGATTCTCCCTTTTGCGCCCAAGCAACCCCGCCGCTAGGTGCCGTGAGCAGCGCAATACCCGCGCAGACGACATTGTGCTACTAGCGGACAATAAAAAAAAATTACAGATACTTGCGAATATCTGTGGGAATGCAGCGACAAATCTAGGCCTTAAGTTTAGCACAGAGAAATCAGGAATTATGATCTTTAATGAACACACGAGTAACTTCGTGGTGTCAATTCAACAGCAAGTAATACCCATAGTGAAGCAATATAAGTACCTCGGCGTACACATAAACGAAGGAAAGAATTACTCAAACAACCACCAAGATAATCTGAAAATAAAGGGGAAGCGGAATGCAGCAATAATGAAACACAGAGCTCTGTGGGGCCACAATAAGTATGAGGTGGTGCGTGGAATCTGGAAAGGAGTAATGGTGCCAGCGCTAACATTCGCAAATGCCATTATATGCTTAAAATCAGATATATTGGCGGGTTTGGAAGTTAACCAAAGATCAGTAGGCCGGTTGGCTTTGGGAGCCCACGGTAATACCACAAATGAGGCAGTGCAGGGTGACATGGGTTGGGCCTCTTTTGAAGTCAGAGAAGCACAGAGCAAAATTAGTTTTGAAGAAAGGCTCAGGAACATGGATGAAAATAAATGGGCGGCTAAAGTGCACAAGTATCTCTACATGAAAAGCGTAGACACAGAATGGAGGAAGAGGTCAAGGAAGTTGGCAACCAAGTACAGGATAATCGAAACTGCAAATAGACAACCAGAAGTCATCAGAAAGAAAGTGAAAGAAATAGAGACCGTGAATTGCATGCAAAGAATGGAAACAAAAAGGACAATGGAGATTTGCAAGAAGGAGAAGAAAGAAATTAGAAAAGAAAATCTGTACGATAACAAAAAGGGCAGTGCCTTGCTATTTGAGGCTCGAGCCGGTTGCCTAAGAACCAAAACATACCGGAGCAAATATTCAGAACTAGATGAGGCATGTGTATGCTGCAGTAAAGATCCAGAGACCACTGAACACATCCTAAAGGAATGCGACGGGATCCACCCAGCGAGAACCGTATAGGTAACGTGCCACTCCCAGAAGCGCTTGGGTTTAAAGTGGAAGGTAACATCAACAGATCAGCCGTAGAGATAAACAAGAGACGATTAGAGTACTGGTGGCGGAAAAGCAGGGAAAAGATGGATACGACCTGATCTCTTAAAATCATAGGTAGCGGTACAAGGTAAATTTTTGAAAAAGAAAAATAATGAGAGGTACACAAAAATGCTAGATAAAGAACATGTACAGTATACCTGGTTAAATCAAGCAGGCTAGGTGACTATTTGTCGCCGCCCCGTTTCAAAGGGGATGCCAATAAATCATCATCATCATCATCATCATCATCATCATCATCATCATCACCGCACCACCTCTCGCAATACGCCGCAACCACACCTACCGCCGCCACCGTAATACAACGCGGCGAAGCCGGATTACAGAAACGGGAGCCATGCGGGGACAACAACATCAGGGGACGCGTGACAGTCGCGTATCCCCACAAGCTATGGCTCTAAAATCCAGAATACACAATGCAAGTACACATCTTAAGGGCATATAAGCACACCAGTAAAGAAAGAGCTGGTGGGAAAATGCATTCTTTAACCAGGTACATTATCCCATCATCATTTCAATACAAAGCCATACAACCATCATTCATTTAAATGCTTTAATTACGTAACTACACATGTAGTATATGCGACCTCGCATACCTCTCTTGTCTTCCGTTCAAAAAAAAAGTCAGTTTCGCCGCAAGGGCGAAGCAATGAATGCGATAGCAACCCATAGCAATGTCATACGAAGTAAGGTGAGCTGCTTTGGTAGCAATGTGAATTGTAGTAAACATGAGCTTATTAAGGAAGCAGGTGTGCCGCGGCGTAGGCAGACCGATATGAAGAGAGAGACTCGATGACCACGACAACGGATGAGCAGCGCCTTCAGTGGGCAGCGCGTGCAGGTGCGAAGGGGCACCTATACGTGTTGCACTGCCGACCGGGGAAGAATTGCATGTGTGGTGTGTCGGGCAATGAGATATGCTCGACTATATGGCGCGGGGGAAGATAGCACACATAAAGGTAGAAGGCGTTGAGTTTGTAGGGAAAGCGTGGTTCCGTCGAAGTGCTCGTAAACGGCGACTCCAGGTGCTCGGCGCTCGTGTCGAATTGTTTGTTGCTATCAAAGCACGCATAGATGCCCGTGGTGAATTGCAATTTCAGACTGCAATTGGTCTTAGTACTGACAATTTTCTGGCCTTATTGGAAGCCTATCTCAATATTACTTTTATTCTTTTTGACAACGAACTCTACTTACAAAAGAAGGGCATATGTATTGGTTCGTGCTTAGCGCCCTTGTTATGTGACCTATTTCTTTCTGAAATTGATATAATCCCTGACAACTGATTTAAGAACACGCCTGTGATAAAAGTTTTCAGATATGTAGACGATGTTGTAATCCTTTTGGACGAACAGTGTTCCTCTATACTGACAATGATGAAATCAGCACAGTACTAAGCCTTTTTAAACTTCATGGCAATGGCCTATCTTTTACCCACGAGATTCCGGTTAACAACGCGCTGCAGTTTTTAGATTTAAACCTGAAGTTTTTAAAACAACATGTTTGTTGGAGCTATTCACCACGTGCTAAGAAAGAGCTTTTACCATACGATTCTGCCCACTCAAAAATTATTAAACGATGGATTGGTACAACCTGCCTGGGATCTGCGCTTAAAAAATCGTGCGTTCACAGGATCGGGACAAGTTTTGACAATCAGATTGAGCGGCTTTTAAAAGCCGGCTACCCTCGCTCGGTGTTGACGTCAGTAGGGGAATCTTTGCTCCAGAAGCTGAAAGGCAACAAAAAGCCTAAGGTGGACGATGAAGTCGAGCGCAACGCTCGAAAAAAGGCGCAAGTGGTGCCGTACCTTCACAAGGTTAGCCACGACCTTAAGAAGGTGGCAAACAGGTACGGAGTACCAGGGGTATTTTCTGCCCCAAACAATCTGGCCCGTCTCTGCCCTCGAATCACGGGTGGCGCTACGAACGGGTGCACAGTACAGCACGTTCAGCGTTACGTGCATTGTTCCACTAGAGTGGTTTATTTCATTCCCCTCAGCTGTGGCAAGTGCTACATTGGGCAAACGGGGCGCTGCGTCAACGACCGAATGAGAGAGCACGCAAATCTTCATGTGTGGTGACGCTGGCGCAAGTCACCGCACATGATGAAGTCCAAGCCACCGAAAGGGTCGTTGTAATTGCCAGTGACCTGTCGCAGGCGGTCGTCGACACGTGCGAGAGTGTCGCTGCTCATCATGCTGCATTCGCCCACAATGACACACTTGACGTTTGTGAACGCTGTACGGAAGGAGTTGAGGTCTCCGTCGCGCAAGCCCCCGTCGGCACGCATACTGAGCTTGAAGGCGGCGTGCACAGTGAGCCCACCGATGGCAACCGCTGCCTTGCCTGTTGTGGCGCGCCCGACGTACGCGTTGTGCGTGCAGGTGGAGGCGGTGTTAGAGTGCGGGTGTAGGCGCCCATAATTAGGCGTAGAACGAAGGTCTTTCCGCAACCGGCCGCACCAGTCTAGAAGATTCTGAGTGGAGAAGTCGGTGTGGTTAGGCGGTGGATCACCTCGTGAACAACTTCGAACTGTTCCTTGTTGGCGAGCCGCATCACTTCCCTGTATAGGCGTCACCGGTCATGACGTCCTGACGCGTGCAGACGGCGTTACAACGACCTTTTGCCTCTACAGAGTTAGCATCAGGTGGTCCGAGCAAATCTTCATGGTCGTTTTGGTCGACCAAAGGAACGTGGCGTGGGTCAGTTCCAGTGTGTAGTCCGTACTATAGGCGTCGTCGGTGCACATTTCGAGGCATATGTGGCGCAACTGGGGGAAGTCGTACTTACTGTCGTACTCAGATCTTATGAGCAGCAAGGCGTCCACGTTCTCAGCGTACATGTGCTTTTGAAAAGCATTGCCATCCAAAATGTCTACTTCTCTGCGGAAAGTAAGAAACAGTGTGACCGCTTCCCGTTTGTAGCTGAGTGACTCGTCGATGGAGTAGCAGCGGCAACGAATGACGGCTGGGTCGCGGCGCTTTTCGTAGGTGTGCACGTTGCTATGCGCGACAAAACCGGCCAAGTACGCGTCTTACAAATTGTCTGGGCGGTCTTCATATCTGTGTAACCCCCCAAATTTTCATACATCCATTGACGCGGCGTCGAGACCGGCTGCTTAAATCTGCGCACGCGTTTTGCGAACGCGCGTGCGCTGTTCCGGAAGGCATGTGGCAATGTAGGTGATCTGTCTTCAGGACTCGGACATCTCCTGTCGGAGGAGTGTCCACGCAGCTTCCTGAGCACTCATCTCAACAGCCTTGAGCATCTTAACGCCGAGTAACCGAAACGCCTGGCCATGAGGGATGCTTGGAGTGTCTGTCAAAATGTCCGACATGGCTTTGTGCAGGTTTGAAACCCCGCGATTTGACTTATTTACCTATTCCACGAGATAAGCAGCACACGAGTAGGCGTCAAGGATGATCGGAAGGTCCATGTTTGAGTCGAGCATGGAGGCGACCCACGGACTGAATACGTTGATCCACTTTTGCTGCACTGTTCGTTGGATAAACAAGGTCGGGCGCTTCACGGCAGCGCGGAGCACAGAGACGTAGTCTTCCTCGGTAGTGACTGCATGGTGGTTGATCGATGCTGTCGTAGTGTGTGCTTTCCAGAGCGGCGTGCATCTGCAAGAAGCGTTCCTTGAGTGCGACCCGCCGCGTGGCTTCGGCATGGTCTTGTGTGGGCGGATAGAGAAGCAGGACTATGGTGTTGTCAGTGGGCCAAAAAAAAAAATTACGCCATCTTCCCGTAGAGGAAACCCTGAGTAGTATGCAAAGCAGCCATGGGGTCGACTCAAGGTAGTTTTATCAGCTGTATAAACTTGGACATGCAGCAGCACCAGAAACGCGCAGAACTGTTGTCGACGCCGTCGGCGTTTTGCCCGCGTTCGCACCGAACGCGCGCGGCGTTGGTGACAGTTGCTGGTGCCTCTGGGGCGCCTACCGTCGCGTCTCTAACCTAAGCTGCTTCGCATTATTGCGCGCGGAGCCGCAGGTGTTGCCATTCGTTGCGCAATCCGGAGAGGAAAGGAGCGTCGGAGAGGAGAGGAGGAATGCCGAGAGGAGAGGATATGAGACAAGGAGAGGAGGGGGAGGAGGATGCGCATGCGCAGTAGGGGTGTGGACGCACGGTGGTTGGATGGATGGAGGGATGTAGGGAGGGAGGGAGTGACATGCCCCGAGCATAAGGTGCTTCGCATCTAAAAGCAGTGCCAAAACGGCAACGAGAGTTTCCGCGCTTGTAGCAGGTGTGCGTGGGTTGGTGCACTTGAGTGCGCAGGCGCGGCAACACAGAGGTATCGAGGGACACGAGGTGCGTTGCGAGCCGGTTTGTTTCTGGCATGTCCGAGGAGACGGTTTGCCAAGGTGCGTTGTCTAACCAAAGTAAGATGTCACAGCGTGCGGACTACCCATGCGGAATGCGCTTGAAGTAAGTAGTCTACGACGCGGTAAGGTTTGAAAGGCAAGTGAGTGCGGCTACACAGGACGTTTAGAATGACGCACACAAGCTTGATAAAGTAAATGGCGCACACCACGGGGTCATTGTTGACGAGCTGAGCACGGTAGATGGATGTCATTTCCGACACGTGCACTTCTAACGTAGGACCTTGTTGGCGCAACCGCTCAAGCAGAGTGAGTAATCGCGGCCAAGGCATCTCGAGGCTGACAGGTTGAGGAACGCAGTCGGCTTGCCAAGCTGGCGTATCATAGCGAAGACATCTTTCTTTCGCTGCAGCCAGTACTGGACCGTGTTGAGAACGCCCTTCATAAAGGCCATGTCTTGGTCAATGGTATCGTGTATGAAGTGTTCGTCGTCAAGTATTTGGCGTGTGATTTTGTCGGTGTCACCGTTGACTCGAAACGTGATGGCCAGACTCCGATTGACTCTAAATTGGAGCACTTTCATTGCCATGAACAGGATGTGGTGAGGCGAAACACCACGACGGTCTTTGCGACGTATCTCACTGGTGGCATATACAAAGGGCGTGGGATGAGCTTCTGGCTTTACGCACCAGGGCTCCCCAAGGTATATCTGAGGGAAGGAAAACTCTTCTGCTCCTTCGTCGTACAGTGTGAACAGTGGTTGCCCGTGTTCACCAGGAGCTATGGCCAGGTAGCGCTCTTTGTCCCACACCACGGACTGTTCGAATGCGTTGACTGCCACGCATGCATCAACCGGATTGTGCATGTCGGGACACTGGGGTAGAGTTTCGACGGAATGCTCGAGCAATTGGGATGCGTCGTCTTCGGGAAAAGCGTCTAAAGAGGAGGCGTCAAGAGTGATAGTACCTGTACAACCTACTCCGACACAACACATCAAGCCAAGGTTTATCTATATTTATCTATACTTTTTCCCCACGCCAGAGAGGTATGTTGTCTTGTTGAAAATCTTTCGCTTTATATGAACATTGATGGCATGGCTTTGGCGTCCTCTTCGATAGGAGCGTTAATGACGGGCCCCACAATGCCATACTGTCCGCCGCCGTTCATGAGGCGACGAACTTGCATGAATGGTAGACGGGGTGCAATCAAACGCTCACTCACCAAGTTCAGTGGAGGTAACCCAGCGGGCATCACTGGGTAAACGGACCGTTGCTTCTAGAGAGGGCCGGTATGGTACTCCTTTGCAATGTGTTGAGCACAACACAAAGGAATGCACGTCTTCGTCTGGAAACTCGGCAGTGAGCAGAGGTCAGCTAGAGGTCAGCTTTAAACCAAAGCTGATCGCAAACATCCCATGCATATCCGAATGGTTTATTAAAGAACCATTTTTCGAAATGCGCGGTAGCCACCGCCAAATGTGTCTGTGAGCAGGAGGTGGTCACTTGTGGCAAGCGCCGCTGTCGCCTTGTGTCAGTTTCGTGCCCTCGTACCGTTGCAATTAAGGCACGTTCACACCGAAAGCGGAGCGGCCAATGCGGGCAAGCGGAAGGCATGCAAACCCTTCTCGCCAGGAGCGGGCGGAAAACGAGGCGGCCAGCCTGATCACTCTCGGACCGATTTTTTCCCCGCCCACTGGACCTCTCCACTTTACCGCAGCCAATCAGAACGCCAGACGACGGTGGCGCTGTTGTATCTCGGCGCTAAGGCTTCTCTATTTTTCAAAGGGAGCGACAGGTTTTGATCCAGCAGCCGCGCCCTGCGATAGGTCGGTTGGCGACACGTGACCTTTTCGCCTTCGCGCCCCGCCCAAAGGGTCCAGCAGTGGTCGCTGTGCCGGCGGTATGTACGCGTGTTCTTTGTTTTCGAGCGTGCATTTGGGCAATTTTGGTAAGCAGAAAGCACTTCACGTGCCTCTGTTGCATTGTTGTAGTAAACTAGAAGTGCCTATGTACCTGATGCTTGAGCGGATGCAAGAATTATGTGTTTGAAATCAACGTTTGCAGCGTGACATGCTAGTATGCCGGGTTGCTATGCCTTCGGTTGCCTCAATTGCGCGGAGAACGAAAAAAGTTCTTTTCCATTCCTCGCGGTAACAACAATATCACCAGAAGGAAGAAGGAATTTTCTGTGGTTTTCACTCCTGCATGCACTTAGGCTCCATGCCATGCTTCACTGCTCCAGCGGCATGTCCAAGTTTATACAGCTCATATAACTTGGACGACGTGGCGCATGATGTGAACGTCAACAGAGGCCCGTCATACTTTGCCTCATGGAGACATGAATGAGGCCGGATGACAAGAGACAGATCACGGGATACTCATTCGCGTGCGCCGCTCAGCGACCCGACAACGTTGGCGCCGGCGTCGCCAAAATGCAAAGCCAGGACTTGAACTGCGACCCGTCCAGCTCGGAGAATGCTTCGGTGCAGACGGAGAGATGTGCGCTGTGCAGTTCGTCGAAACGGGACTCGCAGTTGTGTGCGTATGCGTGGTGCCAAATCTGTCTTCAACGTTAGTGTACAGGAATCTGCCTTCGGCTCTACGGTGCGGCACGTCCATGCTCGTCGTAGGAGACTTCCGTCAGGACGCACGTCCAGTACAGGGGCGGTATTCTGTAAGAGTCCATGAAGTGGACAGTCGACTTCGGCTGTCACCATTGGCTGCTGCTTCACGTGCAGGAAGGTGCCAACCAGTCTCCTTCCTGCACGTGAAACAGCAGCCAATCAGCCACAGCCGAAATGGAGAGTCCACTAATGGGACTTTTACAGAATACCGCCCCTGCACCTTAAACTCAGCAACATTTCGCCGCAACGCTAAACTTCACGACATAACTCAGCGACATACTCAGGGACAAGTAATGCTCTCGCATTTACACATCGCAAGAATTTATTAGGTGCCCCCATAGTATTTCATTTCATTACCACATATATTGTTCAAGCGGCACGGCCTACATCGGGCCGACTGGTAGTTGTGGAAGTATGCGGCTTCAGGAGAAAGCGCTGAGCGTTAGCGGGACGTGGTCGCGTTTGCCCGTTCATTGCCACATGCGCCAGGGCACCAGAACTTTCGATAAGACACCAATCAATACTTGGCGTAGGTTGAATCTTCGTACGGGTATCACTGACTCATTTTAATGTCAGTTAAGGATAATAATGATGTCCGCCAAGCGTCGATCGCGCATCTCAGAGAGAAAAGTGACATATCTTCAGCATTATATACAGGGTTTCCCAGCTATCGTACACCAATATTTTAAGAAAGGGCAATTACTTTACTCGAAGAAAACCTAGTGCATATTGTTTCCAGTAGAGTGGAGTAGCCGCCAGTAATTTTTGTCGTTACTGAGGTTTAATTAGGTAATTGTAATTATTTATCTAACTCGAGAAGTACTGTCCTAATTATCGAAGCGTCATAGAGGAAATTGTAGCGCAACATGAAAAACTCCCGATACTGCTTTCTGTTGCTGAATGCGAGCTACATAAAAGTATTTTCCCGCACATAAAAGAAGCCCGCGAATACACAAAATGTTGTTGTCACACGCAAAATTGCCGCGCGACTGGCCGCTTTTATGTAGAACACTTTTATGTAGCATGTATTGAGCAACAGAAAGCTCTATTGGGAGTTTTTAATGTTGCTCTACATTTTTCTCATTTACACTTTGACAATTATTACAGTACTTCCCGATCGAGTTAGATAATTATTTACAATTACCTAATTAAATCTTAGTACCGAAACAACTACTGGTGGTTACTCCACTGTACTGGAAACAATATGCACTAGGTTTTTTTTTTTTTTCGAGTAACCAAAGGGCTTCTTTTTTTTTAAATCTTCGTGCATGATAGTTGGCACACCCTGTATATTATATTGCTAGTGGTTAATCAAAGGCTAGTGCTTGTGGTTAATTGGCTTTTTCAAGTGCCGCTCTTCTAAGTTGAACGTCACTTAGGTGATTTTATTTGTTAGATGGTTCTTCCTACTTTGTAAATTTTGTTGTTGCCTGTCGCGCCGGGTGGGCGCCAGCGGTCGAGCGCTGTACGGGGGCGCAAATAGAAATACGCTGCCGGGGGTGCTTTTTTGCGATAACAATCATATGCACACTCTAGGCGAATTTCTGCCGTCACCGTCGTCGCCGCCGTGAGGTTCCGTATAAGGTCCATGGGTGACAAAACCGTTGCCGCTCGCCGTACGCTGTATGGGCGAGTGAAAGCACGCGACGGTGAGCCGGCAATCGCGGCACTAGGGCGGCAAGCGGGAAGGAAGCGCGAAGTCTTCCAGTCACGCTCAACGCTACGGTGGGAGGGTAGCGAGGTGGAGGTGCCGCGATACTGCGGCCGCGCGCTCCCGCATGATCGGAATGCTCCGGGGGGAGGGTGGGCCGGTGGAGCGGCCGCGCTTTACTGAGGCAGCGCGGTCCCACCGGGACCGAAGGCGCGAGGGGGAGGGGGGGGGGGGGGGCGCCGTTCTGCGGCGCGTCATCTGCGGCGGGGCAGACTCCGCCTTCCCTGTGTTTTAGCCGCTAAGATCGCGTTGATGCGAGCGCCGGCTTCGCTCGCTGCAGCTACTGCGCTGACTCCTCCCGCGTTTTGACAGCCAGTTTCCACGGTCATATTTTTACAAGTTTATACGACCGATTATACTGTCCACTAATTTGCTATCGCAATCGATGCTTCGCCTATCGTGCGAAACAGCGTCTTTTTTTAACCTTTTGTTGCGACTCGGCGCTAGTGCTTTCAGCTTCTACCTCTTTTTCTGTCTTTTGAGCTATGTTTCTTTTTAAAGCGAAGGTTTTATTGGCTCAGAAGTTTCAGTGGCGTTGTAGTCACGCAAAACCTCGCGTGTGGCGCATACCTGCATTGGATATGCGGGTATCAGCCAGTGATATGCGGGTATGAGCTTGTGATATGCGGGTATGAGCCAGGGACAAGAAAGAAAAGAGAGAAAGAAAGTAAGGAAGAAAGAAAGAGCAGGGGCAGGGAAAGCTGCGCCGGCGCCAGATCATGTGACGCGCGCGACCAATCAGGCTCGTTTAGTGTGTCGCGGGGAGGGAAAAGGAAGGAAAGGAGATTGGCGCGTGCTTCGCCGGGCTTTCCTCCCCTCAGATCAGTTTCGGTAACCGATTGGGAAGACTTCGCGTGTTGCGTTCCCCCGAGGAGCAGGCTGCGTTTGAGCAAAGGCGCCGCGAACTCGCTCGGGAAAGGGTTCGTCATCGACGTCCCAATTTTAGCGTGAGGGATTCCGAAGCCCAGGCGAAACGTCAGCGTCGTCTTGCCCTCCAGGAATCCGACTACGGTGGTGCACGCCTGGGCAACGACAGCGCTAACTTCACCGGTGCGAGGTTTCAACGCGAGTTTCTCAACCGGAACTTCCGAGCCAGCTGCAGTGCGTGTGACCGGTTGTGGTTCGAGCACAACGTGGTACTCGTCAATGCAGTTCGTTCCGAGGAACACTGAAGAAACGCACGACAAGCGTCGCTTACCCCCATTTCCTCGACGGGCGAGGGGCTGATGATTTTTAATGAAAACAAAGCTTTATTTAAAAGACATATGAGCTTAGCTTTAGTAAACAGATTAGCCGTAGAAGTAGCAAAGTATAAGATCACTTTTACTGGCGTGGCTCACTTGGGCAAGCGAAATAATTAAAGGCGGTGGCATCGAAAGGTATACCATTAAATCTGGATAACACTCACGGTGAATTGTAAGCTATTTTAACAGCAAATCAAGCGTCTACTCCTCTTAGGTAAAACATGAGTAGGCCAGTTCCAATAGTAGGGCTATACACACAGTTGAGATACTGCAGTTTTTATGTATATTTATGGCAATTCAGCTTTCACCGACTAACTGCATATTTAAAGCTTATCGTTATCAAAAAAAGGCGATCATTTCTTGGGCGTGCCCGACGAGAGGAGAACCGGGCTGATGCACTGGTGACGGCCCCTGGCAATGTCGACAAAGATCTCCTCCAGGCTGCAGTCTGAGACAAAGGCGTGCTCGAAGGAGTAACACCGCTGCAGCTCGTTTACGCGTGCAAACACCTCGCTCCAGCGTAGCTTCTGCAACAGGTGGAATTTGAACACGCCCTGCACGGATAGTGCGACTAGATTAAATCATGTATTTCAAAGAACAATGTAGTCAGAATTCAACTGTTCATTGAAGATGATAAAGCACATGACTCCACTTTATCGCCTATATGTACACGTACATATGTGTTGATTTCACTCGCATTCGTACTCAAGGTACGGCTTTCGCCGTATGCTTAGGGACATATGGGTTCCCTGGAGTGGAGTGATATGGTATTCTTCAAATTAGACTCTCTGGCAGAGTTTTCTGTCATAAGCAGATATCTACAATGACCTGTGACCTGTTGGGAGAGCACAACCTGAGGTTGTGGACACTGTCGGGAAAAGCTTTGACATCTTTGGCATGATTGTTTCTTAGGGTGACAACCTGCTCCTGATTTGCTCGCGATTTGAAAACTATATGCAGAGCCAGCTCACCAAGAAGGAACTCGTTTGTCCATTTTCATTTTTTAGCACGTCTGTTAAACGGACTCATTGAGCCAACATTGGACGCTGTGCTGGTCAGTCACGTTGGTCGGTCATGTGCTGGTCAGTCGCTGGTCAGCCATGACAGCGGATCCTCGTCGTCGTCTACCCTCAATTCACTTCGTCGCCCTCAGTATCCGCAGAAGCCGCAATATAACAAGACAACCAGCTGTTATGCACGTGCCAACATCAATAATACAAAATAAGTATACCCGCCAGTCCTCTGTTTTGGTCCACGAATGCCTCAATGGATAACCGGGTACCAGTACGCACTATGTTATACGAAGTGCGAAGCGAACATTTCTGAAGTGCAGTCAAGTGCCGTTTGACTTTACAAGCTCCATAGTCAACCTATCAGAAAACCAAAGTCAGCCTCTGAATGGGCAACACGTGTTACTTTCAGTAAGGACTCGGGAGAATGAATCGCTTCGATTGTGGATTGACTAAGGAACAACGCAAGCGTCAAGCCAACGGTGCAACCCCGCCATCATCAATTGAAAGAGGGAGAAACAAAGGCAACACTTGCTTGCTACCCTGCCGGGAGGGAATTGGAAAGGAATCTGGAATCAATATTGAGATGCTATAGACTTTACGTTTTTTAATTATTCACTTCCCACCATGCTAAAAAAAAATTAGCAAAAATCAGCCGACGGACGACAGAGAAGCGAAACGGCGCGTTGCGCGAAAACTCGCACGAAACGGTTACAACGCGCAACCGTTGGCTTCGGCTGAGGTCGGACGATTTATGGCAACTTGGTGCAGTTGCACTATGTAGCTCAAATGCAGTTCCAATGCAGCTTAAATCCCGCTCCAGTCGAGCGCTTAATGTAGCTCCAATTCTGCTCAAATCCTGCGCTTGCGTAGTTCAAATACAGCGCTTATGCAGCTCCATAACGTGAAACCTGGGGAAATGCGAAGCAGTGATACGCCGGCGCAGGAGTAGCGCTGGAGGGAGGAGCAATCGAGCGCTTGTGGGGTGGTGGCGCCCTCTCTTACGCTGCGCTGGTACCAGTCTGGCGTTTAGGAACCGATTTTACCGAGTTTCAACTAATTAATGCGCTTAATGCTTGATTATCCCTCTCTTTTAAATTAATCTGAATCATGTTAGTTTATTTTGAACGGCGTTTCATCAATTGTGCACTTGTTCTGACCCTGTTTTGAGCACTTGTTCGTAAGGATGATTACGACGGACGCCGCCAACAGCCCGGGCCCCTAAAGTTCTTCGCACTTAAAACAGATACATGTAGACAAGGTTATACAGAGGTCGTTACAGCAATGCGATAGACAAGACCTGCGGAGTGATTCGTCTGCTATTTAGTGCTTCGACTTGACCATTCATCTTGAAAGTGCTCATTGCTTGCTGGACTAGCTGCAGTGTTCTCATCACTAGCGCGTCAAGGAAAAACGTCTAGATCGTCGTCGGTCCACGAAATAAAGGAATTCACTCAGCCTCACTGGCTCGCAACATATATGCGTTTATCCCAGGAGCCCACTCGTACACGCATAATTGGTGATAAATCGGTCTTAGGCAGGCTCAAATTCACTAAAAGCAAGGCCAGGCGGACTCACGCAGTTTACTGGTATCAAACCCAGGCATGGCACATTCGACGAACGGGCTCGCGGTCTTACACTCACTCGGGCTAACTGAGATTCACAGAAACACGGTTTCACTGAGACTCACAGGATCATGGGCTTAGACAGGCTGAATAGAGCCCCATTACTCATGGGTATATAACACACACGAACTCAGAATAAGCTTTGTCGAGCTTGTTACACCGTCCCGGAACCGGCCACCATAAATTCACAAAGCCGTTACAGCGTCCTGTGTTGAATTCATTGAATGAATTTATTGAATTTATTTATTTCTTTCTGTACATAAACAGAAATCGAAGCAAAAGCAAGAGGCTACACAGCCTGACGGCGGCTCTTGCTCCGAGATGCAGTTCGGCACGCAGGCATAATACAAGTGGGCAAACAGCAACAGTATACAATACTTAAAATAAGGTAATCATTTAACAATCTAAACTGCCTTTGTATATATAAAAATCAATAAATAATATCAACACAGTGCGATGAAAAGAAGCACATCGGCATACATATATCGTCACAAGCAGCAACAAAAAGAAACAATGTGTGCTCAAAAATAAAGTAAAGCACACAGTGAACATTGAGCAACCTGAAAAGTCGAGACACTTACAAAGTATGCCGACTAAACCCCAGCAAACCACAAATAGTCATTGAACATGCCAGGAAAGACCAAATATCCAAGACATTTAACGACATCTAGCGGACATCTCTAAAACAGTCCACTAGTACAAGGCAGCCAAGGGTAATTCAAAGGAATGTCTGTGATTTGGACATCTCTCTGAAAAGCTTTTAGGCGCCCGTTCCTGCGGTGAGCGTCGGCCTCCCTCGGCGTAGCCGAGTGAACGAGCACAACGAAGAATGAAAGAGCGAACGCAGAGCGCAGCGGGGGATGAAAGGCGGCGATAGCGAAGAGAGCTCGAGGAGAAAAAATTACACCATCTTCCCGAGGGGAACCATGGGCTGATGCGTAGCATCGCGGTCGTTATAATGGCGTTAATCACGTTGTTATTACGCTGTTATTAACGTTGTTAACTTGGTGTTATTACGTTTTTATTACGTGTTAACTTGCGTTGGTCACCATCACATCGCATGAACGCCGTGCTGCTGCTCGACGTTCTCGTACCGACGCTGCTTCACGTTGCCGAAGCTCAGGATCCGCTGCTCGACGTTCACGAACCAACGCGGCTTCACGTTCTCTAAGGTCGGGTTCCGCCGCTCGCTTCGTACGTTTACGTTGAACTTCACGGTCCCGAACCTCAGGTTCTGTTGCTCGACGTTCACGAACCAACGCGGCTTCCCGTTCTCGAAGCTCAGGATCCGCTGCTCGACGTTGACGTTTCGAAGCGGCTTCGCGTTCTCGAAGTGTGGAATCCGCTGCTCGACGCTGACGTTTCGAAGCGGCTTCGCGTTGGCGAACTGAATCTGGATCCGCTGCGCGTCGCCGACGTTTACGTTCTGCGTCGCGAGCTCTTCTCTGCGCAGCCTTGTCTTCAGAGGTGCTCGCGGTTCTGTTAATGAACTGGCTGCTGCTGTTTGAAGATGTGCCAGACAGTTCGTTGACAGATTCGTTGGCGTCTATTCAGCGCATCGGACGGCGCAGCGTGACTAAACCGAAGCAGCAACTGAGGCAGCGGCGCATGCACCGGGTTGACGACCGCCGCTTCGCGTCGGCGCCCGGCACCACGGCTGCCGCCGTGGCACCGGGGTTCAAGCGACCGCGCTGGCAAACAGAGAGGAAAAAAAAGGAAAAGCGTGATATTAAGAAAAGAAAAAAAAACCACCGCATATCCACGGGGTGAATGATGGGCGAAGCTCCGGAGGGAATCATCGGTAAACCGTGAATCTTCCGTGTAATTCGCCCAGTCTCGCCGCACTAAATCGAACGATTGACTTCCACCAATGACACGCGCCATATGTGACGTCATTCCTATTTTATAACAGCGCCCTTCATTATAATTGCACCATCTGCCGCTTAAGGGGACGCTAGCACAAACGCGTTAGAAACGTGCAGTACTCTCTAGTAAGGGGGAGAGGCCACAGCGTCTTACGCAGCCGTTTACACATGCCGGAACGTGCACCGCGTTTGCCGACGCCATCACATGACTGCTGAGAGATTATAACCCCCGTATTCATAAACGCTCCTCGACTTGAACTTGACTTGCCACCGCCTTCAACGCGTTTCGAACGCCTGCCCAAGGCGGTGGCAAGTCAAGTTCAAGTCGAGGAGCGTTTATGAATAGGGGGTATGGCGGAGAGGCCACAGCGTCTTACACCAGCTTCTTACACGGGCTGTAACGCGCTAGCAGAAACGCGTTAGAAACGTGCAGTATTTCGTTAATGTTGGGTATTTATTGTCATCGTGGTGCGTGTGTCCATGTGCGCTTCGTGGCGTAGTGGTTAGCGCCGCGCGTTTGGAAGCGAGGGGTCCCTGGTTCGATTCCGCGCTACGGACACAACTTTCGGCATTTTTTTTTCATAAATGTAGACGTGGCTACCTACTACAATGTCGACTACTACTACATACTACAGAGGAGGGACAGACCCACACCCTAAGGAGCTTCGCCCCTAAAAAAAATTCACAGCATATCCACGGGGTGAATGATGATGAGTGGGCGAAGGTCCTGAGGGAATCATCGGATCTCCCGCTTAAGGGGACGCTAGCACAGACGCGTTAGAAACGTGCAGTACTCTCTAGTAAGGGGGAGCAGCCACAGCGTCTTACGCAGCCATTTACACATGCCGGAACATGCACCGCGTTTGCCGACGCCATCACATGACTGCCGAGAGAGTATACCCCCCGTATTCATAAACGCTCCTCGACTTGAACTTGACTTGCCACCGCTTTGGGCAGCGCGTTCGAAACGCGTTGAAGGTAAGGCGGAGAGGCCACAGCGTCTTATACCAGCTTCTTACACGGGCCGTAACGCGCTAGCACAAACGCGTTAGAAACGCGCTAGAAACGCGGCCTTTCGTTAATGTTGGGTATTTATTGCCATCGTGGTGCGTGTGTCCATGTCCGCTTCGTGGCATAGTGGGCTAACGCCGCGCGCTCGGAAGCGAGGGGTCCCTGGTTCGATTCCGCGCTACGGACACAACTTCGGAATTTTAGGGGCGAAGCTCCTTATAGCGGCACCCGTTCGTCCCCGTCGTCGTAGTAGTAGTGTGTAACCAGTCTGAGAAAAATGAGAAAAAAAATTCCGAAGTTGTGTCCGTAGCGCGGAATCGAACCAGGGACCCCTCGCTTCCGAGCGCGCGGCGTTAGCCCACTACGCCACGAAGCGGACATGGACACACGCACCACGATGGCAATAAATACCCAACATTAACGAAAGGCCGCGTTTCTAGCGCGTTTCTAACGCGTTTGTGCTAGCGCGTTACGGCCCGTGTAAGTAGCTGGTGTAAGACGCTGTGGCCTCTCCGCCTTACCTTCAACGCGTTTCGAACGCGCTGCCCAAAGCGGTGGCAAGTGAAGTTCAAGTCGAGGAGCGTTTATGAATACGGGGGGTATACTCTCTCGGCAGTCATGTGATGGCGTCGGCAAACGCGGTGCACGTTCCGGCATGTGTAAATGGCTGCGTAAGACGCTGTGGCCGCTCCCCCTTACTAGAGAGTACTGCACGTTTCTAACGCGTTTGTGCTAGCGTCCCCTTAGGCGGGAGATCCGATGATTCCCTCCGGAGCTTCGCCCACTCATCATCATTCACCCCGTGGATATTTATTTTTTCTCATTTTTCGCAGACTGGTTACACACTACTACTACGACGACGACGACGGGGACGAACGGGTGCCGCTATAAGGAGCTTCGCCCCTAAAAATCCCAGCCAGGGCGAGATTCGAGCCAGCGTACGCATGATCCCGAAGCGAGCGCCGTAACCACTCAGCCATACAGCCACGCTCTCAAGGGTGGCATTCATGCGAACCATATGACTGCGTTCGAGCGCCCTCGGCGAAAGAAACCACCTAGAAACGCGGTACGCGCGAGCGGCGCAGCTGGCGCCAGCGGTCGAACGCTGTATCTACTAGCAATTGGAGTGTTGCCACCGGGTTTATATAAACAGCTGGCGCGGAGAGATGGAGAAGAGAGAGAGGCGCGCATGCGTGCGCTATCGCACAGGTGGCGGATGAAGATACGGAGGGAGAAGCGCGTTATCGAACAGATGGCGTGGAGAGGGGGAGAGGAGGAGAGAGAGGCGTTATCGCACAGCTGGCGTGGAGAGAATAATGAGGAGAGGTGCGGACGGACGCCGACGCCGACGACGCCGCGGGACAGGCCGCCGCTATAAGATGCTCCGCATCTAAAAGCGGAGGAGGGTGCGGCGAAAACGTGAGAAGCGTAGTGCCGCGCAAAGACAGGCTCTGCGATGGCTATGAGAGAAGCACGCGTCGTCTGTTCACCGATGACGCCAACGATATGGCGCTGCATGAGCGGAGGTCGGTCTGCTTCGGCTGCTGCGAATCGCACCCACGCGTCACGCACGCGCTGCCTCTCACGATCTCCCGATTAGCGAGTCAGTCGCGCCACCGTATGCAACGTGCCGCACGAGGCAGATTGACCGCGCGCCAGCCAATATATATCGCGAAATGAAAGCACGTATGGAGCTGCGCTCAAATTTAGCCTTAGGGAGTATCCCAATCGTCAAATGAATTTTTTTTTCATGTAGCCATTGCAGGATTTCTAATGATTCATAATGATCAAAATACAGATCTACGATTTTGTGAGCCCTGTTTGCACATTTGTAGGAGCGCTAGAACTATAATATATATATATATATATATATATATATATATACTCAGTGGGGCTGAGTTTTTACCATGAATTACCAACTAGCCCAAGCAGCCACCCTCGTTCAAAGAAATATACCTCATGAGTGTTTCAACTTATATGTTGACATTTACATGTTTTCACGTTAACAAAATATTTCAAACAAGCCCATCACCTGCTTGCCGATAATGATGGTAACTGTGGCATTAATGTGCCTCAGCTGATGTACCATCAAGGAGAAATGAAATGCGAGCAGCGGGGCGTGTGGCTAAAGGTGCAGTGCATGCCGTCAGCGAGTCATTGCGCACGTGCGTGGGGATGTGGTTCTCGCGCAGAGTGCAGCGCTGCTCGCCCTACTGCATTAAACGTCACTCGTAGTTCTCATCCCGCCTGGCAGCACAGTGTTATGGTGGCTAGCACCATCGCCGCATGTGTAGCATGTTATAGCAGGCACACGCCCAGTTTGCTAACGTACGTTGCTGCTTTTGTTTCAAGCATCAAAGCTGCCAGTGTCTAATCGTAATTTCAATAGCACCAAAAGTGTATTACACGGGACAAGCAACAACAAAGCTAGCCTCCATAACAGTAATCGCAGGTAGGAATGGCACTGCAGTGGCGCGGTAAAAATACAACCTTCAAAAGTACAGGTGACGTAATCGCAGTAGGACAAGTAGCCACCGCACTCCGCGTCGAAACCACATGCGCGTGGATGTTTACAATGATGGCTGGCCGACACCGCACAGTGTGCTTTCAGTTATGCTTCGGGAACACGCTCTGCGATTCGCATTTCATTTCTATTCGATAGTACATCTGCTGTGACACTTGTGGGTATGCAGCTCACTATAGCGTGAACAGCAGATATCAATTAGATGTTCCATGAACCTCCTGCATCCCTAAAATGAACATACACTAGAGGTCACGTATGTCCAGCTGCGATATCCTCTCAACGCTACAGCAACTTGATCTGGACAGGACTTAAATCATCCATGGCACGTAATTGTAATGTTGTTTGAGAAAAATAGATATCTATAGCATGTATGCAAAGTCTAAAACATAATGTTATATGGACATCTATGGGACATAAGTGGTTATCTGAGCCAACTGCATCCGCGCTACGTTTGTGCGTATACTGCTTCTGTTGGTTCAACAAAGGGCCGGCGGTCGGGGAGATTTTGGCCTCGTTTTACGCCTATAATGACCGGTCGCCACTGACTGTGGGCTGTGCGGCGTCTACTCCGTGACATCGGCTGTATGAAAAGAGGAATAGGAACTGGTTGGTCAAACAACATGACATCATTGTGTGTTAACGGAAGGACGTGGTATACAAAGGAACGAACCAGCGAGCGTTCGACGGAAAGCTCGCCTGCGTGTAAGATGTGTGGTTGAGATTTTGCTATGGATGCTCGTCTGCCGCATCGTCCACGATAGGTTGGCCACCGCCGGGCCGCCAGCGAGAGGTACGCTGAAAGAGCGAGCGATATCCGCCCTTCCTCCTCCCTCGGGTTCCTCCCCACACACACCTTCCCGAGAGCACGCGCACTTTCCCCTTGCCTTCCCGCGATGAATGAGCGAACAAGCTAATGAGCGACAGTGCTCCCCCGAACCGTGCTCCATCCGACACCTCCCCACCGCTCGGTTACACAAGAGCTCGCGCACCCCTCTCCACTTTTCCTCTCTCCGCAAGTGGGTTGCCCGAGAGCACGCGCGCTTTCCCTCGGCGCATTTCCACGTTTTTCCTCCCCGAAATTCGACCGTCGTCGTACCACCGACCTACCTCGAAAACGGCCAAACGATCCAAAAGAAACCTATCCGCCTTTAAAAAAAAAGATCACTCGCCATGCCAGCCCTGCGAAAGTCGATGTACAGCGAAGATGCGGATCACCGCCACTACAACTGCTGAGGGGGGTATTCTTCATAAATACGATATCATTATATGGCCCATGACGCGAGAAATCCGGAGTTAACGTCCGATGGCACCAAAACCCATGTGACCAAGGGGTGACGTCATGTTTAACATGATGACGAAATGTGATTACGTCATCACCTCAAACAACGCGTGAAGACGTCATCACACCAAAGGTCGCGTCATGACATCACGTCAAACGTTACGTTACGTGAAAATGGCATCGTCTAGTCACTATGTCGCCTGATGACGTCATGTGATGACGTCAACACGTCAAACGTGGCGTCATGCGATGACGTCATCGTCACGTGGTGATGTCACCTGATGACGTCATGTGATAGCTCTTGAATAAGCAGCACGCTGTGCCCTTCCCGCTTATTTACACTGTCTCCGGGACCAGCCCACGATGGTGAAACGTGATCACGTCATCGCGTCAAACGTCGCGTGATGACGTCAACTGACCGACGGTCGCGTGATGACATAATCGCGTCAAACGTTGCGCTGTCTCTGGGATTATTCTTGTGTGAGCACAGGTCACGCACGTGGACACGAAAAAGCCCGACCAACTAAAGGCTAACAGCTTCGCTGTAAAACTGAAAAGTTCTTTTGCGTAAGACTCTATAATTATGGCCACCATGCTGTACACTTGGTCTAATCTCGACTGTAAGGAATACAAGCCGTATTTGCGATTTTTAGCTCCAGCATTTTACTTCCTTAAGAATTACTGTCCCTCTTCAGCTGCTTTTACGTGGGCGGTTAAGTTCGGTTTCAATGGTTCTGGAGAGCCGAAACACAACTGGGACAAAAGCAGAAGTTCCATCCTGCCTCTCGGAGAAACGCGGTTATCCCTCTGCCATGCAAAAGTGAAGGCACCTCAGTGTAGTCCTTGAGCTTGGCTCCAGCGAAGACTTGCTGTATCGACTTGTGCACCTCCTTCTCACGCAGCCGTTCCGTGGGGGCCAGTCTGAGCACGAGCGTGCAGCCCCCGCCGAAGCGGTCCTTCAGTCGCTGCAGGCTGCCCAGGCACTGCAGTCGGCCATCGGACATGATGGCGATGCGGTCACACACAGACTCACAGTCGTCCATGCTGCACGGGTGAAGGACATTTTCGCAATGGCTGCAGTGCGAGGCTGCAGCGCGAGCACACTGGGAAAGTTTTCGAGGTCCCACGCAAAGCCTGAAGAGGGCAATAGAAGGGACCTCCATTAAACTAGTGGCCACATGAAACCTTTCCGTCCAGTACGATAAGTGAAGTTGCACCGGATAACCAGTCTGCGACGATGACTTTTTTTGCGGCCATTGTTAACAAGCGCCGAAGGAATGTTAAACATCGTACATACATATTTATTTCGTCAGCAGCCAGCGAAGGCACTGGTCAGAAGTGAGAAGGATCTGCAGTCTTGATATGCGATAATACTGGATGGCGTGCCCAATGCTTTTTTTCATGTACTAGCCCTGCATGATAAATGACGGAAATTACTTGGAGTTTTAAACATATTATTTCGGTGCGCCTTCGTTTAGTGCAGCCATGGAAGGTAGCAATGTAAACACTAAATCAACCCACGGGCTCAGTATCAGAGGGGAAACTGAAGGCGTCTGATTTTTGTGCACTGCAAGTTCGGATTGGTAGTAGTGTCACATACACTCACATATACTACTGTGAATGAATGCTGTTTCATGTTACGTTTCGGTAAAGTATCGAAGAAAACAGATGAAAACTCATTATAGGCTCATGCCACTGTCTATAGACAAACAAGGAGCCCAGCGGTGAAAAGGAAAGTAGACAACTAATATTGGTACTATATAAAGTAATTCATGAGGGCACTAATTTTCAAGCGACAAGGATTAGTTATTTAAGAGTATGTTATTATTATCATCGATTAGCTTACGACAAGTGCTCTGTAACATTGTGTAGTACTTCATACATATGTTATGTGTTTTACGAAATGTTACTACGATGTTAAAATAAAACAAGTAACAAACGATCAATCCCCAAATGGAAATTGATAGTATCGTAGAAAGCACAGTAAGGTGGGCAAGTTGGCATGATTGTACAATGAAAACCAGCGCACAAACTGCACTCGTGTTATCCTTATTCGTGTGTTTGTGCGCTGGTATTCATGATGCAATAATTAGCATATGTACGTTTTTTGTTATGTGTTGCACTTTGTTGCGTTTTTTCGCGTACGTCATTTTCTCTTGTATTGTTTAATATTGTCACAACGTCAAAAACAGAGGTCGCACAGCACTGATCAAGAGGAACAGCAGCAGGTCGCCTTTCTAATACTGCGCGCTACCGCGACTTCTTCTTCGCTTCGCCTTCACAGAAACGTTCATGCCTGCTCGTATTGTCCTCTTTTTCATCGGAGTACAGGCGCGGAATTTGCGTCCCTCCGAAGGAAGCATCGTCCCGATGCGCAACGTAAGCGTATGAGGACGGTGTACAAAGGCACAGAGTAACACACGCAAAACAAGAAGCCGCTGCTGCTAACCACGCCGAGGCTATTAAAACCTGGAAGAATTAAGCTAGGTCGATCACCAGCTCCGCTGTTTACTCAAGCCTTGCACCACTATTGCAAGCTTCTCTCCCCCCCCCCCCCCCCTTTTTTTTTTTTTTTTTGAGACAATTATAAGGGGAGTTCACGAAGCAGGCGGAAAGACGAAAATGCCCGACTTCATGTAGCCAGTTTCTCGCCTCTAATAAAGAACACTCAAAAGCAGTGAAATGGCTTAACTCACCTCATAGTTTATGTTCAACGAGCGTCACAATGAAACAAAATAGCAGTTATAGTGGAACTGAACAATAATATCGTGAGAAATGTAGACCTCCAAAAGTGGAGGTAACGTAACGCCTGTCATTAGGCCGCGTGACGTAACATTTACAGAGCCTCGCGAAAATCCCTAGATTTTATAAAAAAGACGCCAAATCCCTGAAAGAGAGAGAAAAGACCCCCAGATCTAGGGATAACTACTAGAGTTGGCATCACTGCGCTGAAGGAACGTTGGCGTCTACCTTCTTGTTCTTTATAGCAAAGTGTCTGCGTAGTATCAAGCATGTATGTACATTGTTCATTTTGTTGCGCAAAAAAGTTAATCAACACATAAATGGCCAGCGCCCCTGATAGGGGCTCGTGCTCGTTTATTCCGATTTTTATGAAAAAGTACACAGAACCATTAAGTGGTGCTGTATTTCATGGTAAAATTTCTGGTGATCCTACACACAGTGTGAATCAATATTATGCAAAGCACTGTGCACTGGCCGTCCTTTTGGGGCTCAGTAAAGTGTTACCAGATGGTGCCGCCTTTTCTTGTAATACGGCAAACGACTATGACACGACGACGACGGTAACCGAAAGAGGCTATGCTCCTGCGATGAAGCGTTACAATGTGCTTCCTTACAACATCAGCGGATCCTGCAGGCAGTCCACACAGTAAAGAAGCCTATGCGTGAGGGTGTTGCAGTGGTACACAAAGTCTCAAGCAATGGCTGCCACTAGGGAATAATTACAAAAGCTGGCACTCTCTCACACGTGGGAAGCGAATTGCTGCTATTTGATGCTAGGCACGCGACAGCCATTAGCTTGCGCGTGTGAAAGGTGGTAATGTTGTTATTCCGTCACGCCATGCACCCGTGCGTAACCTATTTAGAAGGGTGTGGCCTAATAAGTAGGAGTGGTGGTTGCACTAGGGTCCTTATAGTTCAACTACCACCATGAGAAATGTTCAAATGGTCCTTAAATTTCAACTACCACCATGAGAAAAGGCTCCAGAGGAAGCGAGGCAGAAACCTACTGTTGTGACTGCGTGTCGTGCGCAGAGGCTGATGAAAGCTTAGGTAAACACGGCCAGAGTTTTTCAGAGCGTGGTGCACCCGAACGAAAATAGCGCGGGGACAGCGGAGGTTGATGGCGTGAGCCCCCGGATAAAGAAGTACTGGTCGATCAACGTGAGGCGGGGTGATTTGTGAGAATGCGACGCGCGAGAAAACTAAAAAGAAAGAAAGAAAGTGTGCATAAGCAGTTGAAAATGATTACCAACGTAAGTTTGAATGCGAAGCATTCATTGCCTCATTCTTGACACATTGCGGTAGGTAGGCAGGTAGGTTCCCATCTCGCTTCGCTTTAATAAAAAGAAAACGTCTGACCGATGTTCGAGTTGAACCTCGGCCGTCGAGCAGAGTAGCTCGCTGCCCTAACCATTAGGCCACCCCCCCCCCCCCTTTTAGGTGCGAAGCAGCTTATGACGGGGGCTTTGTCGGGTCCCTCCTGCGTCCCGCGGCGTCCATCACCCCCACAGCGCATGCGCGTCCCCTCCCCATCTCTCTCCTCTCCTACGCTCCCCCCTTTCTCTCCTCTAGGAATCCGGAGTGGCGCGCACGACAGGTGGTGCGACAGCTGCATACTCCGCTGGGGGCGCCCCGGTAGTTCCGCGGTATGAAAATGACGGAGCGCGCGCACCAGATTCTCTCTCCTGTGCAGCGCCGCGATGAGCGCTCGGGCCGCTGCCGCGAAACCATCTCCCGCTCAAGCTAACCATCTCCCCGCTGCTTCGCATCCACACATGGCTCCTGTGGCGGGAGATGGAGTAATTTTTTTGTGTAGATGACGTCACAATACGTATTCATCTCGCTTACCGTCGTCTACTACCTACAATAGAGCCCAACAACTGCCATGTCGTAAGCTCTCGTCCGACGTAGAAAGGATGCCGTTGCCGCCATGCGATCGTCGTCAACTTTGTCGTCGTCGTGCGGGTGTCGTCACACACGCACCTTCGCGATCCACGCAAACTTCTCAATTTACACACACACACGTTAATCTCGCCTTACGGAACCCTAAACAATCTCGCTGGATAGCCGGTACCTGCAAAACACTTCGCATGAACTCGATTGCCACAGTGGGTGGGATCTGCATAATTTTCTAAAGCCGAGCGATTTAGAAAGCTATTTGCCTGATTAAAGGAGTGATGGACTCGAAGGCGTATATTTGTTGGATTGAGGACACTTACATAGTGCTTGTTTATTTGCTTAGTTCTGTCGAGAAGAGAGCCGTTAACCAGCTCTACAGGGTGTTTCAGCGAGCACTTTCAAAAATTTTTAAAGGTTGCCTGTGGCAGATAGCACAATTCTAGTTCATGAGCTATACTCGAAGATGGAGGCTTGCAAAAAATTGAAATGCATAATCGACTAATAAAAACTCGCTCATTAATTTTTAACTAATTACCTTATGCCCCATATTGCAATCTACAAATTCTAGCCGTGGAGTTCACAAGGTGGATCCACTTGGGACAAATTCTGAGGATGATACCTGTTTCGAGGTATTAATCCCCGAACTTTGCGGAGAAATGCATTGGCGTTCCAGTTTCATTTGTGCTTCAATGCATAAAATGACGTTTTGGTAAGAACTGTTATGACGCTCGCCTTCGGACCGTGGGTACCCGTGATCGAATCCCGCCTCGCCAAAAAAGTTCATTTTGTTTTATTTATTTATTTATTTCTCTCACTCTCTGTTTGTGCCTCTCTTTCTTTCTCTCTCTGCACCTCCTCTCGTCATTTCACACACCCTCCACTTCGCTCGACACTGCGAACACCATCACTCCGTAGGCATCAACCTCAACCTTAAACAGCTTTGCTGTTAAATGTGAGCGAGCTCTCCTCGCGCCTCGCGCTTGCCTCACGCTCGTACCACTGCTCGCGCGTTCGTCGTCTTCTTCCACAACATCCTGCGGCGTTGAGCGCGAGCGCTGAACGCCGGAGGGCGTTCAGGGAAAGGGCAACCGCGGCGCTGGGGAGAAGGAGGGAAATGTCAGCGCCGGCGCCCTTAAAACGTTCTGGAAACGGCGGAACCACACTCGCAGCGCGCTCGCACGATTTGTTTACGTCGCCGCGTGGGTTCAGAGCTTCTCTCCACATCGCTATGGGCTCAACTAGGCTTTTGCATTCACATTCTTAGAAATTCTAAGCATTCCCCGTATTTTTATTAATTAGTCCATTATGTATTTCAATTATTTGTGCAAGTAATGCCTGCCTCATCGAGTCGACCAGCTCATGAACTAGAATTGTGCTATCTGCCACAAAACCCTTTAAAAATGTTTGGAAGTGTTCGCTGAAACACCCTGTATATGCCGATTCACTGTACTTGGTCGTCTCTAGCAGCACGAGCGCCAACTACCATCCTCCCTCGGAGTTTCCGCCCGCAGCCACCACTGGGAGAGACGGCGACGACGAGGACGGCTATCCATCACGACTACTGTGTAACAAGAACAGGTGCTCCGACGACGCGGGGGTAGCTGGTGAGAAACGCGTCTTACTAATGGTGGTGTTTCACGTCTGCACCGCTGCACGGCAGCACACTTTAGGAGGCTGAAAAAGCGGGAAATTCGAACGTGTAATTGTACCTGTACGCAAAGCGCATCGAAAAAATTAAAACTAAATTTTTTAACTGTCTCTGCCTACCACTATAATCAATAAAATCTCTCAGTCGTGGGAACAGACGATAATTACTCCGACAGCTCTCTACAAATTTGTAGAGAGCTATACGGAGTAATGATATTAGCTTTATCAGCTGTATAAACTTGGACATGCAGCAGCACCGGCAACGCGCTGAACTGTTGTCGACGCCGTCGGCGTTTTGCCCGCGTTCGCTCAAAATGCCTGCGGCGTTGGTGACTGTTGCCGGAGCCTCTGATATAAATAGGCACTTGGTGCCGCAGCTAAACGTCGCCTCCCTTCCCTCCCCCCCCCCCCCCCCCCGCGGCCTTTCGTGCGTGAGAAGAAGGCGCGTTTGCTCTACATATATGGTGATTGTAAAGGAGGAAAGAGACGCCTACTTCTGCAGCCCTTAAGGAAGCACGGCGCAGAACGCGCGTTTGTTCTCCGCTGTGCGTTCACTCCCCGTGAAAGAGCGCGTCCCTCGCGCCCTTTCACTCGCACATACAGCGTTCAGCGGCGCGCGGCGACGATTTCATCTCCATTGACGTCATACGGAACCTCACGGCGACGGCGACGGCGACGGCAGAAATCTGCTTTTGAGTGTCCATATAATTGCTATCGCAATAAAAAATGTTGCAGTTTCACCCGAAAGGCGAAGCATCAATTGCGATAGCAACTTAGTAGAGAGCTATACGGAGTAAGGATAGTAGTTTTATCAGCTGTATAAACTGGGACATGCAGCAGCACCAGCAACGCGCAGAACTGTTGTCGACGCCGTCACCGTTTTGCCCGCGTTCGCACCGAATGCGCGCGGCGTTGGTGACTGTTGCCAGGGCCTCTGGGGGCGGCTCGGGGGTTTTCGACGAGATCATAACGGGAAACTCGTCGAGCAGCGTCGGAAATCTTACGCACCTTCTCGCCTGGCAACGTTTTCATATAAATACGCATTTGGTGCCGCAGCTAAACGTCGCCTCCCCTCCCTCCCTCGCTCCCGTTCCCCCACGGCCTTTCGCGCGACGGAAGAAGTCGCGCTTGCTCTCTCTATATATGGTGATTGTAAAGGAGGAAAGATACGCTTAAGGGCCCATTCACACTTGCGACTAGGCGTGGTCGCGCGACCGATTGCGACTGGCGACCAGAAAGCTACTCAAGACGAACGATGTTCACACTTACAAATGCGACCGACGAGTCGCTAAACCGAAATGTCTCACGATGTGCCGTTCACGTCTGCTTGAAATGTCATCGCCGCGTAAAATAAGCGTCAGAGTATACGGACGTCCTCTTCCTTCGCATCTGATTGGTTCAGCTGTTCTGAGACTGCGGTCGCGCGACTGAAAAATCGAGCAGTGAGCGACTGGCCCGAAATGGTCGCATTTCGAGAAAAGCGACCATTTATGACTACTTGCGACTGGTCGCTTTGCGACCAACTTGGACGCGCGACCTCGCCTAGTCGCAAGTGTGAATGGGCCTTAATTCTGTAGCCCTTCAGGGAGCACGGCGCCGAACGCGCGTTTGTTCTCCGCCGTGCGACAGTGTCCAACATAACACAAACCCGCACCTTACTATCACTAAGCACATACCCAATGATACATGGCTCAACATGCTTAACTCATTGGGCAGTGACCACTTTATCCTCAGCACCCGTATCCCTACTCGCACGCTCTCTAAGACACAACGCCGCCAAGTCGCCATTACTGACTGGGACAGGTTTCGCAAGATTAGAGCAACTGCACCTGAAACCATCGATAATCTGGACACGTGGGTGCAGCAGCTTCTGGGAGACGCCACAAAGGTCACATCCCAGGTACCAACCACATCAGACTCAGAACTCGCAGACAGTAGTTTGTTACACATGTGGGAGGCGCACAACAGTTTACAGAAACGCTGGCTAGCCAATAAGCACAATCGCAAACTCAAAACCAGAATCGTGGCCCTTGTCAAGGAAATAGAAGAGCACGCGACACACCTAACACGCCAACAGTGGGGGCAGCTGTGCGAACGCATGAGTGCCAATTTGGGCCTAAAGGACACGTGATCATTCCCGCGATGCCTGCTAAACCCCGAAAACAACAAGATCCAACAGCACAAGAGTATTTCGCGGTTGCTTCACAACAACCCAGCGGACGACCAAGCACTGCTGGACTCTCTACAAACCCAATATCTGGCCGACAGCACAAGGGTCCCTTTACCTCCTTATATCAGCCAGGACAACCCATAACTGGATGCAAACATCACTGTCTGGGAGGTCCGGGCAGCCTTAAATAAGCTCAGAACCACATCTACCCCAGAGGAGGATAAGATCAGCAACAAAGCTCTTCGAAACCTTGATGACAAATCGATAGAGGCGATGACCCAACTATTTAACTCGCACTGGGCCGCAGGAACTCTCCCACCACAGTAGACTCATGCAAAGATCACATTTATTCCCAAGCCAGGCAAGCTGCTAGATTTCAAAAATCTACTGCCGATTTCACTCACCTTATGTCTCGGTAAGCTCTTCGAACATGTCATACTAGAAAGACTCCAACACCATATGCAAACGCATAATCTCTTGCCTCACACAATGATTGGCTTCCGCGGGCATCTATCCACGCAAGACGTCATGCTTCAGCTCTCTGAAGAAGTCCTGCACCCCCGGCATGCGAAACGCACAAGAGCCATACTAGCACTTGACCTCACCAAGGCCTTTGACAATGTGGAACATACCGCAGTGCTGAAGGCCTTATCCGAGGTACACGTAGGCGGGAGAACTCACGCCTATGTCACAGCTTTCCTACAGGCAAGGAGTGCGGTCCTGACTGTGGGAGAACTGACAACAAATAAGCTCCAGCTGGGTAGCAGAGGCACACCGCAAGGATCAGTGCTCTCGCCACTCCTCTTCATTCTCACTCTCATTCCCATGGCCAGACAGCTGGCGAACATTCCCAACCTCCCGCACTCCCTGTACGCAGAAGATATTACCTTGTGGACCACCACAGGCAACACAGGCGACATGGAGGCTACCTTACAAGTAGGGGCCGATGTGGTGGCGGAGCGGGCTTCGAAATTAGGCCTCGCGTGCTCCCCCATCAATCGGAACTTCTTGTTCTCCACCCTCCGAGGAGTCGCACAGACCCAACTACAGCCCCGAGCATCGGTATCCACATGGGGACGTGCTCCATTCCAGAGGCATAGCCTCCTATATACTTCATGCCTGCCCATCGGCGCCGAGAACGCAAGGAACCGGTCGTCGCGCCTAGTGCCGTCACTCACCACCAGTTGGCGGTGCTACCCCAGAATAGACACTCTACGGCGGCGTGCGCTGTAGCATAACTATATATCACGCAATTTTTTTTACCGGTGCCGATTCTATTGTTTTACAACATCTCCGGGCGTTTAACGCCGACACAGAAGCGTACAGGCCGCCGCGCATTGCTTCTTCCAAAAGAAAAGAACGATAAAAGGAAAACCACAGCTCTTATCTGTACTAGTATGAAGCTTCATTTTCCTTCTGCTTATTATTACATATGTTTTCTATGTCAGTGTCGAAAAAAAAATGTCGGCTCTAATAACTGCACAACAAAAGCTTTTATTGTCATCATTTGAATTTAAAGTTTGTGGAGCTTTCGTGACAGGGGCTTCTGTGAAAAACTTTTGCGATTTCGTTCTTGTCCGTTATCTTCAGCGCAAAATTAGTGAATAGAGGGCGGAAGAACTTTGTCACCATGATATCAAACAGCTTCTCGTGGTGCTCAGGCACTGAACAACTACATAGTTCACGCTCTCGCAGCACTTGAGCAGCATTCACGGTAGTCTCCCTCAGCGGCTGCGTAAAATTTCTTAGCTTAGCGAGCACTACCTCAACCTACTTGTGCAAAGAGTTCAGCACAACTACGAGTTTGTCTGACCGATACAGCAGACGGCTTCTGTCTTGAAGCCTAATCAGAGAATCTGATGGCGCCGAGGGCTTGGGCTTTGTCAACAAACTGAGGCATTCTTTGCAAGACACCCGCTCATTAACAGCTTAACAGCTCTCGATAGGTATCCGCCAACCATCGCTAGTGCTGCACATTCTGGCGAACGAAACGTTTCCTTGCGCCGGGTAATGTGGTTGAACAGCGCTGCTGTCGCCTCTTTGGGAAATTTTTGGATGGTTCTGGCGTAGTACTTACGCTCAGTTGCCGGCGTAGCGACGAGCATGTGCTATCTTCCGTGTCCATCACGTTGCTGCTTGTCGATGTTGACGCAATGCCTGTCTTCAGAGACTTTTCTGTTCCGCACAAAACTGCCCGTGAGTCTGTCTGATCGTTGCTTCCAGCTGACCTCCTCAACCACCCAAAAAAAGATTCATTGGCGTCAGAGGAGAGCTTTCTAGTCAGAACAAATCGAAAGTGCATCTCTCTCAGCAAGTATCTGACGCATTCCACGTTTGACACATTCAAACTTGGAGCCACTTCTCTGGAAGTTCTTCATCGCTCGGAATTTTATGAAATGAGATGCTCGGGACCTTTCTCTTACTGTACGAGGTGCATCCAGGTCCACAACAATACGCCATACCACTGGGTATCAACTCGCAAAGCGCCCTATCAAACCATTTAAAGTAGCACAACTCACTCGTGACTACAATGTCTTCTTTTCGGCCAGAAGGCTCACATTTGCGCTGCTGCTAGACATCCTCAATACGGAACCGACAGTGTCACCACAGCCACAGTCCTTCAATACCCTGCCGCAGCTCACCGCGTCAATCCAAGGCAGAAGGCAAGTTGTTTTCTTCTTTTTTTTTCCAGCCGTGGACTGCTGCAGAAAGGTGATCTCCCAGCAAACCAGCGAACCGTCGGCAGGCGAGGCAAATTAATATTGTCTCGATTTGACACTAATGGAGACGCGCACACGCAATTATTCCCGCCTTTAACCATGCACGGCGGCTAGCGAACTATTCTGGGGTAGCAGCGGGGCGACCTGCGAGGAGGTCAGGAGAGGAGGTTGAACGGCGCTCCCGGAGTGATTGCGCGGGCACAGAAAGTATATAGGAGGCTATGCCAGAGGTCACAAAGCTACGAGTGCTTGGCATGGTCATGCAGAATAACGGCAAACACACGGTGACCGTACGTCACACTATGCGCATGATCAGGCGAATAGCCAATAGACACAATGGGATGCCAGAGCATGACCTGAGAAGGTTAGTGCAGGCTTTGTCATGTGCAGAGTAGTATACTCGCTCCCATATTTACATCTCACCAGAGCGGAAAAGGAAAAAAATGTGGTTGATCCCTCTTATATAGGAATCGGTATAGAACACGAAAGTGAAACGTGTCTCGCGGTCCACTGCAGCGAAGGGTGCATGATTTGCGGGTCGTGGACCATCCTGTGGGTGTGCTGGGCATCCTGCGTCGTATTGTCGAGCGGCGTCCCGCTGGCGGGTCGCTTCGGCGAAGGTACGATCATTTCGGTCTTGGTTCGGTGTGTGTATGGCAGCCAGTTGGGTCGCGATGCGGTCAACTTCTGGAAAGCGAGAGGCAGAGTTCTCAGCTTGAGCCGTGAACGCGCGAAGGCCTCCCGCTCCCCCCTGGCGTGTCCATCGCTGCACTAAACTCACTTGCGCGACGTTAGCTCGCCGACGTCGTTGTCTTTCGACGGCGCTTAATGCCGCAGTTTTCGTAGTCGGTGCCATCACACTCGTATCAGTAGACAGCGGAGAAACACCGTCGGTGCATATGGAAGCTGCACTACGCTGCACACGCTAGCACAACGCGAAAGACGAAGCACGTAACTGACACACTAATACAACGCGCAAGACAAAGCACGTAACTGAATCGTCACCGAGTCAAATCAGCGCGTACAGCGCGTCGTAATTGCAGCCTCCGCGATCAACTTCAGAAACATTTTCAGAGCTAATTGCGGAGGCCACGCTCCGCTGTGCTGAGTACGGTGAACGCCACTACCAACGTCACCTAGGTGGCGTTGGTAGTGCTTCTTGATGCCAGCGTCCCTTCGAATGCTGGCATCGAGGCGTCGTAGTGCTGAGACCACCGAAGCGTTCACTGTCGGTGCGCGTTAGTGTCATAATGCAGTACTTCTCTTTTCTGCTCGTAGGCGGCGGCACCGCCCCGAGCAAGAGCGCGGGTACACGGAGGAGTGTTAGATATATAAGGCGCGTCTGTGTAGCTCTCTGCAAATGCGTTTGTGGCGCAATGGGTTAAACGCTCGGCGATCTATCGTCGCGGACCGAGAGGTCGTGGGTTCGATTTCGAAATTTTGCATGTTTGTGGAACTTTTTCTTCTGGTTTCTTTCTTTGTATTATGTTCTATGACGTATTTCCGTGACGGAAATACGTCAGTGAAGTCTTGGTGGACCCCGGCATAAAACACTTTCGTGTTAAAAGTGGATGCCCTTACACACCAAGCGTATAAGACAGCGCTTAACCTCCCCAGGCACACGCCAAATGAGCGCCTCCTTCGCATGGGGGTACTTAACACACTTGATGAGCTCACGGAAGCCCACCGCACAGCCCAAATCGAGAGGTTGTTCTCTACCACCACAGGACGGCACATCCTGGGCAAACTAGGACTAATCCCGACCTCCGAGGAAAATCAGACACGTTCCTCACCATTAGAGATACAGAACTGCCTTACTATCCTCCCCCTGCCTTAAAAGATGCACCCCGTGCATCACGAGGCGCGCAGGCAGGCCAGGGCAAAAACCCTCTACAAGCAACCCCACCACGACCGCCTCACGGTGTGTGTCGACGCTGCTAGCTACCTACACAAGCCGGCCTATGCTGTTAGTGTAGTGTCACATCAGCTTGGTTACACCACAGTAGCCACAATACAGGCACGCACGTCCCCAGAGGCGGAGGAGGCTGCCATAGCTCTGGCCATATCCACCACTGCTGCCGAGGTTATTCTTAGCGACTCCAAAACTGCAATCCGCAACTACTTCAAAGGCCGAGTTCATGAACCGGCAAGGAAAATTCTTAATTGTCAGACCCCCTCAGACCAATTACGCTCATCTGGGTGCCCGCGAAGCGGGCCATCCAGGCAACGAGATGGCCCATTCCGTCGCTCGAGTAGCCGTCAACCGAGCCACGCCATCCGATGACCTGGATAACGCCAGAGACCGATTGGCAGCATATCATGAGATGACCCTCCACTACCGCGAAATGCGGTTAACATATCCTCCCACACACAAATCCTTAACCAAATTCCAGCAAACTACCTGGCGCCAGCTCCAGGCACAAACCTTCTTCGCTCCAGCTTTTCTCGCCCTGGTTCATCCAGGTTTATATCTAGGTACGGTTTGCGGCGCACCTAGAGCCAACTTTCAGCACATAATGTTCATATGCCCTGAGCTCCAGCCGCCCTCTGAGTGGCAACTCACCGCCGTCGAGGGATGGGAGACCGCGGTGTCTAGCTCCAACCAAGCCGACCAAATACGGCTGGTGGACTGGGCTTTGAGGGTCGCCGAGGGTCACAAACTCCCGGCCACCCTACGAGCCTCCTCACAAGTAGTTTTGTTACATAAGGCTCACGAATAATAAATGTTTACCACCACCACCGCCGCCACCGCCGTGCGTTCGCTCCCCGTGAAAGCACGCGTCCCTCGCGCCCTTTCACTCGTACATACAGCGTCCGGCGCGCGGCGACGATTTCATAGCCGTTGACGTCATACGGAACCTCACGACAACGGTGACGCCGACGGCAGAAATCCTCTTTGAGTGTCTATATAATTGCTATCGCAATAAAAGTCAGCAACCTCAGAAGCAGCACCAGATCGAAGAGGTGCAGTGTCGGCGTATCTTGTTAGATGGTCTACCTCAGTGACGATCCAACGGTGACCGGAGGGCGTCAACGGCAAGGGACCGTATAGGTCAATTCCAACGAATTCGAAAGGCTTGGTCGGACATGGCAGAGGCTGGAGAAAACCAGCAGGAGGGGATGTGGAGCGTTTACGGTGCTGACACGACGCGCACGAGGCAACGTATTTGGCTACCGTTGAGGACAATCCAGGCCAGAAGCAGCGAGTCTTGTTGTGGTCGTAGGTCTTGTGGAAGCGTAAGTGGCCGGCGGCAACGTCATCGTGAAATGCTTGTAAAATTCGAAGACGAAGGCAGCGAGGTAGGACTGGAACCCACTTGTTACCCGTGGGATGATAAATATAACGATGAAGCACCCCATCTTGAAGGCGAAATTCGCGAAGCTGGCGTCGCAAGCGGCTGTTGGGTGGTTTAGTTACGCCGCGCAGGAGATCAATGAGAGTCGACAGTAGGAGTGTGTGCGTTGAAGCAAAGTAAAATCGGAGTGCGAAGAAAGCTGAGCTTGATCCAGTGACGTCAGCGAAAGTTGGCAGGAGGCAGGCGTTGCGTCAGAGCGACGCGGTAGAGACGCGGAGTGCGCATGGTCGAGCGAAGCCGAAAGTGCGCATCGAGACAGTGCGTCTGCATCATAATGAGATTTGCCAGAGCTGTACGTTATTGTGAAATCATATTCGTGCAAGCGCAGTATCCAGCGACCCAGGCATCCTGACATGTTTTTCATATATGACAGCCAACAGAGAGCATGATGGTCGGTGGCGATGGTGAAGTGGCGACCGTAGAGGTATTTATTTGTTTATTCACGTTGCCTCACAGGCTCCAGCATCGGAGCATTATGTGTGTGTGGGGGGGGGGGGGGGGGGGATTACATAGATAGGGGTAATGTCAGGAGCATAAGTAACATGAGCATGCAAAACAATGTTTATTGACTGTCAGTACCCATCACTGGAAAGTAGACACACCATTATACAATAGTTAATAACGCATTATTATTTAGAAAAAATTGCTGTTACTTCGGCCCTAAATCTAGTTGGATCACGGATCTTCACAATGTGCTCAGGAAGACCATTCCAGTGAATGATAGCCTGCGGCAAAGCCGATGAATTAAATGCAACGGTTCTACTAGAAATGCGTTGGAAGCTTAGAGGGTTCTTTAAACGACGTGAGGTGCGGTAAGGTTGTGCAAGAGGCAGCGTTGAATGATTGACGCTATAGACTATCTTGTGGAATAGACAGATTAGGGCGATTATTCTCCTTGATTGCAATGTAGAAAGGGAGAGCGATGATTTAATGCTTGTTACGCTTGAGTGACGGTTGTAGTTCCTGGAAATGAAAAGTGCAGCGTGATTTTTAACCAATTCGAGGGAATTAATTAAATAAGCCTGATGAGGTGACCAAATGGGTGATGCCTACTCGAGTTGCGGACGAACAAATGTTTGATAGGCGAGCTTTCGGGTAGTGGCAGGAGTTCCATGGAGATTACGTTTTAGATATCCTAATGTGCGCGATGCTTTGGCTGTTACTTTCTGTATGTGGGTGGACCAGCAGAGGTTACTCGTGAAATTAACGCCTAGGTATTTATATTGTTACGGGGAGAATATATATACAATGGATATATTTACAGGGTACGGCGCACAACGCTGCAGCAATCGTTCAGGGGAGCGCGTGCACACCAGAAAAACCACCCGTCGTCGTCGTCATCGTCCAAGCACCGACCACAGGATCGCCGCTCGTGACATTACCCGCCGGCGGCAGAAGCACCGTCCCGGTGCAATTAGGGCCCGGGCCGAGAGTGGTACGGTTTAAGACGCGAGACATGGACTATGTCACTCGCGATTGTTGCAGAGGCCGACGTAGGATTTAGCGGAGCGATTTCATAGGTCACATTAGTGACTTTGCGTACGACGCGGTAAGGGCCAGCATAACGGGAGAGGAGTTTTTCGCATAGGCCAACGCGACGTGACGGGAACCACAGCAAGACGAGCGATCCTGGAGGGAAGTTCACCTCCCGGTGTCGGCGGTCATAGAGACATTTTTGTTTGACCTGTGAAGCCGACAAGCGATCGCGGGCAACCTGACGGGCGATGTCAGCACGGGCAAGAGCATCACGAGCATAGGCAGAGGATGTGTCTGCGTGAGCATGAAGTATGGTGTCCATAGGTAATGGTGGGTCGTAGCCAAACAGTAGATAAAAAGGTGAATAGCCAGCTGTGTCGTGACGAGAAGAGTTGTAGGCGAAGGTCACAAAAGGCAAGTTAATGTCCCAGTCTCGATGGTCCTCAGACACGTACATAGCAAGCATATCTGTGAGAGTACGGTTGAGGCGTTCAGTAAGGCCGTTTGTCTGTGGATGGTACGCAGTGGTGAACTTGTGATTGGTCTTGCAAGAACGGAGAATGTCGTCGACCACTTTAGACAGGAAGCAGCGGCCGCGGTCCGTGATTAACTGACGAGGAGCACCGTGACGCAGGATGACGTCGTGAAGAAGGAAATCGGCTACATCAGTAGCACAGCTGGTGGGAAGTGCTCGTGTAACAGCGTACCGCGTTGCGTAGTCAGTAGCGACTGCAACCCATCTATTGCCAGTGGTTGACATGGGAAAAGGCCCTAGAAGATCAAGTCCCACCCGGAAAAATGGTTCATCAGGGATGTCGAGGGGCTGAAGGCTGCCAGCAGGCAGTAGGGCAGGAGTCTTGCGTCGCTGGCAGTGGTCACAAGCCGCAACGTACTGTCGCCCAGAACGGTAGAGACCAGGCCAAAAGAAGCGCCTGCGGATGCGATCATACGTGCGTGACACGCCTAGGTGTCCGGCCGTCGGTGCATCGTGAAGCTGGCGCAAAACAGTAGAGCGAAGATGCGCGGGGACAACAAGCAAGAGCTCAGCGCCGTCAGGCCGGGCGTTGTAGCGGTGTAAGGTGTGGTTGTGGAGCACAAACATTCGTAGAGAAGGGTCAGGGTGTGGTGAGTTGAGACCGTCTATAATAGGCCGCAAAGATGAGTCGTGGCGCTGTTCGTCAGCTATGTGGACGAAGTCTGTAATGGCCAGAACAAAGGTGTCAGATTCATCTTCCAGTGTATCAGGGGGATCGACCGGGTATCGTGACAAGCAGTCAGCGTCTTGGTGAAGCCGTCCAGATTTGTAGAAAACAGAAAATGAGTACTCTTGCAAGCGGAGTGCCCAACGGCCAAGGCGACCAGTGGGATCCTTGAGCGAGGAGAGCCAGCAAACCGCATGGTGGTCTGTAATAACTGAAAAGTGCCTGCCATACAGGTACGGACGGAATTTTGCGATGGCCCAGACGAGTGCTAAGCACTCGCGTTCTGTGATAGAGTAATTTTGCTCCGATGGCGACAGAAGGCGGCTTGCATAGGCGACCACGCGGTGGAGGCCGTGCTGCTGTTGTGCCAGGACGGCGCCTATACCGTGGCCACTGGCGTCGGTACGAACGTCCGTGCTGGCTGACGGGTCGAAATGTGCTAGAACAGGTGGGTTCGTTAGGATGGCAACGAGCGATGAAAAGGCGTCCGCTTGGTCACGACCCCAAGTGAAAACGACGTCCTTCTTGAGTAGGCCAGTTAGAGGGCGGGCCACTTCCGCGAAGTTCTGGACAAAACGACGGAAGTATGAACACAGGCCAAGAAAACTGCGGACATCCTTGGCCGATCGTGGAGTAGGGAACTGACTAACCGCGCGGACTTTGTCAGGGTCTGGCTGCACGCCTGCAGCGTCAACAAGGTGGCCGAGTACGCAGATTTGACGGTGCCCAAAAGCGACATTTCGACGAGTTAAGCTGAAGACGAGCGCGGCGAAAAACATCAAGGACGGTGGACAGGCGAGTGAGATGGTTTTCAAACGTAGTCGAAAAAACGATAACATCGTCCAGGTAGCAAAGGCATATGGACCACTTGATGCCTCGAAGAAGAGAGTCCATCATGCGCTCGAAAGTAGCAGGGGCGTTACATAGGCCAAAAGGCATCACTTTAAATTGATAGAGGCCATCAGGAGTCACGAAGGCGGTCTTCTCGCGGTCTTGGTCGTCCACAGCGATTTGCCAGTATCCTGAGCGCAGGTCGATGGAAGAGAAATATCTGGCGCCGTGCAAGCAGTCCAGTGCGTCATCAATACGCGGGAGAGGATACACATCTTTCTTGGTAATCTGGTTAAGGTGGCGGTAGTCTACACAGAATCTCCAGCTATTGTCCTTCTTTTTCACGAGTACGACGGGAGAGGCCCAAGGACTGCATGAGGGTTCAATTATGCCTTTGCCCAGCATTTTCTCCACTTCCTGTTGGATGACAGCACGCTCCGGAGCTGACACACGGTAAGGCCGTCGGTGAATAGGACTCGCATCGCCGGTATGAATGCGATGGGTGACGACGGAAGTCTGGCCCAAAGGACGGTCGCCAAAGTCAAAGATATCCTGGTAGGAAACCAGCACGCGGCGAAGGGCAGCGGACTGTGCCGGAGCGAGGTCTCCTGATATCATGCGGGCGAAGTGGTCGCAGGACGAACCTGACTGCGATGACGGCGGTGAAAAATCCGGTGGAGGTTCTGTGGTCAGGGCAGAAACCGTGTGGCCGGCCAATGGGGTCAGATGAGCGAGTGATATGCCGCGAGGAAGAACTTGCGTCGAGTAGCCAAAATTGAGGATGGGAAAGGCGGTGCCGTTGTTTCTAACTGTCACCACCGTATAGGGTAGCGCGACGTTGCGTGTCATGGCGACCTCGGGAATAGGGCAGGCAACGTAGTCGCCGTCGGGTAGGGGCGGAAAGGCTGACAGCTGGACGTATATTGCGGCTTGCGGAGGCAGTCGAAGAAACTCGACGGAGCGTAGGCGGGGTGGGCCGGCATCAACGATGTCGGGGCGCGAAGGAAGTTCTAGCCGGAGAAGGCCCGCGGAGCAGTCGATAAGGGCAGCGTGTGTGGACAGAAAGTCGATTCCCAAGATGAGGTCATGGGGGCAGTGTTCTAGAACAGCAAAAAGAACAGATGTGTGGCGACCAGAAATAGTGATGCGTGCAGTGCACATTCCAAGTACGGCAGGTGTACTCCCATCGGCTACTCGGACGGTAGGTGAAGTCGCGGGCGTCAGGACTTTCTGGAGGCGGCGCCGGAGGCTCGAGCTCATTACAGAAATTTGTGCGCCGGTATCAACAAGAGCGGTAACTGCCACACCATCAACCAGAACTTCAAGAAGGTTGCATCGGGTATAAGGGACAATCAGAGGATTTTCAGGCCGGGTCGTAAATGCAGCGTCACCTCCGGGGGCTGCACTGGCTAGTTTTCCGAGAGGCGGCCAAAGGGAGACCGAGAGCGGCGAGGTTGGGGCGAGCGGGACTGACGGCGCTGGGGTGATGGTGAGCGGCTGATCCGGTTTTCCCTAGGAGGACGTTCAGCACTTGAGGCCTCAGGACGGAACGACGGGGCATATGGTGCATGGTCCGGGCGATTGTAAGTGTTTGGGCGATAGGACGTGGGCCAGCGGCTGCGGCAATGGCGGGCGATGTGTCCAATCCTAGAGCACGTGAAGCAGATGGGCCGGTCATCAGGTGTGCGCCAATCGGCTGGATTTCGATAACGTGGCCTGAAGGTCGTGTTCGGTCTTGCAGCAGCGACGACAGGGGCGACCGGGTTGGTAGCAGTATGACCGTTATCAAAGGTGGGTAAAATGCCCATATTCGCGACCTCTTGGCGAACCATGGCCTGAATTAGCGAAATCGGAGCCAGGTTGTTGCTTTGCATACCGTCATGAGGGGTAACGGGTTCCATGGCCTCGAGTTCTCGACGGACGATCCTGGTGACGTTTTCTGGAGCTTGCGCTTGCCGAAGCGTGGCTAAACCTTCGCAGGAGGACGTGGCAGCCGTATTAGGAAGTCGGTCGAAGCCGTGAGTGATACGTTGACTTTTGGCCAGCTCAAAACGACGACATTCAGTGATGACCGACTCCACCGTTGAGCAGTTCTTACACAGTAGCAGATTGAATGCGTCATCGGCTATGCCTTTCAGTACGTGGCCCACTTTGTCCACTTCAGGCATGTCCTTGTCGACCTTGTTGCACAGAGACAACACGTCCTGAATATACGATATGTACGGCTCCGTGGACGTCTGAGCACGAATTGCGAGCTCCTGCTTGGCCGCTAGTTGTCGTGCGATAGGTCTCCCAAATAGATCGCGTAATTTCTGCTTACAGACGTCCCAACTCGTCAGATCTGCCTCATGCGTCTCGAACCAGAGTAGCGCAGTGCCCCGCAAATAGAAGATGAGATTCGCCAACATTATGGTCGGGTCCCACTTGTTAGTGCGGCTGACGCGCTCATACATTGCCAGCCATGCATCGACGTCCACGCCGCTGGTGCCGTTGAATGTCCCGGGATCACGAGGGTGCAAGAGAATGACCGGTGACGGGTCTTGCTCACACTGGGTCGCTTGGTCGGTCATTGTGGTGGCAGCAACGCGCCGTCCGCTGCGAAGATCCAGTTCCCGGTGTTGTAGCGAGCGTACCCCGCACGTCCACCAAAGATGTTACGGGGAGAATATATATACAATGGATATATTTACAGGGTACGGCGCACAACGCTGCAGCAATCGTTCAGGGGAGCGCGTGCACACCAGAAAAACCACCCGTCGTCGTCGTCATCGTCCAAGCACCGACCACAGGATCGCCGCTCGTGACAATATGAAAGCGTGCGGGACACTAAAGTATTATTCAGTAAGTAATTGGAAGAAGAGACTGATTTTTTTCCGGCTGAATGTCATGAGCTTGCATTTTTCGGTATTAAGTGACATTTGCCATGATGTGCACCAAGCGGTAAGTGATCGAGGTCACTTTGAAGTGCTAGGTGACCTGAAGATGAAAGAATTTTGCGATAAATGATGCAGTCATCTGCGAACAAACGAATGGTTGATGTAATGTTAGATGGCAAGTCATTAATGTAAATGAGGAACAGCAACGGGCTCAGGACGCTACCTTGAGGTACACCAGATAGTACATCGCTAAATGGAGATGAGTGATCGTTAACAACTGTGAATTGTTTGCGAGATGACAGAAAATTCCTTATCCACGAGGTTGTTGATGAGTCTAAGTTAAGGGAAGTGATTTTAGCTATTAAACGTGAATGCGCGACACGGTCAAGTGCTTTTGAGAAGTCTAAGAATATGCAGTCTGTTTGAAAGTTCTCGTCCATATTGTGTAGCAGTTCGTTAGTAAATTCTAGCAGCTGAGTGTCACACGAGAAGCCTTTCCTGAACCCATGCTGGTTAGTAAAAAAGAAATTATTACTGTCTAGATGCTGCGCAACGCCTGATACGATTATGTGTTCGAGGATCTTGCATGAAACTGATGTCAATGAAATGGGGCGATAATTACGCGCGTTTGTTTGTCACCTGATTTGAAGATGGGGATAATCTTGCCAATTTTCCAGTCGTTTGGAATTTCTCCGGTTGTTAGGGACTGACGAAAGATATAACAGAGAATATTGCTTGAATGTATGACAGTGTTTTTGAGTATTTTTGTACTAATATCATCAACACCGGCGGAGGTTGATATCTTGAGATTATTTATCAATGATGCAATGCCGGTGACACTAATTTCTATGGGGCTCATGTATTGGTAGTCTACATCTTCTAATGGTGGAATAGTGGAATGGTCTTCCTGCGTGAACACTGAAGCAAAATAGTTATTGAATACAGTAGGACATTCTTCTGGATTAATTGGAGCACCAGTGTCATTTAACAAGGAAATAAGAGCCGGAGTGTTAGCGGGCGATATCGTTTTCCAGAATTTTTTGGGGTTGTGCGTCATAAGCGATTGAAGGTCGTGGGAATAATATTTAAACTTGGCTTTACGGATGGCACTGCAATATTCTTTATCGGCGATTGTATGTTTCTGCCATGAAGCCGGTGTGCCCAGGCGCTTAGCTGCTTTGAACAGTCGCTTTTTCTTGTTTTTTAGTGCACGCAACATCCGATTAAACCATGGTTCAGACGCATTCATGCGAAAGGAGTGTAATTGTATATGAGAGTGGATTAATTCCAGTAAACTGCGTTTGAAAAAAAGCCAGTTGTCATTGACCGAACGCTGAAAAAACGTCGCAAGGTATGTGTCACAAAAATTTTGCAAGCCGAGATTAATAGCATTGTAGTCAGCACGGTTATAATCAAAAATACGTTTAAGTGTTAGTGCACGTGTGCATGAAGAAAAGGAAATCTTGAAATTCAGCAGCACATGATCACTAAATCCCTCAGAACAAGAAATAGCGCTAAAACTGTCAGGGAATGACGCGAGGACGAGGTCAAGCGTGTTGTTGCCTCGGGTAGGCTGATTAACTAGTTGGACCAATGAGAAATCGAGAGTTAATTGAATGAAATTAGTGCCGTCACGCGTTCGAGAACTTAAACTAGACCAATCAATTTCGGGATAGTTGAAATCGTCAAGTAGGCAAATACTTGATTTTGGAAATTTAGCTTTTATTTCAGCGAGGTTATCATTCAAATCGTAGACAAAAGATTGGGTACTGTCTGGTGGTCTGTAACAGACTCCTAGAAGATGTTTAGTAGATGGCGATGTGATGCAAACCCCCAAAATCTCTAATTGACTGGGAAGAATAACGGGAAAGGACGTTATATGTTGTTTTACTGCAATCAGCACCCCACCTCCCCTTTTGTCGTTCCTATCATTTCTGTAGATAGTGTAGTTATTGAAATCGGGCAGGAATTCGTCGTTCCCAATCTCTTGATGCAGCCACGTCTCGGTTTGTACTAAAATGTCACATTCACAGTTGTCCAGATATGAACAAAGCTCGATGCGTTTAGGAAGAATGCTGCGTATGTTAGTGAAGCATAAAGAGAGCTGGCAGTGTTCAGTGTTATTACGATAAGGCAAACATTTGTTTTTGATGACACGTGTCACCGAGTTGCACCTATCCTATGCTGAAACTAGTGTTACGGCGTCGTTAGCGGCGTCGTATACGTAAACGCTGTCATTTATTCTTCGCTTATCAACATTAAGCTTGAACGGAACCTTCTTTGGTTTAGCGAATTCCAGCAACTTCTTCCTAGCCAGTCGTGTCTCGAATGAAAAATCTTCGCGCACCGCAAAGTTGGTTCCTTTGAGCTTGGGACTGTTTCCAATTATCTGTTGCTTATCTTTAAAGAACGTGAATTTCACCATCACTGGCCTGCATTTTCCCGAGTCGTATTTACCAATGCGGTGTGCCCGCTCTATTTTGGATGAATCAATCGTTATGTTCAAATTATCCTTGCACATGTCAATGACTTTTGTTTCCGCACTTGACCACGTCTCACAAATATCATCAGGAATGCCGAAAAACAGCAAGTTACTGCGTCTAAGCCGGTTTTCTGCGCCATTGCAACGCGATTCTATTGTTTTGAGTTGTTCAGAGATGGCGCTGGAAACCGCACCAGGAGAAACAGCTGACGACGTAGCGGGGTTGTTTTTTAAGTCTGAAACGTCGACTTCAACGGCGCGGAGCCTAGAAGACAATTGTTTCAGCTCAATATCTACTGATGCTTGCCACAGCTTCAACTTTCTCAGATCCCTTCAGATTCCATCTTGACCGGATTCGATCCTTTGTACAGTTTCCAGCACCGTAGTCAGTACGTCATTAGGATTGGGTCCGGGGTTACTTTCCACGTCTCCGGAAATAATTATCAGTAGACTTCTTAAACAACGTCGTACAATTCCTTCACATATTTCTACGCCAAATAACCTCTCTCTGGGGCACGACACCAAGAACAGGCAGCGATTCTTGCTTTTTAGGCAAGTGCAATAATCAAGGTAACTGACCTGGAACAGTACGAAAGGTAAGCGCTCCATTGCCGATGTGGCGTCGTGCTGGTACGGGCGAAACTTCTGAATGGACCAAACAATAGCCAGGCATTCCTGCTCTGTTATGGTGTAGTTCCTTTCAGATGGCGAGAGGGTCCGGCTGGCGTACGCCACAACCTGCTCTTTAGATGTGAGACCCCGTTACAGGAGCACTGCTCCGATGCCTTGTGCGCACTTGAGTGAGTGTGGAGTATAGTGGACACTCTCCCATCGAAGTGGCGAAGCGCCGGTCCTGAAGTCAGGTGTTTCTTAAGGGCTTGAAATGCAGTGCTCCAAAAATGCAGGGCTTGAAATGCAATTCGTCTAAATGAAATCAGCTGAAGTCTCGCCTTGCGGAACACGGAAAACTGTCGAGAGACGCTCGAGGTGTGTGTCGAAAGTCGGCGAAAAGACAATGACATCATCGACGTAGCACAAGCAGATTAACCCCTTTAAGCCGTGAAGGAGGGCGCCCATCATTCGTTAGAATGTAGCGGGAGCATTGCATAGCCCGAATGGCATCGCCCTACACTGATAGAGCCCATCAGGTGTAATAAACGCCGTCTTTTCACGACCCATGTCGTCAACTGCAATCTTCCAATACCCGGAACGAAGGTCTATCGAAAAAAACAAAATACTCGGAACCACTGAGACAGTCAAGAGCGTCATCTATCAGAGGTAAGGGGTAGACGTCCTTTTTCGTTACTTGGTTAAGATTCCAGTAGTCGATGCAGAAGCGCCAGCTGTTGTCCTTTTTTCTAACGAGCATGACAGTGGATGCCCATGGGCTCGAAGAAGGTTCGATGATATCACGGGCAAGCCTTTTGTACACTTCCTTCAGTATAGCTTGGCGCTCAGGGGAGGAGGCACGATAGGGACGTAGGTGTATGGGTTTGGCATCGCCGGTATGAATCCGATGCTTGACAACTGTTGTTTGGCCCAGTGGACGGCCATTCAGATCAAAACTTTCCTGGTACGACATGAGCAGGCAACGAAGCGCGTCCACGTGTTCGGCCGGAAGGTCAGTGGCGATCATCTTGGTTATGTTATCTAACATTGTGGGGTCCGAATCAATAGCGGCAGGAGGCGGTGCAGGATCAGTTAACACGGAAACATGATAGTCGCAGGCTGCAGCTAGGGTTGCAAGAGAGATACCTTGGGGTATCACTTGAGGGCATAGTCCACAATAGGGAGACATGCGGCATTCCCCTCTATACTTATGACCGAGTGCGGGAACATGACATTCTGTGAATAGAGGACGGTAGCGTTGGGCGACATGATGTAATCAGCGCCGCCCACAGGGGGACCAAGGGAGACGTCGATGTACGTCACGGCTAGATGGAATAGGCGAATGTAATCGGCGGAAAACAGTCGACTCGGCGCATGATCAGAAGGCTCAACGGCATGACGTAAGGCAAGCTCGACAACACCTGCGGATTCGTCAATAAGAGCCGAATGGGCCAGAGAAAATCCTAAGATGATGGCGTGTAGGCACTGATCCAAGACGTAAAACAAAACTGGCGTCCGGCAACAGTGACACATGCCGTACACAACCCAGAAGCAGCCGGAGTCGCACCATCGGCTACGCGGACTACATCAATCGGAGTAGGGATAAGAAATTTCTTTAGACGAGTACGGAGGTTCGTGACCGAAATGTGGGCGCCGGTGTCAATGAGTGCGATGACAGGTGTACCGTCCACGTCGATGAGGTTGTGATGTCCAGGTAGTGTGAACAGAGCAATTTCGGGTCGGGTCGTCGTGGCAGGCTGACCTGTTCGATGAGCGGCGGGAGGGAGAGCGACGACGCAGTGGTGAGCGGGGCAGGCGTCGGGATGGCCAAGGGGGCGGGGCGCCTTCATTGTGTACCGGCACTCGGGAACTACCATCTGGACGTCGGATGTTTCGACAGCTCGGCCAAGGCTGCGAGTTCCAAGCACTGCGACAATGGCGGGAATTGTGTCCAACGCATCCACAACAGAAGCAGATTGGCCTGTCATCGGAAGTGCGCCATTCTGCGAAATTTTGACAACGAGGGTGAACGTATGGGCTTCGGATAGCTCAGCTGCTGCGGGTGGGTCGTAGTCGGATCCGTTGACTGAGCAAAGCGTCGGTAAACCTGCGTTTGCTAATTTTTGACGGACAACGATCTGGATAAGGGAAATGGTGGCATGGGACTCGTCGGTGGAACGCACCTGATGGGGAACTGGGGAGGCAGCTTCAATCTCGCGGCGAATGATGCGCACAATATTATCGGATGCAGCAGGAACGGGTGGGAGACGAAGGTCCTCGCAGGTAGACGTCGCAGCCGTGTTCGGAAGACGATAAAGTTCGGAGTAACGCGGCGACTTTGTGGTTCTTCAAAGGGTACTCACTGATGACGTCTTGCACTGTGGAGAAGTTCTTAAAAAACAGGAGTGTAAACGCTTCATCCGCGATACCTTTGAGGATATGCGCAACCTTGTCCGCTTCTGGCATCTTGTCATCGAATTTGCGACAAAGCGCGAGCACGTCCTGAACGTACGTAACATAGGGCTCGGTGCAAGTCTGAGCTCGGCATGCAAGTTATTTTTGCGCAGCACGATGGCGTCCGATGGGCTTGCCGAACAGATAGATTTGCTTTTGCTTATAGACCTGCCAAGCTCGTAATTTCCTGTTCGTGGTTAAGAAACCACACTTGTGCCGTGCCCACCAGGTGAAATATGATGTTCGCTAGCATCAGAGTCGGGTCCCAGTCGTTGCTAGTGCTCACCCGTTCGTACAGTTGAAACCAATGTTCGACGTCGGGGATGTTAGAGCCGGAAAAGATACCGGGGTCACGCGGTTGTGTGAAGACGACGGCGCGGTTGGCGGTGGTTGGTTGAGACAAGGTTGGTGACTTGCCCGAAGCATTCTCGTCCCCGCCTTGCGCTGGCATGGTATATGCAGCTAAGGAGCGTCCGCTGAGTAAATCCGTCTTGATACTTGAAAAACCTGCACGCTTCACCAAAATGTTACGGGGAGAAATAGCGTTTTACAATATACTTACAATGTGTGTACAATGGGCAAAAGACAGGCATACAAGATGAAGCCTGTGCGCGCAACTATCGGCGATCGGCGATCGTCGTCTTCGTCAGCCCTGTCATCATCGTTCTCTACTGCAGCGCCTCGTAGCAATATAGGTAGATGTGAATTAGGCGTACAGGTGGGTTTGCAGTGTTGGCATGGACCGAATGTACCATGAGTAGGTAGATTCCTTATTTTGTGTACTGTTGCGTTGTTACCGTGATTATTACAGTTCGTTTCAAAGCTTATTGGTCTACTACTAGGAACGCAGTTTACCTTCCCCCGTGTATGTGTAGGTATGGTGCGATGCATTTGGTGAGCGTGACCTTGAAGCGCGAATGAAGCGTTTGCACAATGCGCGCTTAACTTCCTCAGATTGTTGGGTGAAAACACCTAGTGCTTGCGCATGTGTAGATGAGAGCGCGTGTGCACTGTGCGCACCTAATTATAAAGCCGCCTTTCTAGTATATCCTAGTACCGCTTTTCAATAGCTTGTTCTACAGTCTTCAGCTTCCTGTCAACTTTTTGTTCCGCCACCAAACATCTCGTACATCAGCGCAAAAACCTCAAGGCGTAGTTCACCAGCGTGAGATAAGACCACCAATTGCCCCCTCCGGTGCACGTTGGCGGCAACGTTACCTGTGCGAGGTGAGTACGACTGCTATTCCGGAGTAGTTCATGATGTCAGCCAGCGCAGAGAAGATGCGCGTTTTGGCAACCACGTCCACGCCGGCCGTAGGCTCGTCGAGGAACACCAGTCGCGGCAGACCGATTAGCGCAGCGGCAATAGACAGCTTCCGCTTACCGCCCCCGCTGCGCATATATGACAAAGCAGACAAGATTAGCAGGCCGCGGGTAGAACTGTATGTGACATACAGACATAGAAACACTGCAATAACGGCACGCTGGCCACATGTCATGCTATAGAGTGCGTTTTACAGCGAAAGCTGTATATGGCTAGGCGAAACGAAAAACCGTTCGTCACCTGTTTCGATAAAGGTCTCCATTGGCTGCGCCGTCAGGTACGTCGTTCTCTACGTCGCACCCAAGCGCACACGCCATTGGCAGTGCCGTTAGTGACGTCGTTCTCTGCGTCGTACCCAAGCACGCGTGCCTGCTCTGCCCGCAACGCTGCCCCCTCGGCTCGCCGTTGTCGCATGCGTTCGATATCTCGAGTTAGCTTGGCGTCGTGGTTAGTAGCATTCGCCCGCCATTGGCGCTTGTGTTCCACTTCGCGATTTCAACGTGGACGTTTCGTGGCAGCCGAAGCCAAAGTGCCGCTCGAGAAACTCCCGCCGAAAGTGGGCGTTGACCCCGGCGAACGCGTTCCCGCCATTGCCACGTTGACGCTGCTATGCCCGCAACGCCGCCTCCTCGGCTCGCCGTTGTCGCATGCGTTCGATATCTCGAGTTAGCTCGGCGTCTTGGTTAGCAGCATTCGCCCGCCATCGGCGGTCGAGTTCCACTAGAAGCACAAACATGTAACCGATAATTGATAAACGCTGCAATACAGCGTCGGGATTAACCCACGGCTAAAAACCGGGGCCGCACGTTTCAGCTTCGCTGGTTAACCATCTGTATGGAGTGCTTGGGTGGCGTTTTTTTTTTTTTCATTCGGGAGCACTATGAAATGAAATTATGGGGTTTTCTTGCCAAAACCACGATCTGATTATGAGGCACGCCGCAGTGGGGGCTTCGGAATAATTTGGACCACCTGGGGTTCTTTAACGTGCACCTAAATTTAAGTACACGGGTGTTTTTCGCATTTCGCCCCCATCGAAATTCGCCGCCGTGGCCGGGATTCGATCCCGCGACTGCGTACTCAGCAGCCCAACACCATAGCCACTAAGCAACCAAGGCGGGTCGGAATCACTACGTAGGAATCTAACTTGATTTCTGTAATATCGGTGCCCGAAAACCCCTCCCCGAGCCCCAGGGAAGCGATGATGAATAATAAGTGTTGCTGTTACAGGTACCTCGAAGGCTTACCACATGGGTCAAGAGAGGGGGGGGGGGGGGGATTAGCATGGAAATTTCGATGTTCTTTCCTTCTCGGAGGCAATGTGTAGATGCGCATAGGCTGTTGCTACAATTTCCCGGCTCCTCCTCCGTCGTCGAACGTGCCTGTGAGACGTCTCCAGCTTGTCGACTTGTATCCAGCTTGGCCGCTGACACTACGCTGACACTACGAAACAGTTCTTGAGACTCCGTCTCTATTCGTCATAGTGTTGTCGAATCCGGTTGTCGGCTGGAAGATGGCGCTTGCGTTTTAATTAGGGCTCCCTGTTTACGGATAAATCCGAAAAAATCCGATAAACACTCGCCGGTAAAATTTTTGACAATTCGGATTTATCCGATAAACTCCAATTTTAACGACCAATAGGACCCTGCATCCGGTGCATCGATACAGTGATGAACCGGATACAGAGGCTCCTTCTATAACTAGCGATGTAGTTAGAAGTGCCTTGAAAGACATGACCAGGGGAAAAGTTGCTGGAGAAGATGGAATAAGTCAATTTCATTAAAGATAGAGGAGATATTATGCTTAAAAAGCTTGCGGCCCTTTATACGCAATGCCTCACGACTTCAAGTGTACCAGAAAGCTGGAAGAACGCCAACATTATACCCATTCATAAGAAGGGAGACGTTAAAGAATTGAAGAAGTATAGACACATTAGATTGCTTTCAGTATTGTATAAAATATTATCCAAGATAATTTTCAATAGAATCAGGGCAATACTTGACTTCAGCCAACCAAGAGACCGGGCCGGCTTCAGGAAGGGATATTCTACGATGGATCATATGCATGTCATAAATCAAGTAATAGAGAAATCTTCGGAATACAATCAACCTCTCTATATGACTTTCATAGATTATGAAAAAAACATTTCATTCAGTAGAGATACAAGCAGTCATAGAGGCATTGCGTAATCAAGGAGTACATCAGGCATACGTGAATATCTTGGCAAATAGCTACAAGGATTGCACAGCAACTTTGGTTCTCCACACGAAAAGTAGAAAGATATCTATCAAGAAAGGGGTCAGAAGGAGACACAATCTCTCCAATGCTATTCACTGCTTGCTTAGAAGTATTCAAGCTCTTAGACTGGGAAAGCTTACGAGTGAGGATCAACGGCTAATACCTCAGCAACCGTCGGTTTGCAGATGACATTGTCCAATTCAGCAATAACGGGGACGAATTACAGCAAATGATTGAGGACCTTAACCGAGAAAGTGTGAGAGTGGGGTTGAAGATTAATATGCAGAAGACAAAAATAATGTTCAATAGCCTGGCAAGGGAACAAGAATTCAGGATCGCCAGTGAGCCTTTAGAGTCTGTAAAGGAATACGTTTATCTAGGTCAGTTACTCACATGGGACTCTGATCATGAGAAGGAAATTTACAGAAGAATACAATTGGGTTGGAGAGCATATGGCAGGCATGGCGAAATCCTGACTGGGGGCTTACCACTGTCGTTGAAAATAATAAGTGTACAATCATTGCATTCTACCGGTGCCAACATATGAGGCAGAAACTTGGAAGTTAACAAAGAAGCTCGAGAACAAGTTAAACACCGCACAAAGAGCGATGGAACGAAAAAATTTTAGGCCTAACGTTAAGAGACAGGAAGAGAGCGGTGTGGAACAGAGAACAAACGGGGATAGCCGATATTCTAGTGGACATTAAGCGGAAGAAATGGAGCTGGGCAGGCATGTAATGCGTAGGATGGATAACCGGCGTACCATTAGAGTTACAGAATGGATACCAAGAGAAGGGAAGCGCAGTCGAGGTCGGCAGAAAATTAGGTGGGGTGATGAAGTTAGGGAATTTGCTGGCGCAAGTTGGAATCAGCTAGCGCAAGACAGAGGTAATTGGAGATCACAGGGAGAGGCCTTCGTCCTGCAGTGGACGTAAATTGGCTGATGATGATGATGATGATGATGATGATGATGAAGTTGGATTAAGGTGTATTAAGGTGAAATAGGGTGGATTAATGTGGATGAAGGAGAATGAAGGGAGATTAGGGTGGACTAAGGTGTATTAAAGGGGATTAGGGTGGATGAAGGTGGATTAGGAGGAGGAAAAAACTTTATTCTGACAGGGCATTTGGGACCTCCCAGGTCCCCTGGGTCCCCGCGCGACCCCACCGCACTCAAACGTTCATTTTTAACACGTCCATGACGCTAGCAGCCTGGATGGCGGCGATCTTCTGCCTTGCCGGGTCCGTGGAGCGCAGTGAGTCCTCCCATCCTCCTAGATTTGGAGTGGTGTCGGGCCGCCAGGGGGAGGAGAAGCCGGACAGGCCAGGAGTATGTGGGTGAGGTTTGCTTTCGGCGCATTGCACAGAAGGCAGGAAGGTGGGATGGGTCTCTACATGAAAAGCGTGGACACAGAATGGAGGAAGAGGTCAAGGAAGTTGGCAACCAGGTACGGGATAATCTAAACTGTAAATAGACAACCAGGGGTCATCAGAAAGAAAGTGAGAGAAATAGAGACCGTGAATTGGATGCAAAGAATGGAAACGAAAAGGACAATGGAGATTTACAAGAATGAGAAGAAAGAAATTAGAAGGGAAAATCTGTACGATAACACAAAGGGCAGTGCCTTGCTATTTGAGGCTCGAGCCGGTTGCCTAAGGACGAAAACATATCGGAACAAATATTCGGAACTAGATGAGACATGTGTATGCTGCAGTAAAGATCCAGAGACCACTCAGCACATCCTAATGGAATGCGACGGGATCAACCCAGGGAGAACCGTAGGTAACGTGCAACTCCCAGAAGCGCTTGGGTTTAAAGTGGAAGGAAACATAAACAGATCAGCCGTAGAGATCAGCAAGAGACGATTAGAGTACTGGTGGAAAAAAAGCAGGGGAAAGATGGATACGACCTGATCTCTTAAAATCATAGGCAGCGGTACAAGCTAAATTTTTGAAAAAGGTATACAAAAATGCGAGATAAAGAACATGTGTAGTATACCTGATTAAATCAAGCAGGCTAGGTGACTATTTGTCGCCACCCCGTTTCAAAGGGGATGCCAATAAATCATCATCATCATCATCTGTAGTGGGAGAGGAGGGATGGGGTAGGTAGGGTGCTCGTTTGCAGACGGCGCCGCAGGTGTTGCTCCCTGGTAGTGAGGGAAGAGTGGGGCGGTGGGTATATTTGCCTCTCGGCGCGAGCATTCGCGATGAGCTCAGCGAATTAGGGTGGAATAATGTCATCCTCGCCTTCGGTGTAGGGCAGACCCGTCTTCGTAGACTATTAGATCTCCAATTGCTGTAATGTTGTCGGATACAGTTGCAGCTGGAGGACGGCGATGGCGCTTCCGTTTATTTCATCCTCGTGTTTGGTATAGGGTAGACGAGTCTTCTTAAACGATTAGGTCTTTAGTTGTCGTAATGCTGTCAGATCCAGTTGTCGGCTTGAGGATGGCGCTTGCGTTTATTTCATCCTCGTGTTTGGTATACGGCAGACGAGTCTTCGAAGACTATTAGGTCTCTACGTGTCATAGTGTTGTCGCTTCCAATTGTCGACTGGAGGATCACGATGGCGCTTGCGTTTTGTGTCATCTTCGTCTTTGTTATAGGGACATACGCCTCTTCGTCGATTATTTGGTCTTTATTTGTCGTAGGGTTGTCGGATCCGATTGTCGGCTGGAGGCTGGAGGATGACGATGGCGCTTCCGTTTTATGTCATCCTCGTCTTTAGTATAGGCGCATACGCGCCTTCGTATACTATTAGGTCTATATTTGTCGAAGTGTTTTCGGATCCGATTGTCGGCTGGAGGATGGCGATGGCGCTTGGATTTTATGTCATCCTCGTCTTTAGTATAGGGGCAGACGCGTCTTCGTAGACTATTAGGTCTATATTTGTCATAGTGCTGTTGGATCCGATTGTCGGCTGAAGGATGGCGATGGCGCTTGCGTTTTATGTCATCCTCGCCTTTAGTATAAGGGCAGACGAGTTTTCGTAGAGTATTAGGTGTCTATTTGTCATAGTGTTTTCGGATCCAGTTGTCGGCTGGAGAATAGCGATGCCGCTTGCGTTTTATGTCATCTTTGTCTTTAGTATAGCGACATACGCGTCTTCGTAGATTATTAGGTCTCTTTTTGTCGTAGTGTTGTTGGATCCAATTGTCGGCTGAAGGATGGCGATTATGCTTGCATTTTATGTTATTCTTGTCTTTGGTATAGTGGTAGACGCGTCTTCGTAGAACATTAGTTCTCTATTTGTCATAGTGTTGTTGGATCCGATCCGGTTGTTGGCTGGAGTATGGCGATGGCGATTGAGTTTATGTCATCCTCGTATTTGGTATAGTGGCGGACGCGTGTCGGTAGACTATTAGGTCTCTATTTGTTGTTGTGTCGGATCCAGTTGTTGGCTGGAGTATGGCGATGGCGATTGCGTTTATGTCATCCTCGTATTTGGTATAGTGGCGGACGCGTGTCGGTAGACTATTAGGTCTCTGTTTGTTGTTTTGTCGGATCCAGTTGTCGGCTTGAGGGTGGCGCGCGTTGGTGATTGCGCTTCATGTCATCCTCGTCTGTGGTATAGAGACAGACGCGTCTTCGTAAACTATTAGGTCTCTATTTGTCGTAGTGTTGCCGGATTCGGTTGTCGGCAGGAGGATGGCGATGACGCTTGCGTTTATTTCATGCGCGTGTTTGGTATAGGGGCAGACGCGTCTTCGTAGAACATTAGGTCTCTGTTGGTCGTAGTGTTGTCGGATCCAGTTGTCGGCTTGAGGATGGCGATGGTGCTTGCGCTTCATGTCATCCTCGTCTGTGGTATAGGGACGGACGCGTCTTCGTCGACTATTAGGTCTCTATTTGTGGTAGTGTTGTCGGATTTGGTTGTCGGCTGGAGGATGGTGATGGCGCTTGCGGTTTATGTCCTCGTCTTTGGTATAGGGGCAGACGCGTCGTCCTAGATTGATGACGTCAAGGAGCCGTTCCGCATTTATTTCGATACTGTGGCTGGTGGCCGTGAACAGGCCTGTAGAGCGTTCTCTGTCAGGACGGTTCGTGTGGCAGCTGTGTTCTTCGATTCCCGTTCCCGCAGAAGCAGTTATTCTGGATGTCTTCCACTGACTTAGGTTTCACGGAAAATACGTCATCACCCGACCTGGTGCTAACTCAGACCAACGCACGTATAGCAAGTCGGCGTGTTGCAACTGCAACATTTTCAGAAGTCGCGGTTCTAGTGGTGTCCCCACGTAGTGTTACCGAAGCCATTCTGTTCTTTCACGTCAAAGGAGCTTAATGACACCCATGTGGGAATAACGACAATGAATACCATCGCACGTGGCTATATATGGTACCCAGATTTACACCACGAGGTTATTGAACAGTATGCTATAATGTGTGCAAAGCAGGTCTATGCCCCTAGCGCAGGTTCCGGCAAACTAGCCTTAAACTAGCAAACTCTGCTGCCGCCTACATATGGACTTTGCGGCTACAGTTGAGTAGGACCACATGAGTCATGTTTTGGTTCATGTAGAAGCACAATGGGTGGAGGTGGGAAACCTTAAGCATCGAGACGTTCTCCGACAAAGTAGGGTGAACTGAGAAAGAACTGAGCAACGAGACAGCGCTTGTGTCGTGTGGTTCTCTCTTGCTTAGTTTTCACGTTGAAACGCCTCTAAGGAATCTTCGTGCGTTTTGGCCGGCTTGAGACTGCGGTGTCCGACAACGGTCCATATTTTAAGTGCGACAACACGACGCTTCGTTCGCAGCGCAACCCCTTCGGCGGTGGTGGAGAAAATATTTTTGCAGCGTTCCTTTTTGTCGCTTCACGCTTAATTCTTATACGTGTGCAGTCAAAGAAGCAATTAAGACTTTATTTGAATCCGTCATCCTTGAAGCTATACAGGCGAACAATTTTTAAATTAAAACTGGTTATTTCTGTCTGTACCAACGCCGCGCACGAACTATACAGCGCTAAGGCTATATGGCCGGTAGGACTGTGCTACGGCACGTGAATGGAAGTGACAAAGCTTACGTGGCTGACCAAAACTAAATATCTTGATGTACAAGTTAAGTTTCTTTATTTCAAGTGAAGTGAATAAATGTCTAGCGGGTTGCCACAGATCCCGTGTCTTCCCAGTGTGCGTCTCCTTTTCTGTTACTCTTAACCAGCTGTAGTTGATAGCATAATTCTCTGCGCGTAACACAAACACAAGCACACATTATCAGGACAAGCGCAAACTACCAACTACGTATACTGAGTTTATTTGCCTGAATCACGTAAAAATAAAACAATATTTGCAGTACGCATGCGCATACGACACAGTGAAACGACACAACATTAACCAGCAGTGTTATCCAGGAAAGATATCCTGGAGCTGTACAGTGATATTGAGGTGTTACCAATTATGCACTGTTCATAATGTGATAAGACTCCATTAATCCTGGTGTGTCCTCACTTTTACACACTCGCCATATATTAGTTCTAGTTTTGAGTTTTGAGTTCTGGTTAAGGTAAACTGTACATCAGAACTTGATGAACTTTGCATCTTGACGCCGAATAGTTCGCCACTTCAAGATGCCCTGCAGCCAAATGGGGTGCTCGCGGAAGCATATCTCTCGGATCCAGAGAGACGAAACAGACCTGTCGCCAATGTAGTTCGGAAGGCCCTTTCGGTCGATAGTCAAAACATTGTTTATTCAATACCTCGTAACTTGAATCTGTGAAGATATTCATTGATGAAAATTGGGCCGTAGCTTTCAGACGTATTGAAGCAGATTGCAGATGCATGGCGGCCATGGCGCGTTTCTAGCAACTGCTTCCGGTTTTACAGTACACAAATGCTTAGCCTTTGGGATTGGCTACCGTTATTCCGTGGGAGCCGTTCGCGCAGATGCCAATGTTATCAATGTTGTCAGACTGCTGTATGGATCAACTGTATGAAAAAAAAAAAACAAATGCAATTTTTTCCCGCGCCTAATGCGCTTACGTGTTGCTAGCCCGCTGTGGGACGCTTACGATTTCAAGTGCAATAGACAGTTGAAACACAAATATTATTTTTTGTCGTCGTGGTCAATTAAAGCATGCATTCATCCAACCTGCCGCTCATCAGCCATCTGTTACGCCATTCAGTAGAATTGAGTACCTATGTAAGTTGGGGAAAACACTTAAAAAGCTTGCACATTTTTCACCTTAATTTAGATGCCAAACATAGTGGCCATGAATGGGTATGTGTAGGTCATAGCACGTATTTTCCTAGTACCAGTCACTAGATGCTGCAGCAGTAACTTGTGGTCGAAACGAGGCAAAAGTAGTGTAAATGCTAAGATTTCACTGGCAAGCTATATCACCTTACTAGAGTTGTATCAATTGCTACAAGCTGGACCATTACTAATATAGCTGTTTAAGCTTACTAGTTTTCTTAATTAATCACCTTTCGTACGACGAATATTACTAACTGAAAGTCGATAAGAATTTAGTAGCACACGTGGCAAGCTATTACTACACCTTTTCATTAATAACTGGAACAAAAATTTTTTAAAGATCATGCCCATTTTGGGAACAAATTTAAAGGAACACTAAAGGCAAATATTAAGTCAGGCTAAAGTGATAGATTAGTGATAGATAATCTCTAAGGCGTCAATATTATCGCGAACAAAGCCTTGAGATAAATGCAGGGCACGATTAGAGACTCCCCTCCTCCGGGACTTTCAATTGCCCGATGACAAAGGCACGCCTCATTTAAATTATGTCACTAGTATGCAACCAATCATTATAAAAACAACATTGTATTGCATTATAAGACGAAGAAAAATACAACTTGTTCAGTTGTATTTTTCTTTTTGAAGGACTAATTCACATTACCCTTGACAAGGACTCGGGTGGTCGAAAGGTTTCATTTTCGCTTGACTCTGCGCCGCGCGCGCTTTCACGTTTCGGTAGTTTCGTTATCGCATAGTGCTGCGCTGGTTTTTCTGACTCGCGTAACTCGCAGAAACTGCAAGTAGCGGAGAATTTCACTTCCATGTGATATCGCGGGATGCCCGAACGGTCCACGCCATTTGACCAAAAGCAGCCTTCTGTCTTGGCTCGGTTTCCCCTTGACAACGCGTTTTGTGCTACAAACCTACCGCCATCTGTCGGGCGCGGTTTTACTCACCGACGGCAGCAAAGGGTGGTGATAGCGTATGCAACGTCACCACTCGCCGGTTGGCCGGCGGGAGATTTTAATTGAGATAAAGGTATTCAGACTAGAGCACTGCACGGGCCGATTTTTTCAGCCCGAGCCCAGCCCGGGCCCGTTTTTACGTTGGCAGGCCCGCCCGAGCCCGATCAAAACTTTTTTGGCGAGACCCGGGCCCGGCCCGGGCCCGGAAATAATCTACGTTACCCGTCCGGCCCGGCCCGCCACCCCTTTACCTTAGGCCCGAGCCCGGCCCGAGCCCGGCTCGAAACCGGCCCGAGACCAAAAAATACATGTTTTCAGAGTTGAGACGCCCGAGAATAACTCGCTGCACGTTACATGCACACCACCAGAAAGCCCGAGCCCGGCCCGGGCCCGCGTCAAAAAACCTGAGCCCGGCCCGGGCCCGGGTCAAAAAGCACACGCCGTGCCCGAGCCCGGCCCGAGCCCGTGAAAAAACTGCTCTACCCGGCCCGGCCAGGGCTTTCGGGTAAGCCCGAGCCCGTGCAGTGCTCTAATTCGGACTCTTCAGATGCAATTTTCTCGTAAACGAAGTATTTTCTTGGCACAAAACAAGCGTACCGAGGTTTCTGGAATGGTATTTAAACATTCCACGTTGACTTAGTATTTGCCTTTAGTGTTCCTTCAAACCCTTATACGGCTCTTTTCAACTCTTTTCAGCGAAAAGGATTGAGCAGACGGAGACTTTAGTTAATTACAACTACATCAAATGCAACAGATAATAAAGTCAGGAAAGCCATCATCATCAGCCTATATTTATGCCCACTGCAGGACGAAGGCCTCTCCCTGTGATCTCCAATTACCCCTGTCTTGCGCTAGCTGATTCCAATTTCCACCTGCAAATTTCCTAAGTTCATCACCCCACCTAGTTTTCTGCCGTCCTCGACTGCGCTTCCCTCCTCTTCGTATCCATTCTGCAACTCTAATGGTCCACCGGTTATCCATCCTACGCATTACGTGGTTTGCCCAGCTCCATTTTTCCGCCTAATGTCAACTAGAATATCGGCTATCCCCGTTTGCTCTCTGATCCACACCGCTCTCTTCCTAACATTTTTCGTTCCATCGCTCTTTGTGTGGTCCTTAACTTGTTCTCGAGTTTTTTTGTTAACCTCCAAGTTTCTGCCCCATATGTTAGCACCGGTAGAATGCAATGATTTGTCACATGTAAGAGGCCGCCTGCGGCGAGAAAAGAAGACGACGAAGTGAACCAAGCGTTCCCAACGGCACGAGCGCCGAGCGCCGCAATTTTATTGCGATAGCAATTATATGGACACTTCAACGGGATTTCTGCTGTCGGCGTCGCCGTCGTCGTCGCCGTCGCCGTCGCCGTCAGGTTCCGTATAGATTCCAAGGGCGATAAAATCGTCGCCGCGCGCCGTACGAGTAAAAGCGCGCGGGGGACGCGCGCTATCACGGAGAGCCAACGCACGGCGGAAAGCAAACGCGATTGTCGCCCAAAAGCCCTTGGGGGTATGGGGGGGAGGGAGGCGGGGCGACGCTGTGCTACGGCACCAAATGCTTATCTTGCAACCCAGCGCAAGGAGAACTGGCAACGCAATCTCCCACGCGAAAGCAAAAAAAAAAAAAAAAAAAATTCACAGTTTCGCCCTAAGGGCGAAGCAATGAATGCGATAGCAACACAGCAATGTCATACGAAGTAAGGTGAGCGGCTTTGGTAGCAATATGAATTGTAGTAAACATGAGCTGATTAAGTAAGCAGGTGTGCTGCGGCGTAAGTAGACCGACATGAAGAGAGACTCGATGACCACGAGAAGGCGCGTGTGAAACGGTGGTGTTGATGAGAAGCGCTTCCCGTGGGCAGCGCGTGCGAAGGGACACACCTGTAGCGCTGCACTGCCGACCCGGGCAGCATTGCATGTGTAGCGTGCGTTGGAAAATGTGGCCCGACTATTACTAACTGATTGAACAAGCGTGGTCTGAGCGCGCACAAACAAACATGAATAGATCACACTGAATGACTGCAGACAACGACTGTCAAAACGCTGGCAGCAAGCGCATATGCCTCAGCAACGGGCGAAGGTACGTGCGGTCTATCGCTTCAACGGAAGCTGAGCGGCGAATACACGGCGCATAAAGGTCAGAGCCGTGTGAAGCTAAGCGACGGTGCGAGCGAGCGACGAGCGCGGTTGATGGCAGAGTAGAAATGCGCCCCCCCCCCCCCCCCCCCGCTCCCTCCGGCGCTGGCTTCCCGCTTCCTTCTTCCTTGCTTGCGCGTGGGAGATTGAGTGCGTTCGCTCTCCGTGATAGCGCGCGTCCCCGCACGCTTCCGCTCGGGCATACGGCGCGCGGCGAAGATTTTATCTATAGGGAACCTCACGGCGACGGCGACGACGACGGCGACGGCGACGCCGACGGCAGAAATCCGGTTGAAGTGTCCATATAATTGCTATCGCAATAAAAAAAAAGCGGGGAGGCAGCGCGGGAGGGACGGGGGGAGCAGCTTCTACTCTGCCAACAAATACGCTTGCACTGGCTGTGGTGGCCGTCGCCCGCACCGTCTCTTTATCTCCACCACGGCCGGGCTCGACTGGCGCGCGCACTCGCTTCTTAAGAAGCGAGCGAGCGCGCGCGCGAGTCGAGCCCGGCCGTGTCTCCACACGGCTCTGACCTTTATGCGCTGTCCATTCGCCGCTCAGTTTCCGTTGAATAGCACCAAATGCTTATCTTGCAACCCAGCGCAAGGAGAACTGGCAACGCAATCTCCCACGCGAAAGAAAAAAAAAGCGGGGAGGCAGCGCGGGAGGGACGGGGGGAGCAGCTTCTACTCTGCCAACAAATACGCTTGCACTAGCTGTGGTGGCCGTCGCCCGCACCGTCTCTTTATCTCCACCACGGCCGGGCTCGACTGGCGCGCGCACTCGCTTCTTAAGAAGCGAGCGAGCGCGCGCGCGAGTCGAGCCCGGCCGTGTCTCCACACGGCTCTCACCTTTATGCGCTGTCCATTCGCCGCTCAGTTTCCGTTGAAGCGATAGACCGCACGATTCTTCGCCCGCTGCAGCGGCCGCGCCAGCGTTTTGACAGTCGTTGTCTGCGGTCATTCAGTGTGATCTATTCATGTTTGCTTGTGCGCGATGACACCACGCTTGTCAATTCAGTTAGAAAGCGAATGTGTCCAAGTTTATGCCGCTGATAAAACTACTCTACTATCCCTACTCCGAATAGCTCTCTACCAATTTGCTATCGCAATTGATGCTTCGCCTTTCGGGCGAAACTGCGACATTTTTGTGCAAGTAATGTCCGCCTCTTCGAGTAGACCAGCTCATTAACTAGACTTGGGCTATCTGCCACAGGCAACCTTAAATAAATTTTGAAAGTGTTCGCTGAAACACCCTGTATAGCGGCGACTATATCCCCGCCGCCCCCATCACTTTCTTGGGTATTTTTGCATGTCTACTACATCCAACCCTGGTGGTGCTAGAGATATACTATATCTTTGAGCCGATCTGATTCCCCTATTCTCGATAATACCCTCGAGGGTCCCGTCTTAATGCTATGAGGCGCCATACGAAACTCAATTGGCTCGAGACCAGCTTTCGAAGCGGGCCACATAACGCGGGCGTGTCGTTTAAGACATCCGCCGTCATGGCTTAGGGTGAGTGGCGCGGTCTCACACTAGAACGCCACACACAAATAGGCGGTAGCGAAATAGTCTTGCCTGTACGTTCCGCACAGCCGGTTGGCGCACTCCTGAAGACCGACTAGGCGGATGAAACTTTCTACAAGTTGCTTCACATCCGCGGACGGCACACCGCGCAGCCGAGCGAACAGATGGAGGAACTCGACGGCCGTGAGGCTCTCGAGCAGCCCGCCGTACTGCATGCAGTAGCCCAGCCTCGACTGCCACTGCACGGACAAGATCGCGAGTGCTGAGCCAGGCATGGCGCATACCTACGAACGTACGTGCGACTCAGCTCAGGCTATTAGAGGTCGCCAGCAATGTAGAGGGAATATTGCTCGTTCCTCTTGGCTTATATTCTGACACACAAAACAACAGATAGCTGAGCGACTTTGTAAGACTACATAATTTTAAAAAGCATGCCCAATATTCATGGACACAACAGAGACGAAAACTACAACGCAGGTAGTCCGCGTTGCCACTCTGGCCTCTCTTATGTCCACGTCTTCTGCGCCTCTCATAAACACGAGTCATCTGCAATTTACACCAACGCGCGCGACAATTCACGGGCAACAGGACAATATTGAGATTTGGATATCAACCAAACATTCACTTCTTACTCATGTGTAATGGAACCGGGCCTTTAAAGATGAATAAGATTAGATAAATAAAATGAAAGTGAAAACAGCTGCTGTGTAGGTTTTAGTTAAACAACATGCAAACATTGAGCTTGAATGAGTGTAAAAGTTAAGAGGACGCAATCAGCTATGCCCCAATATAACTCATAGAGCGCAGAAAAGATATCAAGCAGCGTGTGGGTTTCTGGATCGGCTGAGCCACTTGGGCCCACTATACTCCCCTACGTCCACACGCTTCGGCAGGACAACAATCAACCCTCGCTTTCCGTCCACTTTTGGAGAACTGCGCCGAAAAGGTTCGTATTTCTCAAATCAAAACCAGCACATAGAACGGGACGAGAAAGGCCGCGTTGTGGTTGCCTCGCTTTCTTGTCCCGCTCTGTGCGCTGGTTATGATTTCAGAAAGATGTACCAACTATACCTAACAGCAAACTCTTCAAAATGTTCGTAGGTTTGTGCGGGACAGGGGTTGGCAAAGCGTGGTTCCTAGGAACAGAGGGATGACCGCGAGGCAAATATATTTTGGCAGAGAAAGTGGCACGATGTGCCTTCGAAGGCCGGTCACTTTCTTGCACCACTGAATTTATTCTTGGGAGCACTCGTTTGCATTATGATATACCAGGGCGAGTAAAGAATTCGACCTATAGCCGGTGCCTTATGTCATCCGCAACAGAGCAGGCATTACCAGTCGCGGTTCTCTGGAGAGCACGAGATCTCCCATGTAGGCCTCGCCGCTCGTGGGTGGCAGCAGAGCGGTGAGCATCTGAAAGGTGCTCGTCTTTCCCGAGCCGTTGACTCCGAGCAGCCCAAAGCACTGCTGCGACTGAACACCAAACGACAGGCCGCGCACAGCATGCAGGGAGCCGTACCTGCACCACAAGCGGAGACGAACGCCATCAATGGAGCGCGGACACCAAATTCCCAGGTGAAATTTTTTCTCTCTTGGGAAATACACATTATCTAGGGGACCATAATAACGACGACATATGTACGACCGTGTCCGCAGTAATTTAATAAGACTCGATTCCCATCCCAGTGTTTCAAATTTCCGCCAGCAGGGAGGGATAAATGTTTAGCGACGTAAATCAGGAGTACCCGCGACTGCTAGGAGCTCGCGCGAACCACCAAAGCGTTGACGATAACGAACACATCCATCGTCTGCTACATCTCACACGTTCATCGACAACAGAGCTGTTGGTGAGAGACGCGCATTTGCGACACCCGACCATGTTAATATCGGCAAGCACACGCGCAGCCGATGTTAAAATGACGTCACCATTACCACCCTTAACGTCACACTAGCGAGTTATAGCGGTTATAGCTCAGCGGGTTTACGGGCCAGCGGGCCCGGAGGGCGAGCGCAGACGTCACTGCGCATGTGCGGTACGGTGGGGCGGCCAGCCTGTTACGGAGCGGGCTGCTCGCTCGCTGGTATCCACTCCCCAGCGGAGCGCGCGGAGCGGTCGAGCGTTCTTGCGAAACAAACATGGCGAGCACTCACGCGCACAGCGGCATGTCTACAGTGTACTAGGAGGCCTGTCGTCGACGTCGTATTATTGCGATAGCAGTTATATGGACATTTCAACCGGATTTCTGCCGTCGGCGTCGCCGTCGCCGTCGCCGTGAGGTTCCGTATAGATAAAATCTTCGCCGCGGGCCGTATGCCCGAGCGGAAGCGTGCGGGGACGCACGCTATCACGGAGAGCGAACGCACTCAATCTCCCACGCCCAAGCAAGGAAGCGGGAAGCCAGCGCTGGAGGGAGCGGGGGGGGGGGGGGGGCGTGCACTTCTACTCTGCCAACAACCACGCTCGTCGCTCGCCCGCACCGTCTCCACACGGCTCTGACCTTTGTATGCGCTGTGCATTCGCCGCTCAGTTTCCGTTGAAGCGATAGACCGCATGTACCTTCGCCCGCTGCGGCGTATGCGCTTGCTGCCAGCGTTTTGACAGTCGTTGTCTGCAGTCATTCAGTGCTATTCATGTTTGTTTGTGCGCGCTCACACCACGCTTGTTCATTCAGTTAGTAATAGTCGGGCCACATTTTCCAACGCACGCTACACATGCAATGCTGCCCGGATCGGCAGTGCAGCGCTACAGGTGTGTCCCTTCGCACGCACTGCCCACGGGAAGCGCTTCTCATCAACACCACCGTTTCACACGCGCCTTCTCGTGGTCATCGAGTCTCTCTTCATGTCGGTCTACTTACGCCGCAGCGCACCTGCTTACTTAATCAGCTCATGTTTACTACAATTCATATTGCTACCAAAGCCGCTCACCTTACTTCGTATGACATTGCTGTGTTGCTATCGCATTCATTGCTTCGCCCTCAGGGCGAAACTGTGACATTCTTTTTAAACGTGACGCTGGCTCGCCTGCAGGCAAAGAAGTCTCGAAGCTGTTTCACCACTAAAGAGGACCTATACTGCAAGACGCTTCAGCAACGAGGACGTTTGGCGACGATTTGAAGTGGATGACCGCGATTGAGAACCTGAAGCGAGCATACTGATCTTTTCAGAGTAACTACAACCTTGTTCGACAGGTGGCACAGCAAAGCGCTTCGCTCTAGAGTTGCTCTATACGCTCTTTACGGGAGCCATATATAGTAACTCTACTTCGCTCTAAAGTCCCTTGATAATTTGACAGTACTGCCACTCTTTGAACTCTGCTGCCCCCGCGCGACCTCCTCGCCTCCTCCTCGCTCCTTGCGCGTCCCCTCCGCGGGAACCGCTTTTGCGCACGTTTTCTGCACGACGATTGGTCTTCCTACCTGCCTTGGATACGCGCGCATCTTGCGTTTTGCTCACGTTTTTTTTTTCTTTTCTGTTGGCATCATTTTTCTCCTTGGCTCGGCTGGCTCGACGCAATGAACGCGACACGCTGTGTTTCCTGCGGTGTTGTGCTAGAGCTATGCCGTGCTGTAGCACATATAAATGCAGCAAGCCCGAGGATGGCTATGCAGTTTTATTGCGATAGCAATTATACGGACACTCCAAGCGGATTTCTGCCATCGCCGTGAGGTTCTGTATAAAGTCCAAAGGAAATAAAATCATCGCCACGCGCCATATGCTGTATATGCGAGTGCGCGCTTTCACGAAGAGCGAACACACGGCGGAGAGCAAACGCGACGTCTTCCGTCGCGCGAAAGGCCGTGGGGCGATGGCAGGGAGGGAGGGGAGCGACGTTGTGCTGCGGCACCAACTGCGTATCATGCGACCGGGCACAAGGGGAACTGGCGACTCAATCTCGCACGCGAAAGGATGAAAGCGGGAAGTCAGCGCAGGAGGGAGGGGGTGCGGCTTCTACTCTTCCAGCAACAGCGTACTTATGCTTTGTACGGCTGCGAGCCGTCGCGCGCACCGTATCTTGAAAGCGGTATACACACGGCTCCTACCTTTGTATGCGCTGTGCTTTCGCAATGCAGTTCCCGTTGAAGCGATAGACCACACGAACCTTCACTCGCTGCTGCCGTCGCGCTTGCTCACGCCAGCGTTTTGACAGCGGTTGTCTGCGGTCATCGAGTGTAATCTATTCGTATTTGCTTGTGCGCGCTGACACCATGCTTGCTAATTCAGTTAGTAAGCGAATGTGTCCAAGTTTATACAGCCGATAAATCTACTATCCTTACTCTGCATAGCTCTCTACTAATTTGCTGTCGCAAATGATGCTTCGCCTTTCGGGCGAAACTGCGACTTTCTTTTTATCGTGATAGCAATTATATGGACACATTATAAGCGGATTTCTGCTATCGGCGTCGCCGTCGCCGTTAGGTTCCGTATTAGCCCCGAGAACGAACAAAAGCGGCGCTGCGAGCGCCACTCGCGTGACGTCATGGCAAGGATTTGCGCCTGTCGTCTGCTTCAGTTTGGGACAACGTTTATAGCAGGTTCTATAAACGTTGGTTTGGGCTGCGTCCTGGCGCCTTCTGCAACGTTTCCGTTTGTTCGCTCTCGTTCCCTATGCGCCTGCACTTATGACGGTCCTCTCAAGTATATTTTGACGATGTCTTCGTTCGTCAAAATTTATTGGAAAAGCTTATTTCCTAGACAACAATATATTTCTCAAAGGAAACGTTACAGTGCCGGCCAACGGAGGTGAGCCCTGAGCGGTGTGGGTTTTTCATGCGCAGTTCAACACTCAGCAGCGGTAGCTCACGTGGATAACAAAAGCATAAAGGCGTAAACTTAGGATAGAACAATATAGTTAAGCGACCATACTTGCCGTGGTACAACAATCATGTAAAAAACGCTGGCTAGATGACTTCTACAACATTTACCTTGATTTTAACCAGCTAAATCTTGTTTGCTCACGACGAGCTGTTCATTGGCAAAATATCGAATTTTCGCATTTATTCACCGTAACGTTCGGCATTAACACGAGGACTAAGCAACACATCAGTATAGATTCTGCCAGTACCATTTGCTTTCTGAACTGCTTGTCAAAATTAAGCCGTTCTTCACCAGTTAATATTAAGCGGCGGTAATTTTAAGCAAAGCTAATTGAGACTTTAAGCTGTTTGCTGCACACAAACAGGCATGGACCAATACTTATGCTCTTTTCAGTGCTATACGCTCTACTCAGTTCAACAATTTAGTGCTGCTTGTTGCTTGGGAAACCGTTCTGACCGTTCTGCTTGGCGAAACTGAAACAGCTGCTCGGCGCAACTTCTTCGGCGAAATATGCTTTTTAGACCATATGGCTGCAGCCCGTAAAAAGCCGAAGCTTCATTCTTTAGTGGTATGGAACACACAGAAAAGATCAGCCTTCACCGAAGGAGGTGAATCAAGTGAATACATATGACGCTTGCATATATAGTGCCTTCTTTATGAGGCGGGGATACGAGGGCTTTTTTGGGCTGACGCAGCGAATCGTTCTCAGTTCGTATAATTAAACACCATTATGATTCATGCAGACTTTAATTGCGTGACAATGTTGCATGATGATGTTGCCGCTTCCGAAGCTGCACTCTGGTGCCCCGAGTATGTTATAGGCATTCTGATTGGCGCTGCTCATGACTTCTTCCTGGTTTCGATTCGAAGTTGTGAACGGAAGAGTTTTGCAAACAATACGCGCCTCGTTATAACGTCATAATGATTGTCGGTTGCTTCCTCTGCCCTACCGTCGATAAAAACCGCTTCAGGCCACTTTCAAAAATTGCATGGCATGTAATGGCTTGTCTCTTGATCTTAACCACGAACCTTTTGCTTTCAGGTGATTGCCTAACAGATCGACATGAAGCGCAGTCGTGTTAACAGCCATGTAGAACGCTTGTTCTGGGTGGCTGTTTCGGAGAAAGTTGAAAGTAGTAGCAAATTTTTTTCTTAACACACACGCACCTAACTCTTGTTTTTACGCATTACTGTAGTACCCATATTTGAGTAGAACAACTGAACGGAGCAATAAGAAGCGTGATGAAAGCTTCGTTGGCAGTATCCTACTGTAACATGCCGATTTATATCTAAAGTTGACACCAAATACCAATATTGCTGTTCCGTGTATAACGACATGTCTGTCATAACTATAATACTAACGGAATGCTAAGTTTGGAGCGAAGCATCGTGCAATTACAATTTTCAGTACTGAATTTGCAGACATTGCTTTTACGCAATATTTATGAACAGACACGGCACACCTCTGCGTTGCAAAAGCAGTAACCCCTGTAACTTTATATAGCTTCAATATCCAAGCAGCAAATTTTCACGATTCACTCAATTTCGAAAAAGAGACTCTACTTTAGGCGTTACAGCAGAAAGCAGCCAAAGCATCCTTTGATCTCCGCCCTCCGTGATAGCGCGCGTCCCCCGCGCGCTTTCGCTCGCGCATACGGCACGCGGCGACGATTTTATCGCCCTTGAAATCTATACGGAACCTCACGGCGACGGCGACGCCGACGGCAGAAGTCCGGTAGAAGTGTCCATCGCAATAAAAGAGGCTGTACTTTAGGCGTGACAGCAGAAAGCAGCCAAAGCATCCTTCAGGAAGTACGGCTAGTGCGCCCCATACACCGAGCATGCACGAAGCGAACGAGCGCGCGCGGCAGCTGAACGAGCCGGAGCAAGTGGCGTCCTGGCCGCGACGTCACTCGGGTAGAGGGTGCCACTCCAACTTTTCGTCGCTAATAGAGTCCAACGGCGATGAAATCGCCGCCGCGCGCCGTATGCTGTATGTGCGGTGGTGGTGGTGGTGGTGGTAGAAACTTTTATTGCCATTGATGTTGGGGGCGAAGACCCCTACATGGCACTTGGGTGCTCCCTTACTGTGAGGACGCACCCTTACAAAGCGAAGGAGAGCCCTTGGAGCGCAATCCTTCTCATAGCACTGGAGATGATTCAGCACTGCTCTTGAGGGGAAGTGCAGGTCAAAAGAGTCTCCCAGTAAGACTCCGCCACGGTCTGTGATGGGGCATGAGGGAAGGTGGGGCATGTGAGGAGGGTGTGTAGGAAGTCTCCTGGTTTACCGCAAAGTTTGCATGAGGAGGGGAATTGGTCTGGGTATCGTGCATGTAGCAGTAAGGGGTATGGGACAGTCCGAGTTCGTAGTCATCGCCAGTGTGCGGCCTGCGTTATGGTGAGGGATGGAGCTGGTGGTGTGTATTCCCTTCGTTCGTCCCGGTAGTATGAAAGGATATCACTGAAAGAAAGCAGGCGCTCCCTGGCCCGTACAGGGGGCTCGACTCCTCCTGCCCGGAATGTGAGACCTCGGGCTAGGAAATGAGCCTCCTCATTGCCAGGGAGGCCGGCATGTGCTGGCGTCCAGATGAGGGTTATGGGGCGCCGGGGCTGCCAGAAGCGTAGTAAGCGAGAAGCGATGCGGGATATGTAGCCGTTGGCATAGTTGAGAATGGCAGATTTGGAGTCAGTGATAATGTTGGTGGCAGATGTAGAGATAAGAGCAAGCGCGATGGCTGCCTCTTCTGCCTCTGTGGGGGAATTGGTGACGATTGAGCTGGAGGTTAGAAGCTTTGCCTGATTGTCGGCTACCACCAGGGCCATACGAGAGCCTGACGTATATTCTGCTGCGTCCACGTAGACCACATCATGGTCCTCGCTGTGCTGTTTGTGAAGGGCCCGAGCCGTTGCTATTCTGCGGTTCCCATCTCGCTCAGGGTGCATGTTCTTGGGGATGGGAGGTATGTTGAGGTTAGAGCGGAGGATAGAAGAAAGGGGGACCCCCTCGGTAGGGTGTGTAATTGCAGTTAGGCTTAATGGGGTAATAGAGCGCGGCCAGCGGCTGAGTTAGATAGACGGGATATTTGTGCCGTAAAGGTGGCTTCTGTGAGTTCCTCAAAGGTGTTGTGGACACCGAGTTTGAGGAGTCGGTCGTTGGATGTGCTGGGGGGAAGGCGTACAGCCATTTTCGTGCAACTCCGTAGGAGCGCGTTTACCCGGTCTCTCTCCTTCTGTCGGAGGGGTAGGTATGGAAGGGCATATGTGGTGCGGCTTATGATGTAAGCCTGGGTAAGGCGAAGTGCGTTTCGCTCACGTAGGCCAGCCCGGCGGTTCGCTATGCGGCGAATAAGTCGGGTGGTCTGTTGAGCGTGTGTTTGGAGAGTCTTTATGACTTCTCCGTGCGCGCCGTGGGAGTGTAGAACTAGTCCTAGCACGCGGATTTTGGATACTAGTGGGCTAGGTTGGGTACCTAGCGTAAGGGAGATGGAAGGAATGACTGAATCGTGTTGCTTGGGGTGGTAGAGAAAGAGCTCTGATTTGGAAGGGGAGCAGGTCAGGCCGCGCTCCTGTACATATGCGTCGATGGTGTTTAGTGCCAATTGTAGATGTTGTTCTATTTCGGCGTCACTGCCGCGGTTTGCCCAGACAGTGATGTCGTCGGCGCAAAGGCTGAAATGGATGTTGGGGATTTGAGCTAGTTGTTGGGGTAAGTGAAGAAGTGCTATGTTGAATAGAATAGGCGAGAAGACGGCTCCCTGGGGCATACCTCGTGCTTCCAGTGTTATGCCTGGGAGGCGGTGGTTGCCAAAGGTAAGTGTAGCTGTGTGGTGGCTGAGGAAGTCTCGGATGTAGTTGTACATCCTGGCGCCCACTGCCAGGGTTGTAAGGTTCTGTAGGATAGCTGAGCGTGTAACGTTATCGAATGCCTTTGTGAGATCCACACCTAGGATAGCTTTGGTGTCGTAGGTTTGGGAATCTACAATGTGTTGTTTTAGCTGTAGGAAGACGTCCTGTGTTGAAAGCCCAGGACGAAATCCAAACATACAGGTGGGCATGAGATTGTTGCCTTCTAGGTACATGCTGAGCCTGGCCTGGAGTACATGCTCCATGAGTTTGCCGACAGAAGAAGTGAGGGAGATCGGTCTGAGGTTAGAGGTGAGCAGAGGTTTCCCAGGTTTGGGTAAGAACACGACTTTGGCCTTTTTCGATTGCGGTGGGAGGGTGCCCTTTTGCCAGCACCCGTTAAAGTATTCGGTAAGGGCGGCAATGGATTGGGCGTCGAGACTCCGGAGCGCCGTGTTATGTACCCCGTCTAGGCCGGGGGCTGAGGACGTGTTAAGTCTCTGGAGTTCAGCCTGAACTTCTGCTTCTGTAATGGGTTGGTCAAGGAGGTCGTTAGCGGGGCCTGCATAGTCAGGGTGTGTTACAGGAGGGTATGTGGGGAAGTACTGATTTTGAAGTTCTTGGAGGAATTCCGGTGGAGGTGTATCGGAAGTGTGTATGAGTTTGGTGAGGTTGTGTCTTTGTGTGGTCTTAGATTGAGTGGAGTCTATCAAGTGGCTAAAGAGGTTCCAGGTCTGAGGTAGACTCATATTGCCATCTAGCTTGTTGCATAGTGATTCCCAGTTTTGTCGTGAAAGAGTCGCCGCGTGCGTCTCTATCTCTTTGTTGAGACGGGCGAGGCGGCGTCTTAGTGTTCGGTTCCAGCGCTACCTTTGCCAGCGTCGTTCTAGGCCTGCTTTAGCTTCCCACAAACGCAGGAGGCGGGAGTCAACTGTGTCCCTTGGGCAGTCCTCTCGTAGGGGACGAGTTACGGATCGGACATCACTTTCTAATTGTTTGGAGCAGTCGGTGATGTCCGTGATGCGGACGACGGTACGGTGGCTAGATGGGTAGGTGTGCCGACCGAGCGTAGTTCCCCACTTCTCCGCATCATGACGCAGAAGTGGCGCTGCGGACAGTATAACGGCTGAGCTGCGCAACGTCGGCTGCGCTGTGTAGACGAGCAGCGTGTTTGATTGTATCGCTGCCTCTGCTCTAGCTTTGAAGTACGCGTTATACAATGGCATTTTGAGCAGTGTAAGCAAAGCCAGAATGAGGAACTTGTTACGGTCGTCTACTCAGAAGACACGATATGCTGAAGTAAATTTTCTAGCTTGGCGATTGGTCACCTTTATTGGTACAAATGCGGCGCTCCAGCCCATTGCATTAAATACGTAGATGCATTTTTTTCATGCATAAAACAATACTGCAGTGGTTTTATACGGTATATGGAAACGTGTTTACGTGATATTTAGTAAGTGCTTATGTTTCAATTTCGAGAAATCTAGCTATTGTGTTTATTGCTGCCTCAGTTACGGTATTTAAGTTGTTACGAGACGAATTGTGTTGGTAAGTGCACATGGTTCACTGTTTGGTTCCAATAAAATAAAGCAATACGTCTTGGGCTACATTCAAGAATATATTTAAAATACAAGAAACGCTCTCCTAACTTGAGTCAGCAGATGCACCAACATAAATAGCCTAGCGCCAGCAAGGTCGCAACGTTGGTCCACCGCATCATAACATTATTCACAGCACACGCCTCCGCTTCAGGTGATTCCTCTTGTCCCTGTTGCTTTCGCGCGCAATGTTCTTGTCCTTGACAAGAAAGTAAAGGAGCGTAATTGAATAGAACTTTACAACATCTTTTGTTAGCTCTTTCTTGTGCCGCTCACAGCCGGTCATATTCGAAGGATTCAGCTGCAGAAAGGATGCAAAGTCGGCGATACTGTTCCTTCGTAACTCATTTAAACTGAAGCACAGTTTGAAGGCTTCTTCGAGCGATGCTACCAGTTTTTTTAGTGCTTCAGAAGGGAGCAATAGCCCTGACCTACTCATTCTGTTGAATTCAGTAATGTCCCTGAGCAATCGCAGCACTTGGTTCTTTGCAGCTACTTTCTTGCTACATAGCCTGCTATATAGAATGTAAGCCTAGAGTGACTTTTCTTTTCTCTGTAGCAGCGCAGCGATGCTCGATGTCGCAGGCGCGGAGCACCTCATGTGCGCCTTGCAAATTTCCAATGTCGGTGAACTCATCGACGTACGCTTTTCGGTGTACGGCTCGCTCATTAACGTCGCCGATACTGAGCAAGCTACTGAGCAGCCCGAGGCGAACATTTCCGCTGTCTTTCTCACAAATTTAGAGCACGAATTGCACTTCGGAGCGAAGCAGTAAGTCTCCTTGGTGGTCTTCTTTGGTCGAGCAATGCCGCCGCTAATCTCGCCGGTCATTTTTCCGACCTGGAACATTCCACATCGCCCAGGAACTTGCAAACAGAAACGAGAGATGCGGAGCTCTTCACCTTTGAAACTGACACGAACAGACGACATACAACTATTCCAATACGGCCCTTTATTATTTATTTATTATTTTTTTTTTTTGCTCGCCGCCAGCCCCCTGTAGCAGACGACGCGCGCTGCGGAACCGTTCTACTGACCGCAGCGCCAATTTTGCGTCATGACGCGGAGAAGCGGTGAACTACGCTCCAGACGCGCCGGTCGGCACACCTACCCATCTAGCCACCGTAACGACAGTGCTAGATGGGTAGGTGATCTACACTATTGATCGCTCTACATGATCGGAAAGAGTCCTACTTCGTGAAAGTGGAGCCTCTGGGAGGTCTGCGTGGTAGTTGAGCATTTAAGAGAATTTCGATGATGCTATGATCACTACCCAGATTCTGTTGTGTGTTGCACCATGTGGCGTGAGGGAGGCGATGTGCGAATGTGAGGTCTGGTGTAGTGTCTTTACAGACACTGTTTCCCGTGCGTGTAGGAGAGGTAGGGTCGGTAAGAAGGGAGAGACCGGTCTGTTGCGCTGCTAACCACATCCGACGTCCTTTCGGTGTGTCGTGCTGGTAACCCCAGGCCGTATGCGGGGCGTTAAAGTCTCCTACGACGAGTAAGGGGCACTTGTTTGCTATGCGCTTCGCAGGAGTTAAAAGGCGTTCGAAGTTGCTTTGTAGGCATTTAGGGTGCATGTATACATTTAGGACGAAGATACTATTCGCTCGAGCGTGTTGTGGCACAAGCTCAATTAGAAGCTGATCAATGTCTTGAATCGCTAGGGAATGGGAGATGGTGGTGATTGAGCGGCTAACTAGAAACGCTACCCGAGTGGGCGGGGGGTATGTGGGTAGTATAGGAGTATATTCGGGGAGGGTGAGTGGGTTAGAGGGCTCCTGGAGGGCAAGGATGTCGGGTCCCGTAGCGCAGGACAGCAGTTGGTGGACCACATGACGCTTCTGGCCAAAGCCCCGGCAGTTCCACTGCCAGAGTGTAAGATTACGGTTTGGAGCTGCCATCATGAGAGTAGATTGGGGGGTTGGGAGTCGTTATAACGGGTGGGTGGGAGTCGTGAGCTGTGGTTCGGATAGGGTTGTCCTGTCCTTCAGCTGCTTTAGGCTTCTTACGTCTACTTGGGGTGGAGTCCAGCTTTATGAGGCGGGTTGAGTAAGAATTGAGCCGGGACTCAAGATCGCTATAGCGGTCAGAAAACCCTTGGGTTATCACGTCGAATCGGTGATTAAAAGCAGCATTGTCTTGTGTTATGTGAATAACCGCGTCTTTGAGGGTTGCACATTCCTGGTTGATGTGAGTGACAGCGTCCTGCAATTTTGCCTCAAAGCGAGCAGCAAAGGACTCAAGCAGGGTTGGAATGTCGTCTAGTGAGATAGGGGTGGAGGGAGGTGGCGTTGTGCATGGAGTTGAATTTGTAGAGGCTTCCGTGTCAGCCTCCATTGCTAGCGAATCAGGAGAGGAAGTAGTGTTGGAGTGGCTGGGCAAGCTATGGTCGTTGGGTGGGTTAAGGGGAGGAGGTTGAGGTGCGGTTGGAGCGGGGGTAGGTGAAGTGGGAGATCCAGTGGCAAGAGCACTTATCTGGGCTTCCAGTTTGGCGATGGATTGCCGAAGAGCGGCGGCTTCTGCTCGGGCTGCTGTAGCGTCTGCTTTGGCCGCCGCTGCCTCCTCCTGGGATTTCGCCAGGGCGTTTTGTAAACTGGGATTCACTGTCATGGATGTCGTGTGCTTGTGAGAAGAAAGGGGCGTGTTCCAGGCTTGTTTCAATGGCTCTGTCCAGGCTTGCTTGGGTTGGTTGGGCTGGGTGGGTCCAGATGACAATTTGGGAAAACTGTCCCTGGGTGGGACCGATTGCTGCTGCTGCGTTTCTGGGTGGCTTGGCTGTTTCCGTGGCTGGTGAAGGTTTCGTCCCTTGCACGATCCCGTGCCGGTAAGGTGAGGGCCCTCACACGAAATGCACTTGGGCGTACAAGGAGGGTCTTGTTGCGAATGCTGTGTTCCACAGCGGGGGCAAAGATTGGTCTTGGGGCTTGGGCGTACGTCGTGACGGTGACCCGGCTGTCTGCAATTGGTATAGGCATCCGGACTGCCGCGGTATAGGGTGCAGCGGTGGATGGCTCCCATGTACTTGATGTAGTGCGGGACTGCGTTTTCGTTGTTTCGTTGAAGGTAATTAGGATGGAGTGCGTCTTTCCCATGCGTCGGGCTGCTAGTATGGTGTACTCCGGATTTCTTCTTAACAAGCCTTGGTAGAGTTGCGTTGGGGTCTCGTCGTCATAGGCGTTTGTGATTACTCTTCTGGTAGACCCCGGTGGGGGTGCCACGTAAGCCGTGCAAGGGTAGGTTTGGTCTCCAATTGCGAGGGAGGTTAGCGTCTTGAGAGTCTCGGCTGTTGGGGAGTGTGTTGTTGCCATGGTGAAAGTATTGTTGGTCGGGTGGGTGCGCAGGCAGAAGTCGTCCGGTAGAGTGATTCGGAGCTGGGTCTGCACTGCCTTCGTAAGTCGAGGTGTTGGGACGTCTAGAAGTCGTAATTCACCTCGCGGGCGAACGACCACTCGAATAGCGTTGGGTGGGAGTGGTGGCAGCTGCTTGCTACGCTGCACTGTGAGGCGCGTCTCCTTGGTCGCAGGTGGTAGGCGGGCCGGCGTCTTGCCGCTGCGGGTGGCGGCTGTTGCGTCGTGCGCCGCGTTCCCGGCGTTCGGGTTAGCTGCCTCGGAGGTAGCGTTGCCGGAGTGGTGAGGTGGTTACGGCGAACTGGCTGGTCGGGAGGCGTAGGCTTTATACAGCACTGGTGTCCAATCGTCTGACTGGAGCTCTTGTGCGGTTATGGTGTGGCCTTCAACCGTTACTTCCATCATAATGGCTGGCGTCGCCGGCGGTGTCGGCGGAGAGGTAGAGTCCGGGTGAGGCTTAACTGGGCAGCTGAGCGTCTCGGTCCGATAATCGTTCTCAGCACAAGAAAGGTCGGATTTCGCCCGGATTGGGTAATTTCCCTGTCTTCCTTATAGGCACTTATGTCGCTTCTCGAGCAGATTAGTGGCCGTAGGAGAGATTGGGTAGGAGCAGCACGTACCGTTTGCCGGAGCCGACGATGCAGGCATCCGCTCGCGTTGGCCCCTACGCGGCGTCTCTCCGTATGTGCGTGAGGGACGCGCGCTTTCACAGGGCGCAAACGCACGGCGGACAGCGAACGTGACATCTTCCGTCCCGCGAAAGGCCGTGGGGGGACGGGAGGGAGGGAGGGGAGGCGACGTTTAGCTGCGGCACCAAATGCGTATGTATGCGTATTTATATGAAAAATGTCAGAGTTTAACCCGAAAGGCGAAGCATCGATTGCGATAGCAAATTAGTAGAGAGCTATACGGAGTAAGGATAGTAGTTTTATCAGCTGTATAAACTTGGACATGCAGCAGCACCAGCAACGCGCAGAACTGTTGTCGAAGCCGTCGTTGTTTTGCCTGCGTTCGCAGCGAACGCGTGGCGTTAGTGGCTGTTGCCGGTGCCTCTGGCGGCGGCTCGGAGGTTTTCGACGAGATCAGAATGGGACACTCGTCGAGCAGCGTCGGAAGTCTTCACCACCTTCTCGCCTCGCAACGTTTTTATATAAATACGCATTTCGTGCCGCAGTTAAACGTCGCCTCTCCTCTCTCCCTCCGGTCCCCCCACGGCCTTTCGCGCGACGGAAGAAGTTGCGTTTGCTCTCCGCCGTGCGTTCGTTCCCCGTGAAAGCGCGCGTCCCTCCCGCGCTTTCACTCGCACATACAGCATACAGCGCGCGGCGACGAGTTCATCGCTGTTGGAATTCATACGGAACCTCACGGCTAATTACCTTATGACCCATGTTGCAATTCACAAATTCTAGCCGTGGAGTTCGGATCCACTTAGAACTAATTCTCAGGCTGACACCAGTGTCGACATATTATTTCTGTAACTTTGCGGAGAAATGCATTCGCGTGCCAGTCACTTTCTTAACAAAGCGTTGTTTTATGCATCGAAGCACGAAAGTATGAATAGATATATAAATTATGGAGTTTTACGTGCCAATACCACGATCTGATTATGAGGCACGCCGTAGTGGTGGACTCTGGAATAATTTAGACCACCTGAGGTTCTTTAACGTGCACCTAAATCTAAGTATACGGGTGCTCTAGCATTTCGCCTCCATCGAAATGCAACCACCGTGGCCGTGATTTGATCCCGCGACCTCATGCTTAGCAGTCCAACACCATAGCCACTAAGCAACCACGGCCGTTTAGCACAAAAGTAACTGGAACGCCAATGCATTTCTCCGCAATGTTACAGAAATAATATGTCGACACTGGTGTCAGCCTGAGAATTAGTTCCTAGTGCATCCGCCTTGCGAATTCCACGGTTAGAATTTGTAAATTGCAACATGGGCGATAAGTTACTATGTTAAAAACATAATTGGTGAACTTTTGTTGATTAGTAGATTATGCATTTCACTTTTTGTGCAAGTAATATCCGCCTCTTCGAGTATACTAGCTCATGAACTATATAGGATTGTGCTGTCTGCTACACGCAATCTTTAAAAAAATGTTTGAAAATGTTTGCTGAAACATCCGTATTTATGGCCTCTGCATGCAAGAGGCGATGTTTCCATCCGTAATGCGTAAATGTTGTAAATAATTAGAAGAGCTTTTTTTTGTTTTGTTTTTTGTCGCCAGTTGTTAGCATTGCCTACTGGAAAGAGAATCAATATAGAGACACATATCACTCACATGCTTTTCTCACACCGTGGATAGAAGACTCTGCCGAAGGGGTCACTGAAGTCTGCAGGTTTTTTTGTGTTTTTTTTTTTCGAGGTAAAAAAAAGCACGCAAAGTAATTCGAAGTGAGGTGAACATACATCAACATATTCATTCTCTAGACATAGGCTATTCATCTAGTTGGCTACCTCCTTCTCTTTAAAAATTGAAGAAACTTTGCTCTATGTATATATTTAAATATATTGTGTTTGTTCATGGTGTTCTCAGCGGAAATTTAAAAAAAAATGTTGAAGGGAGGAAACACGGATGAGGTAGCCGCCGCTGATGCTTCTAATGTGCTTGTCCTCCTATTGTCAGGAGTTGCCGAAATTAAGCGAAAGTATAAAATAAAAGCCGCGCACGTCCGCGCCAACAATGATGCTGTAAGCTTTTAGCCACAACAAAAGTGAAAAGGTAGAGGCAACGCAAAAGAATCCTCAAATTTTGTGGGTAACAGAACTCCGGTAATGACACTTTAGGAGCGAGGGGGGGGGGGGAGGGGGGGAAGGCTACGGATCGCCGGGGAGGGGGGGATTAGCACCCCTCGGGAAAACTCTGGAGGGGGCTCGAGCCCCGGAGCCCCCCCCCCCCCCCCCCTCGCCGTCCCCGTAGTCGGCGCGAAGAAGGTCACCGGCGCGGTGGCTGGGCCAGTGCTTCCTTGAACTTGCGAGCAACCGGCCTTCCAGCCCACCCAGCTTGCCGCCTCCCGTTTTTCTGCAAATGCATTAACACCGTGAGCGTACGTTCCGAAGTATGTTGCCATCAGCGGGCTCACCTCTTCTCCGCCCCCACTGGCGCCGCAATCTTCCTACAGTCACAGCACCACCGCGCCCAATTCACGCGCCAGTGCCGAGCTGTTTTCACAGCCGGCCATACCTAGTTGAGCGCGACAGCTATCCTTTCCCAAACGCTTTTAACGCGACAGCGTTAACGGCCCCGTGTCACAGAAAATCCGGCGTCGGCGTCGGCGCCGGCGTGCGATATCGTCGTCCGTAGTGGGGAAACTCATCCCGAACCACCCCAAACGCGCATGCCCTCCACAAGGTGCAAGGTTTTGGTGAACAAAAATTGAATTTCTCACAGTTAAATCCGCCAGAAAAACAGTAAAGTACGACTACAGACATGGTGGTGTCTGATTGTTATTTTAATGTACGCGAAAACGTAATTCTGTTACGAGGAAACTCAAACCCCCTTTCCATCATTTCCATGATATCCATGATTACATAATATCCATGATTCTATGATATCCATGATTCCATGATATCCATGATTCCATGATATCCAGATGGTGCTCGCATCCTCGGCAGGTCAAATTGAGACTTCACCAGCCTAATGCATTTTGGACACGCGCGCGCGTAGGGGCATTAGCAAACAATTAATGAAATAATTAAAAAGGTGCTAGGGCTTTCACATTTTAATACAAGACCACTTATAATGCCACTGGAAAATTTTCTTCCCAGCAATGCATTTCTGCTTAAAAAGAAGCCGACTGTAAGGGGATCGGTGTAAGCTTGGTCTTTGTAAGCTGGCTTTCCCACGTTCTGTGTTGCAATGGGAAAGCCAGCTTACAACGGGGCCCGATAACGGGGCTCGAACCGGGCCCGATAACGCTATCGCGTTCCACTCTTAAAGGTGAAGCTTAAGCGTCCTCCATTTTTTTTTTTTTTTTTTTTTTTTTGAGCAGCACTCATATTTGGCAAGAGGCTTGTGGCGCCTCTGGCCAGTACGGGTGCTGCTCTATAAACTCAATCAGCATTGTGGCCTGCGCGGGGTCCTTTTGCCGGGTCCGGTGTTTTTTTTTTTTCTATTGCGCCCAATTTTCGCCGGACCGCAGCAAATTAATACAACCAGTCGTACCGTTTCACTACAGTGGCTAGAATGTAGTTTCACATATCGTTTCACCATGCCGTTAAGGGGGCCCTGAATCACTATTTATCAAAGTGGAGAAAGACATTTGAAGTGAAAATAGGCTATTTCAGAATCACTTTGCCGCAAAAAGTACTTCAATGCGTTCAGCAGAAGCGAAGTTATCGGCAATCAAACACGGCCTCCGTTGTACTTCCCTACCTCCTTCAATGCCTTCCACTGCGAAGGCTACGGCGGAGATGGGCGGGGCCACAGCGCTCCGCCTCCGAGACGTCACCGTGGCGCGCAGTTCAAATTTCATTTCGGACTTCCGATTTTGATGCCTACGAAGCGCTAAACGTCAGCCAAACGCGGTTATCCTCAGCGAGCCGCAGTGTGCTTCGGTAGTGGACTCGTGGCGGCACCTCGCGGCGGCCACGCGGTGTAGCCAATCGCAGCGACCAATAGCAGCCGCGTATTGGAGTGTGCTTTATTACGAAATCTACACACCGAAAAGAGCGAGGATCATGGGGTTTTTGAAACGAGAGCGTTTGAAAGAAAGGTGACTTCGCGCTCCGCTTGCGAGCTCCACGGACCGCGTACGACAGCAGAACTTCACTTAGATGTTCACAACAGCGCATGCTACCCGCGGACTGTTATTTCACCAAGCCCGAGGGGGTGGGGGGGGGGTTCAGGGCCCCTTTAACACATAGCGGTTACACTTATTTCATGTTTTGTTAGAATATCACAACATAAGCACTGCTTTATTGAAATTTGACACAATTGAATAGCCAAAAAAACTTTTCCATTGCAAGTTAAATCCAGCAGAAATATTTGCACAACGGGCAGGGCCAATTTATCACAGCGCACTTTACCTACATTCGGAAATAGTTATGATCGTTCACAAAAAAAGATTTGCTTACCAGCTGTCTGTTGAGATGTACTGCCTTCCTATCTTCATAGATTCTAGGGTAACCTATGTGAATAAAAGCTTAAGTAAAAATCGCGCGATCACCGCAGTTGTTCAGGTGCTACAGTCGAGGCCCAAGAGAGAATAACAGTGTTTACTCACCTTGCAATACGCTTTCACGGTTTCCATGATGTTCATAGCTTCCAAAATTCTTCTCGGGCGAAAGTACACCTCGAAAACCGAGATCTCATCTAATCGAGCCGCGTTACGGGCAAAGGTGCGCATCTTACGTGTGCACAGCGAAATGGATTGGATGCGGAATCGACGCATGTGTGGCTCTGGCTCCAAAAAGGCAAATACTTGCATTTACTTCGAAGTGCGCTTCAACCATTTGTGCGTAAAAGATTACGAAACAATTTTACTTTCAGTAGCGTACAATTATCCTTTTATTAAGCGTCTAGAACTAAAATAAAGGTGCTATACGGTCCCTTTAGGAGTAACAAACAAGCAACACGTGCTTCCGGCAAAGATGAAGGCTGCTGATTGGGTTGTTTGAAAAACGTTGCGGGTTCCTGCCCCCATTCGCGTAAACTGCTATGTCAATTTGACGTGCAGACTTTAGAATAATTTCATTTTTTTAAGTCTTACGTTATCACGCCCATAGACTGGAACACCAAAGCCCATCTCGACTCCACGAAAAAAGAATCAGTCCCGGGCACACGCAAAGGTGTAGAATCTCCGCGCCTTTGTGGCGGTAAGCGTTACAAGCACTTTTTGCCAAGTGGAATACCCACTCCGGGGGCCCTTGTCGACGCATAAAAGTGTTACTGCGCATCGGTCCGTTGACTCATGCGCATTGACTACAAAAACATGTGTGGCGCACCATCGCTAAGCCTATACTCAAATTAGTCTGCGAGAAACATGTTATTGAATCTGCATTTATCACCGGAGATGACGTGCTCTCGTGGCGCATCGAAAATTCACGTGCTCGAAAAGTGGTGCACACGAAACACACGTGCTCCGAGCGCACGACCTTACGCCGGCTTTGCGTGAGCGACTACGGTGAATTTGCTTTTGATCCGTGACCGCTATGAACAAGTGCTTTTCAGATATTCTAATTCGAGCAGGATTCCAGAAATCAAGATGAAGCCCACATAGAACAACTACCTGCACAAATCCTAGGTAGGCTGCAAATCCTAGGTAGGCTTGAAAGTTTTCTCTGTTTCGATAACAATTTCTGTGGTTGCTGATCCCAACTAAGCTGTTTTATAGTTTCTGTAACGACAAAGTGCACTATGCGTGTCGATGTTAGTTCATATCGAGCCCGAATTGGGTCTTTTCTTTTTCTCGGCGGTCCGGCATTCGAATCAGTCCTTGTAATGTGGCGGCCGCACCCCTCGTTAGTTTTCTACTGCCGAGACCTTGCTTTCTGCTCTCAGCCGCGTGCTTCGCTTTGTTACTTCTTCGCGCTGGTGACATTGAGGCGAACCCTGGGGCTAAGACTGAAGATGTTATAAACCTTTTGAAAGAGTTCATGGCTGTGAATTCACAAAAATGGAGCAGTACTTTCGACACTCTGAACCAAATCAAACAGGACGTTGACAAAATTGGGGCCCAGGTTGGCCTCATTGAGCAAAACATGAATGGTGTTTCTGAACTAGAAAAACGATGTGTCTTCGGTTAGGGGTTCAGTGAACGAGGTTAAATCAGCAGTGTCAAAGGCGAACACGGAACTCAGTGGCGTGGTTGGCGACCTTAACAACAGATCAAGATGGAACAACCTGCTTGTAAAGGGCCTGCCTGATTCGGACGAAGAGGACTATGTGTCAACTGAGATAAAAGTTCGAGACTTTATAAATACGAATTTGAACTTTAATTTGGAAGTTAAAGACATCGAACGTGCCCAAAGTATTGGGCCTCACCGGACCTGCTTCATGCGCCCTATTATTATTAAATTTCTCAATTACAAAATGAAGAATTAGATTTTAAGAAATGCATCCAAACTTAGGGAAGTGCTACCGAAAGTGTAGCTAGAGGAAGATTTTTCACCAAAAATTCAACTAGAACGTAAAAAACTCCTATAGGAGACTATACGAACATTAACCGCGTGAACAACGAACGTTTTACACTTCGATACAACAAACTACATATTCATGGCAAGATCTACACATATGAGGCGCTTTCACAAAGTCTAAAGCAGATAGTCGCTTAGGGAAGGCGTCATGATCAGGGACATAAAATTCAGCGCACAGTAGAAATAAAAAATGGTAGACAGCTATCTATTATCCTCGCCAACTTCCACAGCATACTCACAAAAACTGATAAGGTTAACGCAATTATGAGCACGTGTTCTGCGGATATCATGATTGGAACTGAAACGTGGCTTTCTGCAGGTGTTGAAAACAGCGAGCTATCTCTGCCTAACGACTTTGCGATATTTCGTAAAGATAGGAATGAGAGTAGAGGAGGTTGTGTATTGATTGCCATTAGAAGTAATTATCAGCCAGCTTTGGTTTCACTTTACACCCCACTGGAGCTGATCTGCGTTATGATGCGTTTTAAGGGCATCACCTACGTCTTGGGCGCACTATACCGCCCTCCGAGAAGCTCTTCCGATTTTATTGATCATTTACAGCAGTCACTTGACGATATACTTAAAACATATCCAAAATGCATCATAATTTTAGGCGGTGATTTTAACTACCCGGGTATTAAGTGGGTCACACGGTCCATCACTTCTTTAGAAAATCGCTCCGAGTGTTCCAGAGAGCTGCATATATTAAGCATGTATCAGCTCAATAAGCTTGTCAAAAATCCGACACGTGGCAGTAATATATTAGATCTATTGCTACAAATCTACCTGATAATTCTGAAACCCGCGTGCTAGAGGAACTAAGCGACCATAATGTAGTGCATTGCATTCTTCCAGCTCTGATTCTTGGTAAATGGACTACTACAAAAACAATTTTGAACTACTCTAGGGCCGACTGTGGTAAAATGAATAGTATGCTGCAGGAATTTCACCTGACGTTTCCTACCTCACGCACACAATTAATGAAAACTGGTTACTGTTTCGTGACAAACTAAAAGAAATTAAGTGTGCCTGCATACCAAAGTTAACAATTAAAACAAGCGACAATGCTCCTTGTTTCACGAAAGAGGTGTCTAAATAGAAAGAAAAGAGTATACCGCAGGGCCAAGCCAACAAACGCAGATCGGGACTGGGAAAACTATAAAGAGGCTTCAATTAAGACTAAGGCTTCAATTATTGCAGCGAGAGACGAGTTTTTTAACCAAACTTTGCCCAGTTTATTGAGAACCAAGCCAGAAAAATTTTGACAATACATAAATCCTAAGTCCGAATTCAAGACACCTACGCTAAAGGATGAAAACGGTGACGTGCTGTCCATTGAAACCACAAGCGAACTATTTAACAAACATTTTGCACAAGTATTTACAAAAGAGGCTCCATTACGCGAGTTACCCGATGACGCTGACCCACTAATACTTCACCAATGCCAATCGATTATAGTAAGCGAAGCTGGTTTTGCACGCGCAATCGAGAGACTGCCGCAGAATAGCAGTCCGGGCCCTGACGGTATCAGCAATAAGCTAGCCTAAACTAACATGCCACACGTCAGCCACTTTATTAGCACTCATATTCCAGCAGTCTTTGGAATCGGCTTGTTTTCCCGACGACTGGAAGATAGCGCAAGTCATTCCGATATTCAAGTCAGGCGTAAGCACGTGTCCTAACAATTATAGACCTTTCTCGCTGACCTCAGTTCGTTGTAAGCTTTTGGAACATATCATTTACACGCACGTAATGTCCCACCTAAACGATAACAATCTTTTGCTTGAACAACAACACGGATTTAGATACAAAAAGTCCTGTCAAACAGAGTTATTTGAAGTATAGTAAGCGATCTTCATGACTCACTGCATGCTTTGCACTACGTTGATGCTATATTTGTAGATTTATCAAAAGCTTTTGATCGGATGCCCCACAGAAGATTAAATAAGAAGGTTCGGAAACTGCAACTTGACGACAACACCACGTTTTGGATCGAAGAATTCGTGCGGAGTCGCTTTCAACACGTCAAGATTACAGATCACATTTCTAGTTGTACTGCGGTAATATCGGGCGTGCCACAGGGGTCAGTATTAGGGCCGCTTTTCTTTTTAATTTACATAAATGACATAGCTAACAACATAACTTCTAGCATACGCCTTTTCGCCGACGACTGTGTGATATACAGACAAATAAATAACTAACCCGCTTGACGTAACACGCCTACAGGCTGATATAACCTGCTTACATGAGTGGTGCACACTGTGGCAAATGGAGATCAACATAGACAAAACAAAGCTGATGACGTTTCCTACGCTCACTAATACTCCTGCGAATACCTATTCGATTAACAACAGCATAATCGCAAAAACACAGTCTTTTAAGTATCTTGGTGTGCACTTCTCGCCTAATATAACGTGGAACGTTCATATAGAGCATATAACAAGTAAAGCCTTTAAAAAACTAGGTCTCTTAAAGCGCCGTTTGTCAGCTGCCAATGCCGAAACTAAGCTGCATGCCTACACAACGCTGATTAGGTCAGCATTAGAATATGCTTGTATAATATGACATCCAAATGGCGTTGACCTTCCAAGCCAGCTTGAATCTGTGCAGAACAAGGCAGCCAGGTTCATTTTATCTTCATATTCATCTTATCAAAGCGTAACGGTGTTGAGCCGAAGACTTCATCTCCATAATCTTGACACACGACGCAGGATATCTCGATTGTCATTTTTTCACTCCGTGTATCACATCAATACAGTTTTTGCAACTACGAATATTCTTCCGGCGCATCATATCTCTTCACGTAGAGATCATCGTCTTTAAGTTGAACCAATTTTCGCAAGAACGTTGAAATATCAAAACTCGCCATTTGCATTGTCAGTAATGGAGCGGAACGATCTGCCGGAAAAAATCGTTACCCTTACTGATATATCGTCCTTTAAGAGAGAATTGCTGCTGTATCTTGATATAATTGACACGCAGCAACCCTAAACTCGTCAATGTGCATGAAGTCGATATTTCATATGGTATACCTCTTGGTTGTAAGATGGTATCTCTTGTACTTTCCTGCTTTGATTTGTAAACGCGCCATTTCTATAATGTTTTTTGTTGTTTTTTTGTATTTTCTTATTTTCATTTGTATTTGCAACTTTGTTGTACATTATGATTGTATAAAAATCCCCCCCCCCCCTTTGTAATGCCCTTTGGGCCTTTAGGGTACTTAAATAAATAAATAAATAAATAAATAAATAAATAAATAAATAAATAAATAAATAAATAAATAAATAAATAAATAAATAAATAAATAAATAAATAAATAAATAAATAAAGGCAGTGCCGGTAACGGGCAGGGACATGGCCGTTTTAAAGGAAGCTACATCCGCCAGGATATGTGCAGCGAGCGTGTAGCCACAATGTGCATCTGCCTGTCATCTATGCGTCGTGACGATGTGGAACCGAGAAGATGGCGTGGTAACTGGCGCTCACTGCCATTCAGTGGCAGGGTAAGTACACATGCAACGAAATAAATGCGCAGTGGAGTAAGCGCACATCTATGTTGGTTTCTTTTTAGAAAACCTCGAATGGGTGCCTTCAGTCTGTTTTACAGCGAAGATGAATATGACTCCAATCCTGGGATTTCTTCGTCTACGTCGACAAAACCGTCGACAGAAAACTATTCCACGAATGGAAGCAAAAAATGCCTATCTCAATTGGAATTACGCATGCAAGACGCACCACAGCATTCGTTTCAATGAAGAAAACACGAAACAAATGTGAAAACCACGCGATAGATGATAAGTCGCGTTCGAACAGTGCGAAGCACGTAGCGTTCGCCGCATGATTTCCCCGGTAAATATTACGGTGGCATAAGCTGCATTTGCCGGTAAGCGGCAACTGCAGCATATGAAGCAGGCAGTGACGCCACTACACTTTCATATGCAAAAGAAGAACCCGCCTAGCATAGATTTATATGCTAGATTTATATGTATAGATTAACTTAAGTATTGACCCTTTTCGCGGGGCAGCTTGTTTTAGAGAAATGAGATGGCGCTCACGGCGGCGCGCCATACCTCTCCTCAGCCACCGCTCACGAATACGAAACCACTACCGCTTCTACCTTGCTTCTGTGCGATCAGCTGTCGGAAATGCAACTTAGTTTTCGCTAACACACTGTGCTTCAATCATGCTAGATTGAATCATGTGGATTGATGATGTGTGCAGTAGTTGGCTACAAAGATATTGACTGGCATGTTAAGGAATAGAATGACTCCGTGTGGCGAAGTTCGCGGACCGCTGCTGAAACTGTCCGAACGTGTTACCGGCACTTCGTGATGTACGGCTTTCCTCGAGGATACAGAAATTTGCTCATCCACCAGCCATGTATCGCTAACCTTCAAAGAAAGGGCTTCATCCCCAGAACGTCGGCAAGGGTGAGTACCACTCGTTAAACAATTACAAAGGGAGTAGCGCCGCTTCCTGTTATAGTAAGTTTCGCGCACGTTATCTATACACATCTGTCCCAAATGGCAGGAAAACTTACGCCCGTACTTTATCGCCGACGTATCAAGAATAAGTGAATGGGCGCACACTTGAATATATGCGCACTGTATACGCACAATAAATGACGGACTACACCGATGGCGCACGAATGGTCGAAGCTGAATGTTTCGTGACGGTCCACCAGAGTAAGCGAGTTACTAGCTGTAATATATATTTGCAACAAGGTATTACAATGTACAAAACAGCTACGTTTCAAGCCTTGTGCGCAGCAAGAACAAATCTATTGGAACTGAGCACACCCGCGAGCGATTAGGCAGAAAATAATCAGATAGTGGCCGCACTGAGGAACTTCACTGAGTCAGAAACTGACAAGCGACTGCTTCAAAATATTTGCCGAATAAAGAACAAAAAGCAAAACACACTAATCCTGTCTGAATTCATAATCGGAAAGCTTGGATAGCTTGGAATACATATTTAACCCCGATTTTAGAACAAGCACCATATACGCTGCTTGCGCCGTTCGGACATAGCTTAATCAGCGCCGAAAGCGCTTTTGCATGTTCTCTGAAGCTGTGATCAAAGCTTCGTGTCGCTCACCTAGTCACCGTCTACGATATCTCCGACAACAGAGGTTTTCTAAGCCGCGCCGGCGTCATACACTTCCATTGTAAACAAGGAGACAACGGAGGCAGTTGAGGCAAGTAATGGACGCGTCACCACGTGGTCAAACATGGCAGCGCCCACGGCATCACCGCGAAAAGGGCCAATAGTCTACAAGAATATGGAGTAGTGTGTTCAGGGAGGACTCACGGCTGCTGAACTTGTTGTCGAAAGCCGCGAGGTGGCGCCACCACAGCATGGGCTGTTGCATCGTGTACCGCTTCCGATGCGCTACGGCGCTTTGCCTACATCGCGCTTAAGAATATGGTTTTTAATCGCTAACACGTCCCTGATCCTACGGGATCCTGGCTTAGCTAGGATCCGGCTGTTAGAGAGCTTCTTGGGAATGCACAGAGAACTGCGGAAATGCACATGCAATTCTCACAATTACGTGTCACACATGAAAAAATGTACCAATGAAAACCTACTCTTTTGTATGCAGATATCACTCAAACAATACATGAATATTATGTAAAGAGACTGGCTACTTCACTTCTAAGTCGCAGGATCAAGAATATATTGGATATAGGAAATGAAATAAATTTAAAAAATGACTATTTACCTAATTACTCAATTAATTATCTAGGTAATATGAGAAATGCAAACCAAAAGTAAATTATTTTTATTAATTTAACAAATATTTCATGATCACCAGTTTTATTTCCTTGAGTTATTTCAATATTTCCTAATTACAATGAATTCAATAATTAGGTAATTAATTAAGCGCATTCAGCTATTTATACTGCGGTGACAACCACTGTGTAGACTTCAAACTGGAATACCTAAAGGAAAATCAATCCTTAATTGTGAACAATGCATCGTTTAAACTATAAAAACAAAAGAAAATCACAGACAACACAAACTTAGACGTACGCGCTAGCGGCGTACAGCCAGCACAACAGGCACAGCTGACAACAGCAGGAATCAGCGACGGATGTTGGCGGCGGCGCTGCGGTCTTCATGGACTGACATCCAAGTGCCGGACCTTTCCACACTCGCCGCATAGAGAAAGAAATTCAACGAGAGGGAACACTTGGCGAAAACTGGCAACAGGAAATACGTCACGCCAGTGTTAATGCCGTCCGTTAGGTGCCGCGAGCATCGGAAAAGAGAAGAATGCGAAATTAAGTTAATATACATTGTTTTTTATTATTCTTTGCCGCCAAAACTAAAAAGTTTTCCGTATAAAGGAACTTATACTTTGCGACCTACTTTTCTTGCGTTACCTAGCGACAGGCCAATGACGTGCCAGATGCATGGGTCATGCGCCAGACACGCCACCGAAGTGAGCCAGGCCGGCTGCGCGTGTGAGCGCTGTTGCGCCTCGGGGTTGACTTTAGGTCAGGAATCCGCCAGGCATGGGGACGTGCGGGAGCAAGAGCGAAAGAAAAGGTTTCATTTACAAATTGAAACAATTAAGTAGTCAAATTCTAGTCAGAGCTCTCTCTCGATCACACTCGCGAGGTCATTTTTAAGCACTTCTTCCCTAGTTCCCTCCACCAGGGAATTGGATGATCTTGGTGCGGTCCATAAGGGGGCGTATTGTTCACAGAACTCTGCCTCTGATGTCGAACCCTGGAATGAAGGACGAGGCAATTTGGAAAGCTCAGTCTCCTTCCACTAAAATTGTCGACTTGGTTTCTTGCTCTCCGTGACGGTCATCTTGCCGGGGTCGGGAGAGTGGCATTCGCACTGGTCCCCGCTTCCACGAAGGGTGACGGTTGTGGTCGCTTCTAGTGAGCCTCTTTGTCATCGCGTCACAGCCGGTGTCGGGCCGTGTCTCCAGGTAGGCGGGCGCTTGTTTGCCCGTCACGTTCGGTGTCGGGCACTGTCGCCGTCTGGGCGACGCTGATGAAAGCGGCTGCCTCGATGGAAACAACCAAAGAATGCACCCTACCGATTCGGGACCCGTCTGTGTTTTACAGCGGAAGCTGTTATGGGCTCATTCCTATTAGCGGCGAGAAGTTGGAGTGGCGCCCTCTACGAGTGACGTCACGGCCAGGACGGCGTTCGCTCGGCTGCTGCGCGCGCTCGTTCCCTTCGTGCATGCTTGGGATATTGGTGGTTCGAGTCGTACTTATTGAAGGTTATGTCGGTTTCTTATTACTGTCATGCCTGAACAGAAGTTTCTTCTTCAAAACCGCGAGTCGTGAAAGTTTGCGGCGTGGATATCGCCAGGTATGTAGCATTGAAGAGGTCTACTGGTTTTGCAAGGCGTATATGCGCAGTGTCTGTCCATAAACTTTGCGTAAAAAGAATGTCTGCAATTTCAACACACGAAGTTGTGCACGATGCTCCGCAAAACACTTAACATTCCCTTAGTGCTTAGCTATGAGAGACATTGCACTTTAAAAGGAAGAAACATCTTGGTATTGGTGTTTGATGCCAATATTATAAATGCGTGTTAAAGGCAAACTGCCCAGCGAATCTTTTATGATGATTCTTATTACTATGGTGAGTTGTTCTAGTCAAGTATGGCAACTTTATTAATGCGTAAAAGGAAGAGTTAGGCGCGCATTTTGCATGAAAACGTTTGCTAATACTTTCACCGGTCTCTGAAACAGGCACCCAGAAAACGCATTGCTCATGGCTGTTAACACGACGGCGCGTCACGTATAGTATGTATATACTTCACGAATACCATAACAGCAATCAGCTGAAAGAACAGTTTCGTGGTTAATTTCGAGGGCCTATCAATTGCACGCGAGAAAATGTTTCATAGTGACCCTCAGTTGCCTTTATCGACATCATGGCACATCCCTTACGCAACTAAATCTAGCGACTGTGGTTATGGCAAGCACGCATTATTCGCGAAACCCATCAGTTCACTACAACTTCGAATTGAAACCATGAAACAGTTCTTTAAGTGCCAATTGCAATGCCTAAGGTATACTCGAGGCTATACAGCGCAGGTTATTGTTGTATTTAGAACACAGAGGAACGATGCATCCGATGCCTGAACATCATCTTCTTTATTTTGTGTCCCCGCACCACCATCCTCATCTTCTTTCCTATACAACCTTTTCCCGGTCGATTAAAAAAAAAAAAAAAAAAAAAAAAAACTATCGCTTGCGTAACGCATAGTCCCTGAGCTTCAACGGAGTTCTTTTAACTTGTGCGCTCTTCCGGGGGGTTTGGCCGGTCATTTTGTCCTGCAGTGAAAACGGCTGAGTACTTGAGACACTGCTGGCTTGTGCTGCTATTTCTTGCCGTGACGTAGATGGACAGTCAGCATGTTGTTCACTCGCAGGAAATGCACTACCTTGAAGAGACTCGTCAGGTAGTGGTAGAGTCCATTCTAGAATACCAGGTCGATTGCCTGTGAACTTCTCCGCAGCTTCTGGATGCATCGCTTGAAATTTGGAGGCGTTCCACACTCGACCGTCATCCAAAAGAAATGAAGCTGGCCCTTGTTTCTCAATAATCTGGTTCGGTTTCGAAAAGCACGAAGATATTTTCCCGTGAACTGACGACTTTCTCACGCGGACGTAGTCGCCGACGGCGAAGTGTCTTGTCCGGGCTCCGCGACGGCAGTCTGTGTAAAGTTTGGAAGATGCTTGGTTTTGTCTGACACGTTGGCGCAGCCATTTCATCGCTTGTGCTGGATTTTCGTGAAATGAAGAATCCGGTAATCCAACAATGCTTAAGCGTGTTCGTGGCAGTCGTCCGTGCAGCAAAACGGCGGGTGCAACTCCCGTTGTGGCGTGAGGTGTGCAGCGGTAGACCCCCAAATAGTCTGTCACGGCGACACGGATATCACGCCGCTCGTATACTGCCATCTGGACAACAGATTTGAGGACTCTGTTGAACCTTTCTACAAGCCCGTTTGCTTGCGGGTGGTAAACAGAAGAAAAGCAATGGCGTATGCCACGTTCCTGAAGGAATTCTTCAAATTCAACCGAGATGAACTGCGGTCCGTGGTCGGAAACTATTTCACTCGGGTAGCCTTCACGAGAAAACACTTGTAGCAGAAAGTTCTTGACCGTCGCCGTAGAAACTTGTCTTGAAAAAAAAAAAAAAAAAAACTTCTGGCCATTTGCTGTGATAATCAATAAGCGTCACTGCATAACGGCATTTGATGGGAGCTTGCTCAAATGGGCCAATAATATCAATGGCAATATTCTCCCAAGGGTTGTCAGGGAAAGCTACTGGTTACATAGGTGCTACGGTTGGCCGTGCTGATTTGTCACATGACTGGCAAACAACACATGTTTTAACCAGTTGTTCTACGTGGTTATCCATTCGAGGCCACCAGTACAACTCTCGCAAACGGCTTTTCGTACGACTGATCCCCGGATGTGATTCGTGTGCGACTTCCATCAAACGACGAGTAAGGATACCTGGAACTACGATCCTGTCACCACGGTAAAGCAAGTCGTGTACAATGGATAGTTCTGCACGTACATGAAAATATGGCATTAGCTCCGCTTCCAGAGATTTTTTATCCGGCCAGGAGGACAAAACAATGTCCATGACTTTTGCGATAGTACTGTCAGATGCACTCCCCGCTTGTAATTCTGCAATGTTTAACATCGGAGAAAGAAGGCAAACAAACTCATCTTCGGCAACCTCGTTGGTTTCTCCTTGCAAAGGCAGTCGAGAGAGCGCATCAGCCACCACATTATCGCTTCCTCTACGGTGTAGTTGTAACAAAGAAGTCGCGCTGACCAACGTGAAATTCGCAATGGCCGATGTCCAACACCTTTGGTTGACAGCAAGGTGACAAGAGCACTGTGGTCGGTTCGCAAGACAAAGGGGCGACCCCAAAGGTACACGTGCCAATGTTCACAGGCCCAAACACATGCTAAGGCTTCACGTTCGCCTGCAGAGTACTTCCTCTCTTGTGGGCTCAAGGTACGGGAGGCAAAGGCAACCGTCTGTAGAATTCCCTTGTTATCTTGTTGCAGCACAGCGCCCAGTCCATACCCGGAGGCATCGGTCGTGACGATGGCGGGTAGGTTCGGGTCAAAGAAATGTAGAACCTTGCAAGTTGTCAGCAGTGATTTCAAACGGACGAAACTCTCTTCGGCAGCCGGCGTCCAAGCAAATGGCTCGTTGCCTCGAAGCAATGCCCGTAAAGGTTCCACAACATCCAAAAAACGGGGAATGAACTTGGAATAAAATCCCGCCAGACCAAGCAGGGAACGAAGTTCATTGATGTTTGAAGGCGCCGGAGCTTCTTTCATCGCTTGAATAGATGACGCTAGTGGAAAGAGTCCTTTGCCGTTCACAACATGTCCCAGAAACGTTTGTTCCGTGACGTCGAAAACGCACTTCTGGTTGAGTTTCAGGCCCGCTTTAGAAAGTCGTTGCAAAACGATGCGAAGATTTGAAAGATGGTCTTCTCGAGAACGACCATATACGATAATGTCGTCGATGTAGAAAAGTACACCTTTGCACCCTTTCAGTATGAGATGCATCATCTTTTGAAATGCTGACGGGGCTGAAGTCAAGCCGAAACATACTCTCTTAAAACGAAAAAGCCCGTCGTGCGTGATGAAGGTAGTCAGATCACGACTCTCAGGATCGAGCTCTAGTTGATGGTAGGCAGACGCCAAATCCAGTTTCGAGAATCACTTGGCGCCAGCTAAGCTGTGCAGCAACTCGTCTGTCTGTGGTAGTGGAAAGCTATCAACAATTATAGCTTTATTGGGCTCTCGCAGATCAACACACATTCGTATTGAACCATCCTTCTTGCGAACAACCACTATAGGAGAAACCCACTGAGAGGCGTCAACGCGCTCGATTATGTCTTGGGCTTCAAGTTTCTGCAATTCTGCCGACACTTGTTCACGAAGGGTAAACGGTAGCCGTCGTAGCTTGCTGGCAACGGGTGGCACGGAATTACGAACCTTAACTTTGTGTTTGAATCCTTTGGCAAGTCCGAGCTGTTTGTCAAAGAGGTGTTCATACTCTGAACGTAGCTCAGCTAGCAATGTAGGAGTGCTGGAGGCCAATGCAAGACACTGAAGCGATTTACCTTCAATATTCATCTGTAGTGCCGCAATGGCGTCTAAGCCCAGTACAGTGGTGCCTTCAGATACAACATACAGAAGAATACAAGCGTCTTGGAACGCAGCTGAAGCGACAAAACATCCTCGAACTTTTATCTTTGACTTGGAGTAGTCGAAAAGCTGCACTGAGGTAGGTTTCAAAGGGTAAGTGCTTGCAAAAAACTGGTGATAGAGTTCTTCAGTCAAGATAGTGACAGAAGATCCCGTATCAACTAGAAACGAGATAGGGTGACCTTCCACAGCGACGGCTGCGTAAATGCCATGCATGTTTCCACTGACACCACAAACTGTTTTTCCGCTACTCTGGGAGCTAGCGTCGTCGTCGTCATCAACTTGTCGAACTCTAGCTGAATATCCAGACGACCTACACATAAAATCTAAGTGGCCAATCTTCTCGCAGCGACGACATCTGCGCTTGCGGGCCTTACATGCAGGACTGTTTGCAAGATGATCAGTCGCTCCACAACGATAGCAAGCTCGAAGGTTCGTGGCACCTTGTACGGGATGCTCAGATGCTTTGGCTTTGCACTTATTACAAGCTGTGCGTTCATTTGGTTGTTCAGAAGACCGAGAAGAGCTTTGCGCGGTTTTAACGTGATGAACTGAAGCATCGTCGCAAAATTCCTTAGCATGACTCACGGCTTCTTCATACTGATTAGCAATTGTTATAGCTCGTGAGAGCGTCAGTGATGAGCCCTCAAAAAGTAACCGCTCACGTAAATGATGATTCGTCGTTTTCGAGACAAACTGATCACGTAGCATCTCATCAGCGAGGCTTCCGAAATGACAGTCTGCAATGAGGATTTGTAAAGCAGAGACGTATTCTTCCGCTGTCTCACCTGCATGCTGAGCACGGCGACTGAACCGTTGTCGAGCCACGATGACGTTGACTGAACGCTTGAAATGATCCGAAAGCAGGGCGATTGCAGAGTCATACGCGTCATTCGTCGACCCGGTGTCACCTGTGCTCGAAGGACTAGTAGCGGGAGCAGAGCCAGACTGCAAGTCCGCTGGCTTTAGTGTAGAGAAGATCCGCTGCCCCTCCATACCAAGGCATGTGAGCAGGATAGCTTTTCGGCGTTCGGCTGGAAGCTCTGAAGCTCCAGAAGCCACCATGTACGTCTGAAAGGCCTGCTTCCACTGGTCCCATGGGACAGCCGGATGACCAGGCGAAGGCAGGAAAGGCGGTGGCGGTTGCAATCCCGGAATGCTCATTGTGGTGATGCGGCAGAAATTACCAGGACTGTTGCACTTGCATGGGTTGAAATCTCGTCGCCAATATGTTGTATTTAGAACACAGAGGAACGATGCATCCGATGTCTGAACATCATCTTCTTTATTTTGTGTCCCCGCGCCACCATCCTCATCTTTTTCCTATACAACAGTTATGCTGCACTGAAGAGGAAAATTCAAATGCCTTCTGCCTCGATCACCATGTCTCGATAATGCGCTGTTTATAACTACAAAAACTGAGAACTATTCGCTTCGGGAGTACATAAAACAGAACATCACATACCCGCCTCATAGAGAAGACACCACAAGCCTAAAATGAGTTCACTTGATTTTTAACCTCCACAGGGGAATAATGATATCTAGCTTCAATAAGACCCATACTGCTAATGAATGAGGCATCGGCTTCTTTCTAGCTGCAGCCATACGGTCCAAAAGACATATTTCACTAAAAAATTTGGGCCGAGCAGCCTGTGTCAGTTGGCCAAACAGATTCGTGATGTCTTTTCCTCAAGAAACAAGCAGAAGTAAATTGCACAGGTGAGTTGAACGTGTAGCACGGAACATGAATAAATATTAGTACATTCCTTTGCGTGTTCTGCAAATAGCTGTAAGCCTCAATTAGCTTTACTTCAAATTACGGCCACTTAAAATTAACCGGTGAAGAACGGCCTAATTTTGCGAAGCAGTTAAAAGAACAAGTGGCGCTGGTTGAATCTAAACTGCAGTGTCAGGTCCTCGTGTTACTGCCGCGCGTTTCTATGAAGAAATGAAAAATTAGATATTATACTATGAGCTACTCGTCATAAGCAAACACGTCTTAATGGGTTAAAATCAAGGTAAATGTACCAGTCATATGTAGTAGACAGTAACATGCTCGTTGCACCACTGCAGGTAGGTAGTTTTTGCGTTTATGCTTTTTTATTAGTCCCTCAATCAGCGAAGTCTAGATCCGCGCATGAAAAACACGCAATGGGCTGGTCTGAGCTCCTTCGGCTGGCACTGCAGCGTTGCCCTTGCGAAATACATTGTCGTCTAGGAAATAAGCTATTTGAATAAGTTTGCGCGAATGAAGACGCCGTAAAAATGTATTTGGGATGACCGTCATAAGTATACAAGCACAGGGAACGACAGCGAACAAACGGAAACACTGCAGAATGCGCCCGGACCGCGTCCGAACGGCAGCAGACGACAGGCGCGAGTCCGTGCCCTGACGTCACGCGAGTGTAGGGTGCCTCGATGCCAGCGCTACAGTGTACTACTACAGTGTACCAGCGCCGCCGTTTAGGGTGGAGACAAGCCCGCTGGCGCCGCCATATTGAATCACACGAGCTCAGACTCAGCTACGCTTGCGTTCATAAATAGTGTTACTCGCGGCGCACATCCAAGTGCTTTGCCTTGATGAGGATTTTTTTATCGGTATCGCATCTGCACATCTTTACAACCAATAGCCGTTAACTCTTCGAAGGTTGAAGACGTAAATGTATGGCGCCGGGAACCTGCCCCAAGTTGCCTAATTCAATCACATTTAATATGCCGTGTGTATGTTTGAAATACGCACTATTTTTTTTTTTTTACGCTTCGATGCTTGGTATATAAGGTTTGCGACCCCCTGTGTGTGGCAGTTTTTCTTTTTCGGTGTTGTATTTTGGTTTACACGTCACGCCTCCTTTACCGTAGCCAGCCACTCGCCCACGGCGGTTAGTTTCCCTTGCGTTGCGCATGCTCTTCGCGTTCGTTGCAATTATTTGACGATATCTACGCGCAATTTTGCGTTTTTTTGCCCACAAAACTGTGTGCTGACAGGATTAAGCTGGTGTAAAAATAACTGCGATGTGAAAATAAGGTTTAGTTAGTGCTGTTGAGAAAAATGTAACGTAACTTGTCTGTGTCAATCTTCCGTAGTACACACAAGAAAACAAACGATGAGTAAAATACATTTACTTAGTAATGTCTAGTACAGTCATTCACGAAAGAGATATGTACATGAAAAATTATATGTACTGTGTGGCGCCTGAAGGTTATGTTGAACGACGAGTTAAAAAAAAAATTCGCAAGGTAGGCTCGACACACACAATTCGGGATAGGAAGAGCTTTTTTAGTTTATTCATTACATAGGGGGGGGGGGGGGGGGGTTCAAGTGAGTACATCAACCTTATTACACACAATATAAATCGAAAACAAGAATACAAACAAGAAACCGCAACCGCGGGTAATATTAATCAAGATATCCAGCCAGAAAAATCAGCTACCGTCGAATACGTCGCATCAGCCAAACACATCGATGGCGAGTACAGAACATTTTATAAATAACAATTAGAACACTGATAACTACATTGAAAAAATAAACAACACTGCATACATATCGCGTACAAAAACCGTAAATGAAACTAAGACAGTCAAATACAGATTAGCAATGTTTTTCACTTCGAAAATATAGTCGATGATGATGTAGGGCTGTTGACTTTAACAGACAGCGCCCATCCTGTCGATTCCCCTCGTACAGGTCCTCTTCAAAGTGTTTCTAAGTACAAGTAAAACAACAAAAGTGATTATTGATATGAAAAGTTGCCTTGTAAATACAGAGAACCCATTACAGTGCTTAAAAATAAATTTTAAGCAGAAGTAATGCTGTATTACCTCGCTTCACACGTTTCGAAGAAATGCACAGGCTACAACAGACACCACGCCAAAAATCGCCGAACCATTTTGGTCCCAGGATGCCCCTTAACTCTACTACACCTGGGAATATCCGTGCACAGGTATTTAAAGACCGTCACAGTACCCACTACGATCGGGAATGAGCACGAATGACCATCGGCTTACGAGCACCACGCTACAAATATATTCGTCTAAAAAATCAGCTATATAACGTAACAACCTGAGATCCGCAAGATATCTGCTGAGAAATCAGAGAAAATCACAATGCTTCGCTTGCCACCTACACAACAGCCGCTCTCCCCAGAAGAAGTACTGCGTTCTTTAGTCCCAAATAACCAGTAGCGAAAAAAGAAACTGAGGAAAAAAAAAGAAACGAGACACACGATGTGTGCTTCCCGTGAAAAAGTAAAATAGGTGGTTTACATGATGATTTGTAGCTAATGTAAGACTATTTGGCGGCGAAGCATTTTCGTCAGTCCGTAAAATAAGGGTACTACTCGCATAGACTGCGCCGATCAAAACGGCAAAAGCCTATGCGATGCGCGCTCGCAAACCATAGGCTACTCAGACAGCATCGGTGCAGTGCTTAGTACGTGAGCGAACGTAGGTACGTGAGCGAGGATCAGAGAATACTTTCTTATTTAAATGAAAAACACGGTGCGATAGTCTAAACTTTCTTGACACTTACCTCGCAAATGTAGGAGCTATCCGTTGCCTTCCAGTGATACCGCTTTACTTGGGCTTCCATCTCTTCCTTCGCTCTGGGTCCCGGGGGAAGCGTAAACAACGAAGCCCTTTACGCGTCTATCCGGTGCACTTGGGAACACAACAGCCCGTCATGTCGACTCGATGCACTTGACAAGCTTGTCATTCATGCGGCTGAACACTATCCAGCAAGTATAAGCGTCAGCGAAGCATCCGCGCGCACTGTGTGTCGAACTAAGCACCGGCACCAAGCAATCGCTCGCTGTGATTCAAGATGGTGTCGCAGCGAGAAAGCGGCGGCGCGGGGGCGGTCAAAAGATGGCACCACCCTGAACGACGGCGCTGGCATCGAGGCACACTACGCGAGTGGCGCTCGCAGCGCCCCTGTAGGTCGTTCTCGGGGCTAATACCCGCTTCGGTTCGCGATGGTGTCCGCCGCCGCCGGCGGCAGATAGCCGTAACCGCTATCGCCGGGAATGCGAAAAAAAGGACCCGGCTGCCGCCGGGATCAAACCCGCACTCGCTGCGTGGGAGTCAGATACTCTACCACGGAGTCACGCAAGCACTTGCTGTCAGGTAGCGGAAAAATGCCCTATAAACGTGCCCTCGGCAGGCGCGCAGGCCCAGACGACGAGATGCGATTCAGACGAGGCGCGCAATCAACGCGATCCCGAGCCTCCGCCAGTGTGGTGGCGCCATTTAGTTAAGGTGCCTGCAAACGCAGCATGCCCGACATGTAAGTTGCATATTAGCGGCGAGAAGTTGTAGTGGCGCCCTCTCCCGAGTGACGTCACGGCCAGGACGCCGTTCCCTCCGGCTCGCTCGCCTGCCGCACGCGCTCGTTCGCTTCGTGCATGCTCAATGTATGGGGTGCACCAGCCGTACTTCCTGAAGGATGCTTTGGCTGCTTTCTGCTGTCACGCCTAAAGTAGAGTCTCTTTTTCGAAACTGCGTGAATCGTGAAAATTTGCTGCTTGGATATCGAAGCTATATAAAGTTACAGGGGTTACTGCTTTTGCAACGCAGAGGTGCGCCGTGTCTGTTCATAAATATTGCGCTAAAACAATGTCTGCAAATTCAGTATGGAAAATTGTAATTGTACGACGCTTCGCTCCATACTTAACATTCCTTTAGTACTTTGTTATGGCAGACATTTCGTTTTACACCGAACAGCAATATTGGTATTTGGTGTCAACTTTATATGTAAATCAGTATATTAGAATAGGATACTGCCTGCGAAGCTTTCATCAAGCTTCTTATTGCTCTGTACAGTTGTTCTACTTAAATGTAGACACTGCAGTAAAGCATAAAAACAAGAGTTAGGCGCACATGTTCCACGAAAAAAAAAATGCTACTACTTTCACCTTTCTCCGAAACAGCCACCCAGAAAAAGCAATCTACATGGCTGTTAACACGAGTGCGCTTTATGTATGTATAGCAATCACCTGAAAGAAAAGGTTCGTGGTTAAGATCAAGAGCTAAGCAATTACATGCCATGCAATGTTTCATAGTGGCCTGAAGTGGTCTATATGGACAATATGGTAGACACCTCCCGCAACGGGAGTAACCGACAATCACTATGACGTTATGACGAGGCGCGCAATGGTCGCGAAACCCTTCTGTTCACTACAACGTCGAATTGAAAGCATGAAGGCGTCCTTTACAGCACCAATTGGAATGGCTATAACATACTCGAGGCACTAGAGTGTAGCTTCGGCTGCCTGGAAGAGGAAGCCGAAGCTGCCTCTTCCAGGCAGCCTTCGTCATGCAACATCGTCACACAGCTACCGTCTGCATGACGATGTCTCGAACCACAATGGTGTTTAATTATACGAACTGAGAACAATTCGCTGCGTCAGCCCATAAAATACCCCCTGATATACCAGCCTCATAAAGAACACACTATATATGCGAGCCTCATATGAATTAAATTCACTTGATTTTGGACCTCATTCTGTGGCTGCTGACATTTTTTGTGTGTCCCATTCCACTAAAGAATGAAGCTTCGGCTTCTCGCTGGCTCAGGCCATATGGTTTAAAAGGCATATTTCGCCCAAAAAGTTGCGCCGAGAAGCTGTGTCACTTTCGCCAAGTAGATCGGTCAGAAGGGTTCCCCAAGAACAAGCGGCGCTAAGTTGTTGAAATGACTAGAGCGTGTAGCATAGAAAAGAGAATAAATATTGGTCCATGCATTTTTGTGAGCGGCAAACAGTTTAAAGCCCCAATTAGCTTTGCTTAAAATTACCGCCGTTTAAAATTAACTGTTTAAGAAGGGCTTAATCTTTAGAAGCAGTTCAAGAAGCAATCTATACTGATGTGCTGTGTAGTCCTCGTGCTACTGCTGAACGTTTCTGTAAATGGATGCGAAAATTTATTATTTTGCCAATGAGAAGCTCGTCGCGAGCAAAAAAGATATAGTGGGTTAAAATCAAGATAAATGTTGTAGAAGTCCTAAATAGCCAGCGTTTGTTACATGAATGTTGCACCACGGCAAGTATGGTCGCTTAACTAGATTGTTGTATCCTATGTTTTCTCGTTAATACTTTTTTTATCCACGTCAGCTACCGCTGCAGAGTGTAGAACTGCGCATGAAAAACCAACACCGCTCCGGACTGACCTCCGTTGGCCGGCACTGTAACATTTCCTTTGATAAATATATTGTTATCTAGAAAATAAGCTCTTTCAATAAATTTTGACGAACCAAGACATCGCCAAAATATATTTGAGAGGACTGTCATAAGTGCAGCAGCATAGGGAACGATAGCGAAGACACAGTAACGTTGCAGAAGGCGCCCGGACACAGCCCGAACTGTAGCAGACGACAAGCGCCAATCCTTGCCACGATGTCATGTGAGCGGCGCTCGCAGCGCCGCTTTTGTTCGTTCTCGGTGCTAATAGCAGTTGCGTGCTGCATGTAACTGGACCTGGTTAATTCAAGCAGGCTAGGTGACTTTGTCACCAGCCCGTTTTGAAGATTATTGTCCAATAAACGATCATCATCATCAACAACAACGTACCGTGCTACGGGCCAAGAGATGTGAGATGTGCGCCACGTATTCTGGATACCTCTTTGTTACACGTTATGGCGTCTCCTCGCAAGGTACGAACCACTGCTGAAGAAGCGAATCGTAGAGCTACGTGCGCGGTTCAACCAGGCATCATCGGGCTCAGCGACTGCTGTGCAGAGAGCTTTGCTAGCCGCACCTCGCCGTCGACGCCGGGCGGACAGTTCAGATCGTTCTCATCAAAACGAGGCGAAGAGACTTTGCCGCGAAGACGCTGTTGAGCGTGGTGCCGAAATTGGAGCTACTCTTGAGCCGCTCCACCAGCTTACGCTTCTACTGTGCTGCGTGTGCCACGCGTACCTGTGACTTTCTTTTTTTCTTTTTTTAATGTAGCCTGATTTCTGGGGCTCTCGGCGTAATCTTGCGTTCCTTCTGCACTTCGACACGGCACCGCTGCAGTATTGGACTAAGGCAAGGTGATAAATATTGTTTGAAAGTCTGCGACGCATTTAGGCTTACGTCACGGAAGTGAGACTTGTGGCGCACTTAGCGAAAAGCAGCTCGGCGATCCTGGCGCAGTTAATTTGAGTTAATGGATTGCTCTGGGACATGTTTCCGACGCTTTCTATAGGCCCCAACGTCATTGTAACTTATTTCTGTACTTTTGAGGCACGTTGGCCGCGCAGGGCTCTGTGACGCAGTTAGCGAGAACCAGCTCGGCCGTGATGCGCACTTCGCGTTTACTGCATCTTACTAGGACAAGTTTGTGGCACTTTCTCTGACGCCCAACCTTATTGCAAATTAATTTCGCAACTTTTTGGGGTAATATTGAGGCACGCTAGCCGCACAGGGCAGTGTGACGCAGTTAGCAAGAACCAGCTCGGCCGTGGTGACGAAGTTAGTTTGGCGCCTGAATCTCAGTGGGAGACGTTTGGGACGCTTTTTATGGGCGCGCAACAATAGAATATACCTTCTTCCAGGACTCACGCGCGAGTCAATAACTCGAAGAGCGATTGCCAAGAGGCAGAACGCGAAATAGATGACGCCAGGGAGCTAAAAAAAAATCAGCAGCCCCTCCCCTGTCAAGGAGATCTTAAGCAAAGCTTGTCCTGTGTTTCTTCGGTGTTCCTCGGAACGAATTGCACTGACGAGTACCACGTTGTGCTCAAACCACAACCGGTCACACGCACTGCAGTTCCGGTTGAGACGCTACCCCGAGTCCCAACAGCGTGGAATCGTGGCTCGAGCACGGAGATCTGTTCCAGACAGCTATGGGTGGTCGGCCGGGCTCGCGTCCCCGCGCGTCTGGAGCCACGTATAGCAGTGCTACGACGTGGCTGGAGTGTGCTCGTCTGGCCGCGCTACGTGGTGCGGAGCGAACCCTGCAGCAGCTCGACCGACGGATAGCAGCAGAGTCCAGATTGCGCATTTTGAAGCGCTTTCAATGCGAAGCGATGTCTGTCAAGACCCACCATACCAGGAGTGAGCGCCTCTAGGCTATTCCTCGCGCGGCAGGCGCATAGACGAGAGCTCGTCGGCAAGCGTACATGTGGTCTTGGCCGACAGTTTCCCATCGGTCTCATCAATCGACCTACAACGACACCATTGACAGTGCCCATTATCATTATTTATTATTTACAAATACTGCCATCTTGCATACTGCGATCTTGCACATCACACGCGCGTGATAGTTAGAAAACCGAATGATGCGTTCACGCGTAACGACATGCCTAGCCGTCAGCGCTATTTAGTTGTGTTTTCAAGAAATGCGGATATTCGCGCATCCCAGCAAAAGCCAACAAACCTCATACAGCTGGACAAATGCTTAAATCGCAATGATCGTGTGTTGGCAAGTGAGCCCACAATTGATCAGTATTTTTCTGAGAACGTTACCGCTGCTTATTTAACCAAGTTGTGATGAATCCGACGCATGCCAGGTCTAATGCGTGAAAACATGGTGTCCAATATGGCCTAATTCTTATTCAGCCAGATTTTCAATATGCTGATAAATTTTTGTAAATGGGGCTTTCGATGCGCTCTCTGAAGACGCTAGAGTAATAACGCTTCTCACCGCTTGTGCAGGTTCTCCACAAGCAGGGCTCGCTCACGGAAAAGCTTCGCGCGGCGAAGGCGCTGCACTTCGTCGCGTTCGTGGCGGACATCTTGGTCAAACCTTGAATGTGATGCTGGCGACGCCTTGGCTGATGGGGGCGGCGAACAAGTGTTGGACGTGCTGTGTCCCGAGTCCCAGTAGCCGAGCACGCAGAACAGCAACACAGCCTCCATGAGCATGACAAGGAGCTCGTAGCCCACGCCGTTCACGTCCAGCATGATTGGGCTCAATGGCTGCCAGTTGCTCTCTTTGGCATCTGCGAAGGTTCTGCCTTGTTTTTTCTGAGCACGTTCGCATCTGTTTGTACTTACATATAACATATTCGGGCATATCACTCCGACTCGAACTTATCCATGAGTCGGAGTGATACCAACGAAAAAATATATTTTGTGAGTGAGTCCGTTTATTTTGCCGAGCTATGGCTGCTATGTTACATACAAATTATCGGAATACAGGCTGCGAAGGCCACCTCCATAGTGCGCAAGAATTCGTAATGAGATATCGATGTTTTGATACTATAGCATCGATATTAAACTCACCTTTATTATTGCGATAGTAATTATATGGACACTTCAACCGGATTTCTGCCGTTGGCGTCGCCGTCGCCGTGAGGCTCCGTATAGATTCCAAGGGCGATAAAATTGTCGCTGCGCGCCGTATGCGTGAGCGAAAGCGCGCGCGGGGGACGCGCGCTATCACGGAGGGCGAACGCACGGCGGAAAGCAAACGCGACCGTCCCGCGAAAGGCCGTTGGGGTATGGGAGGGAGGGAGGCGGGGCGGCGCTGTGCCCTCCCTCCCATACCCCAACGGCCTTTCGCCGGACGGTCGCGTTTGCTTTCCGCCGTGCATTCGCCCTCCGTGAGCTTCTCCTCTGCCAACAACTTCTCTGCCCGGCGGTCGCCCGCACCGTCTCTTATCTCCACATGGCTCTGACCTTTGTATGGGCTGTGCATTTGCCGCTCAGTTTCCGTTGAAGCGATAGACCACGCGAACTTGCGCTTGCTGCCAGCGTTTTGACAGTCGTTGGCAGCGGTCATTCAGTGTGATCTATTCATGTTTGCTAGTGCGCGCTGACACCAGGATTGTTAATTCAGTTAGTAAGCCAATGTGTCCAAGTTTATGCAGCCGATAAAACTACTATCCCTACTCTGAATAGCGCTCTACTAATTTGCTATCGCAATCGATGCTTCGCCTTTCGGGCGAAACTGCGACATTTTTTTCTAACATCAACGCGCACTGTGTCAGTGTTGAGGAGCCACAAAAGGCCTTTATGGGCCGTCTCCGGATACAACAGCTTGATGTAGAAATGGTGTCTTCACAAAAGCCTATAGTCATACTCATATTCAGAAAAGACTGTAAGAGCGTGTCGCTTCATATCTATGCGAATTCGGTGGGTAGGCGACCAGCACTTTCAGCATGGGCCGTAACCCCGGCCCTTGGCCCATGCAGGCTGCGTTCGTACCCCTGCTGTCGTTTTTAATGAACAGTTCGAATGCGTTTCTATGCATAATCCTGATGCAAGCTGTGCCTTAATCTCTGTCGAAGCGCGTTTTTACGCCTTGCAGCCATCAGAAAAGCTCGTATTCGGTGTGCCACCCGCATAGACTATTACATCTTCGACCAAATCACATTTAAGCAGCTTCCATGCGAACTTGACCTTGAGTCAACACAGGATCATCACTTTCGGCACAAACCGTAAGCTCGACTTTGATGCCATCCAGATGTTTATACAAAAATTTTGTTACATGGTATAATTATTTATGACCGGTTGGTTCCCAGTGCTATTCCGGCCCAATGGGTATTTTGCGAGACTATTTGTGAATTTTGTAGACTTCTTCACTGGCCTTATTGTTCCCCTGCTCTTGGGATGTCGAGACAAACCAGGGGCCCAACTCTAGATCGGGATTTATTTGAGATATCAAAACAATTCCTAAGGGACCTGCAGAACTAATGAAGGTCATGTTTCTAATGATCAAAGATATGCACACTAGCTGAGATAAATCGTCGAAAAATTTTTCCGAACAAGCTGCTAATATTAAAACCATCAAAAATAGCCACAAAATTTTGAAATCAATCAGGTTTTATCAAACGGATGGACAATATCGAAAAAGATGTCAAACTTTTGATACCCAGGACATGGACGTAGCTAACTAGAAGAGCACTATCCGCGCGCTGAAAAACAAAACACGCCCTATGAACTCTCGCTTCAATTAACTCTAAGTTAGATCTCAACACAAGAACCTAATCATTGGCAACGTTTCAAAGGCTAAAGGAACTTGGCAACAAGCTAAGGCCATGTTTATATCTACCATAACTACACTTTCTTCTTTTTCATCCGATTCAATTCAACGCACACACTACTTGGACCTTTCTTAATCAGGAAAATTCCGACCTGTGATTGTCAATTTTCAGGATTTCAAGTGAAGCAAAAAGTTCCTTCATTGCGTTGATTATCAGTTTGAGTGAAGCAAAATTATTATTAGAGAAAATTTATCTGCCACAACTCATCTCGCTCTAGGAAACTTATCGAGTTTCTAAAAATTCAGCCCGTACCTAGGTGTAAGATGAGATAAGGTAAAGTGGCCTTAAACGACCAGTGCTATGTCTTTAATGCTAAATATGTGCGCATAACAGAAAATGAACCACAAAGTGATCCTCCTTATTTTACCGCATCCACATTCATTAGCGAATTGCACGATGCGTTTATCAGCGTATCTTGATGTTTTCTGACATCAACCATCCCTGATATAGTTTCCAGTTCTGCAGGTAACTAATAAGTTATACAGAGGCCATGTCAGTTTGGACTATACGAAAGCACATCTATCTCGACTATATAAGGAACCTTAAGCTCGCTAGCAACAGTGTTTAGTGATACGAGCAGGTTCGCATGTAGAATTTCAGAAGCCGCTTGTTTTCAAGTACAGACGTCTACTTCTAAGCTGTTCATCTGTTGCCGAAGGCCAGTGTGCACGGTCGTGCGAGCAGGTTCAGCTGCCCCTGTCTCTGTTATTTCTTGCCAGATCCTTCATTTCATTTCCCGTTTTTTATTGTTTTGAAGTGGTAAGGTTTATTTGACATGAACTGGAAAATATGTTCCATTCCTTTATTATTTTTCAGAGGGGCCTGCTCAGACTTTTTAATAATGGAAAATGAATAGTTTTTAATCGAATCGTTTTGAGCTAGCACAAATATTGGCGACGCAATGAATAGAAGTGCGAAAGCGTACTATCGGGTCTCTTAAATAAGAAACTGAACGTAAGGATGTCTTGCTGCGCGTTTCATTTGTTTACTGCAGGACAAGCAAACGTGTCACGGGTCAACACAGCCATCATGGCCACCTGACGCACGCTCATTGCCCGCTGAAAACTAGCACCCATTGGATACTATTGCAGCACATTTCTGGTAGTGCGCAACTAAGCTTCACAGTGTTTCGAAACCGACACGGCAATGCTGCTGGACCGCATATGAACTCGCTAGCCACTCACACGCACAGCAGTGGGCCGTCACGGCGCCGAAGCGCGCGTGGCCCTCCCGGGATGGATTGGCCGAGAAGCCGCCGCAGAGCAGCGCCAAGTACGCGCGGCTCTGCCGGGCACGCAGGCACTCCTTGTTGTCCAAGTCCATGCGTAGCACCTTGATCACGCTCACGGACAGGCTGAACGGTGGCGCCAGCATGAACAGCAAGTCGGCGAGTGAAGTAGGCAAAAGGCCGCCGCGAGAAGTGACCTTGCGCGCGAAGTACGAGATCAGCAATACGGTGCCTGCAGCATAGACGCACACTGCTGTTCCGCTCTGCGATGGTGTAGGCCAATGTGGTATCCAGGCGTCAGGCATGTTACTCTAAATGTCGCACCAATATTCACTGGTTTGCCCACAGTCTTGTATCAACACACATTTTCAATCTCTGATTAACAGCAAGGAATGTCGCTGACGTTCTGACAAGTCCCCTTGTCGGAACGTTGATGTCATCCTAAACTGGCAGAGAAACCAGCATTGTGCCGCGATGCACAATACGATGAAAGGAACAGATACGTATTTATCAAGTACGAGAATACAGCAATTTTTGTCTGGGATATATATATATATATATATATATATATATATATATTGTTACGGGGAGTATTTAATTAACCGTGAACGGCTAGCGCTTGCCTAGTCAAGACTGCACAGAGCGCACAGGTTCCAGCAGGTTTTTCAGTCCGACAAGAGAGCCTCTGAACCAGCCCCACTACAATGTCTTTGTCTTTGCCATTGCTCGTGACATTATCCCCGGCCGAGGAAGCACCGTCCCGGTGCTTGTTGTGATCAAAATGGATTATCACAGTTGCAAAGTTTCAGGCGGGAAACATGTACGATGTCAGTTCGCGGTGCGGCAGTCGATGAGGTGGATGCCATGGGAGATATCTCATAGGTGACAGGAGTCACCTTGCGCAGCACACGGTAGGGTCCGACGTACCGCGACATTAACTTTTCACACAGGCCGACACGACGAGATGGGAGCCAGAGAAGGACGAGAGAGCCCGGTGGAAAATCAGTATCCCGCTGTCGACGATCGTAGATGGCCTTTTGTGCGGTCTGCGATGACGTGAGCCGAGCGCGGGCTACTGTGCGCGCGACGAGCGCACGCCTGATGACAATATATATATAAAGATTTCAATACAGGAAAGGCGGGGTGGTTGGCCGGACGAACGTTTCTACGGCCCGCCACTCCACACTGGGGTAAAGAAGAAAAGACAGAAAAGTGACTCAGTTAAGCTACTGATCTATGCGGAGCATCAAAACAAAGGAAACCTGAAGAATCTTGGAGGATGAAATAAGCAAACCAGAAAGACATGTTCTTTTGACAGCGAAGGCATGCCACGGAAGACATGTGAAACATTTGAGAGCGCAGCTCTTAGCTGACCGTTTCCGTGGCGAGCGTCGTACCTCGTAACCGAGCGAACGAGCGCGAGAGCGAACGCGGTGGGCGATGAAAAAAGCGTCGAAAGCGAAGAGAGCGCGAGGGTGCAGTGGCAGAAAGTGGAGGAGGGCATAGAGTTTCACACAGCACAAGTGACTCGGGCGCTGCGATTGTTTAGCCACCAGGGGAATGATGGCAAGGTCTTCGTGCTTGTGGATTTAGACGTTCTCGTGACTGCCTTCATGATCCTAAATTTCAGAGCAATGTATACTTTTCCAAAGTGCAGATTACTCAGCGAACACACAGAATTGCTACAATACTCCAGCTCACAAGCTGTATGCAGCAATGTGGAAGCTACACAAATTCTTAGCCAATAGGAAGGTCGAATGCCACTCGAGATGGGCTCATCCGCGCCGAGGCGTCGGCTCAGCCTCTGCTTGCAATCCTGTTAAATACTCGATTCCTCTTTCATAGGAATTGGTACAACACGAAAGTACAACGTGTCTTCACAGAAGGTGTTGCTACCGAACTCACGGTCCGCTGCAGCCAAAGGCGCGCGATTTGCGGGACCGTGTTGCTTCGCACTCGGCGTCCTGTCAGCGAGCGGCGTCTGAACGCGCTGAATCGCACGCGAGACATTGCTCTAAGCCGCGTTGTCGGTGCATGCGTCCATGGCGTAATGCCTTCAATGTCGGGCTACGGTACTAGTGGCCCTGTGTTCGAATCCTGCCGTTGGACAGTTATAATAATGTTTATTTATTACACAACACTTCGTTGAAAGTAATGAGTTTGCAAAGTCACGCAGCCGTTTAGACTTGGTTCAATTAGTCTGTGCGTACACCGCGACACGTGCATTACATCCGTTGCAGGTAGTCATTCGTGAAACCCAGCATAAAACATGTTAAAAATACTTTGACGTCGTAACCACAAGCTGCGTTTGCGCGCATGCCACAGCAGGGCTTCGCTTTACCTGTACGCTTTCCCTGCAGTTACCTTGCAGCCTCGTTAGCAAGTAATAGGGATGAACGCCCTCATAAAAGATCACCTGCGGCACAGCGTCTGTTCGGCGTCTATACTTGGCGTTTGCTCGCTACCGTCATCCAGTCCTATGCTAGAACGGGGTAGTAAATTAATGATGCAGTGCACAATTAGGCCTTTATAGCGTTCCGCATCGTCAATGCATCACCAGTGCTAATGCTGTGGCACCATCTGCTAATTAGACATCGAACCAGTTTTAAGGCTCGGCGCCGTGTCTGTAGTCCTAGCAGCATGAAAACAAGCAGCTGATCTCAATAATTACGACAAAACATACCTAATTCTTTGACCTCAGCTTCAGAGGAGACTCTGTGACGACAGATTTTGCCACTTGTTAAGGCGAAATCCTTGTATGTCTCATCGTTCAGTCGATCTTCCACGTCCTTGAGTGGAAACCGTGTCGTCAACGCGAAATCATACACGATGACGACTCGGTGTAGTACATCGTGTCTTACCTATATGCAAACGCCGACGCAATAATTGCGATGGTGTGCGGGTCAAGCAAGCAACTATGACGCAACAATTTTGATGGTGCGTGGGTCACCGTCATCACCGTGTTAGTTAGGACAGAGTTAATTAAACCACTCGAACCCACGACCTTCGGTGGAAGTCGTACCGTCGAGCTTATGTGGGAGTCGAAGCCACCACCTTTGGCGTTAACGCCAAGGTAATTAGGGCAGAGTTAATTAATATAGAGTTATTTAAGGCAGTCGAACCCACGATCTTTGTGGGAGTGGAACAGACGACCTTTGGTGTCAATTATGGCGAGGTTAATTAAGGCACAGTTAATTAAGGTAGCGTCAATTTAGGCACTCGGACCCGCAACTTTTGGTAAAAAAACGAGCAAAAGAAGTAACAATACATTCGAATGAGAATGTCAGCTAATTTAATAAATGTCTCTTGAGCGCGCAGACTTTCGCTTTGGCGTATGCTAAAGTACTGTCAATTTTTTTTTACAGCGAATCTGTATACATCTACCAGCCAAGGTAATTTTCTTGTCGTTGGCGTAAGCAGAAAACGTCACGGTAAGCAAGCGGCCCGTGCTCGCGCTCAGCACGCGTTCGTGCCGAGCGCATGCCGAGCGCTCCCGCGTTCGTCGTCGTCGTCGCCTTCCACAGCTGGCTGCGTTGCCGCTCATCATTCCAGCGTCGAACTTCTCTTCTATCCTCGTAATGGGGAGGCCGCTTTTTCGGGGTGATGAGCAATTTCTCAACGCAGTATGAGCCCATTAGCGGTGCATCACTCCATGCTTCGCACCTCCCCAGGTTTCACGTTAGTGGAGCTGCATTTCGCTCACTGGGTGATTTGACACTTACGCATAAAATTTAATTCACCGCTAAAACCGAGCCCACGACTTAACTCGTGCTAACTGTAATAACTAATAAAAATTAAAACAGTAAGAAAGGCGTCCATAATGGCCAAATTGCTGAGGGAGTTAAGAAAGAAAACAGCATACAGTTCAGCACTCGTTTTCAAAAGAAAAACCACAAGGCAAGCATAAAAATCACATGATGGATGATAAGGCGCGTGTGAACAATGCGAATACCCCCGACGCGTTCCGGTAAAGATTAGGTTTGCAGCTGCTTCGAAAGGGGTTCACGTCATTCAAAACCCTCGTGTGAAGTGCAAACCGTATAATGTACGCTAATGACGTCTGCGAATAATGCGAAGCACGTTACTTCTCCCGCGTGTGTTTCCCGGTAAAGATTGTGGTTGTATAAGCTACTCCGAATGGAAAAGTACCCAACTGCATTGAAATCACGTAGTGACGTCACCACGGTCTAGCAACTCATTCAGTTCATTCCAGGCTACCATGGGTAGAGTGCGGAAAATAAGGACGCCAGAAGAACAGCGTGAATATAATGTCATTGTGAAGTAATAAAAGGTGTGTTTAAGTACATTTCACTTGTCTCTGGTTTCACTCTTTGTAGAGCCATGTGTGTTAATTCAAGTGAAGTCACAATGGGTAATTGTTGTGGGTGTCGTTTACAGCTTCGCTGTCCAACCACCTTCACAGCGTGGATTAGAGCCACAGTTTTTTTTTTTTTTTGGAGGGGGGGGGGGGGGGTTGACCGGGTGGAGAGCCACTAACAAGAGCGAACTCGGATCGAAGAGGGTGGTCGGCGTTGTTGGGTGCTGCAATGTTGCTATAGGTGATCATGGTTAGGGTGACTGTTATGGTTGACTGCGCTAGCTGCCATAGTAATTCTCGGTACACGACGTGCATGCGGTAGGGTCATAACTTGTACCGTATTGCTGTACCGTATCGTGTAGCAAGCAAAAATTAAACTCCCTAGTGTAGCAAATAATCAGCCAGTTACGCCCGAAACTATATGCCACTACGCAAGGTGTGTACGCCTCGTACCTTCCGCAGTGCTGCAAGCAGCGTGTGAAATGGAGTAAATAATTGCAGCGGTTCAGCCCGTCGAGGGGACCAAATCTCAACGCGCCGACTAGCCCGCGAGATAAGGGCGTCCGATGCCACTTGTCGATGCATGCGTCCGTGGCGTAATGCCTGTTCTGGAGAGTTGTGATGCCAATTCTGACAGCATCGCAATGCTACAGCTAGATCTCGAAAAAGCATTTGGTAGAGTACCTGACGATATACTGTTAGCTAAATAAGAACACGTGAACGTTGAATCCGTTTTGAGGGAGGGTGTAGCCACGGCATATAGAAGTTGCACGACGCGTTTGAATGTAAATAAGGTGGCTGGAGCGCACACCAAAGTGGAACGCTGGGTACGTCAGGGATGCCCTCTGTCGCCATTGCTTTTTTCCGTGTACATTGAGTCTTTCTGTTTGAGCATAATCAATAGCTCCATCATACGAGGATTTCGTCTCCATGCAGCGGAAGTACGTCTGCTTGCATATGCAGACGACATAACAGTATTTTGCGTTGACCATGAAAGCATCATTAATGGTATAAAAGTTGTCAAAGATTTCTGTGGGGGTTTGTGGCAACGCAGTCAACTGGGGACAGTCCTTGGGATTTTGGCATAGACACTGACCAACGGCCCCAAACATTTTCTGCAATATCAGTTGGGATACAAGTCCAGCATCCTATTTGGGAGTGCCGTTGGGAAATTATAGACAGTGAGCCTTTGTGGCGGCGGAAAGTTGGCGAAGTGCGCGAGAAGGCTAACAACATAAAGCGCTTTTACTGGTCAATTTTTGCAAGAGCAACGATGTGTAATTTGTTTTTAATAGGCATACTTTGGTACATAATGCAAGTAATTCATTGTTCACGCGTGAATGTGCGAGAGATGCGTAGACTTCTCGCCGTTTTCATTTGCGGATCTACGTGGGAGCGCACACGGCGAACCAACCTATTTCGTCGTGTGCTCTACGTGTTTGTCGCACCTCTACATAAGACCACTAGTTAACAGATTCATGTTTTTTTGTTGATGTATCAGACCCATTTCTGCAGACTGTTTGTCAAGTTAGACTAGGAAGAGCATTGCCAAACTTTGTAGTCGCGTCGGAAAGTATGCGGGGAGACCTTGGTGGACACCTAATAGAGGTCTACCTGTCGTGTATTTTCCTGCAGGTTTGTTTTTCATTGGACTACCTTTGGACTGTGTTATTATTGGTTGAATTAAGGCGAATAATATCATAGGCAATACCTGATAATTCTTCAAATAGCCCTGCTAAGCTAGCCTCACTCGATAAGGTGCGTTTGTTGAACGTTGCCAGGTTCCGTTTCCAGGTATTGCCTGGGATAGCCTTAGTGAGGTTAGAAGAACTGGTGAAGCACATACAGTGCTTACTAACGGCCACGTCCTCTGCTACAGAGGTCTTTCATATAAGAGAGAATTCGGGGTAGGGTTTCTAGTTTATAAGGACATAACGGGCAACATTGATGAATTCTAAAGAACTAATGAGAGGGTAGCAGTAGACGTAATAAAGGTGAATCGGAGGTATAGAATGAAGGTAGTACACGTCTACGCCTCAACCTCAAGTCACGATGATGAATAAATAAAACAGTTTTATGAAGATGTTGAATTGCCACTGAGAAAAGTGCAAACTCAGTATACTGTAGTCATGGGCGACTTCAATGCAAAAGTGGAGAAAAAGTAGGCTGGTGATCAAGCAATTGGCAACAACGGCATCGATTCTATGGAAGACTAGAGGAGAGATGCTGGTAGAATTTGCAGAAAGGAATAGGCTCCGAATAATCAATACCTTCTTCAGGAATCACAGCAACAGGAAGTGGACCTGGAAAAGCCCTCATGGAGAAACAAGGAATGACATAGATTTCTTACTCTCTGCCGATCCCAGTATAGTGCAGGATGTAGAAGTGTTAGGTGGGGTGAAGTGCAGTGACCATAAATTAGTGAGGTCTACGATTTCTCTCAATTCGAAGAGAGAAAGAATAAAGTTAGTCATGAAGAAACATCTCAGAAGCAGCAATTGAAGTGGGAGGTAAGGCACCAAGGCAACCAGTAGGTAAGCTCTCACAAGTAACAAAGAACCTAATAAAGAACAGACAACACATGAAGCTGTCAAACTCGAGAGATCAGATAGAATTCGCTCAACTGTGAAAACTGATAAAAAAGAATAACGTAAGGGATATTCGAAATTATAACGTGGAAAAGATTGAGGAAGCGGTAAAATATGGACGCAGCATGAAATCAGTGAAACGAAAACTTGGCACAGGACAAGGCAAGATGTATACACTGAAAAATAAGCAGGATAACATCATCAGCAATTTCGATAGTATAGTAAAAGCCGCGGAAGAATTCTATACTATATATCCTGTACAGTACCCAGAGCAGCCAAGGTACTTTCATTCCAAGTAGTGATGAACAGGATGCAGATGCTCCTTCTATAATTAGCGATAAAGTTAGAAGGGCTTTGAAAGACATGACCAGGGGAAAGGATGCTGGAGAAGATGGAATAACAGTCGATTTAATCAAAGATGGAGGAGATATCATACTTCAAAAGCTTGCGGACCTTTATACGCATGCCTCATGACTTAAAGTGTACCAGAAAGCTGGAAGAACACCAACACTATAGTCATCCATAAGAAGGGAGACGTTAAAGAATTGAAGAATTATAGACCCATTAGCTTGCTTTCAGTATTGTATAAAATATTCACCAAGATCATTTCCAATAGAAGCAGGGCAACACTTGACTTCAGTCAACCAAGAGAACAGGCTGGCTTCAGGAAGGGATATTCTACGATTGATCATATCCATGTCATCAATAAGGTAATCGAGAAATCTTCTGAGTACAATCAACCTCTCTATATGACTTTCATAGATTATGAAAAAGAATTTGATTCAGTAGAGATACCAGCAGTCATCGAGGCATTGCGGAATCAAGGAGTACAGGAGGCATACGTGAATATATTGGCAAATATCTACAAGGACTCCACAGCTACCTTGGTTCTCCATAAGAAAAGTAGAAAGATATCTATCAAGAAAGGGGTCCGGCAAGAAGACACAATCTCTCCAATGCTATTCACTGCATGCTTAGAAGAAGTATTCAATCTTTTAGACTGGGAAGGCTTTGGGGTCAGCATAAACGGGGAATATCTCAGCAACCTTAGGTTTCCAGGTGACATTGTCCTATTCAGCAACAATGGGGACGAATTACAGCAAATGATCGAGGACCTTAACCGAGAAAGTGTAAGCATTGGGTTGAAGATGAATATGCAGAAGACAAAGATATTGTTCAGTAGCCTGGCAAGGGAACAAGAATTCGGAATCGCCAGTCAGCCTCTAGAGTCTGTAAGGGAGTATGTTTATCTAGGTCAATTACTCACAGGGGACCCTGATCATGTGAAAGAAATTCACTAAAGAATAAAATTGGATTGGAGTGCATACGGCAGGCATTGCCAAATCCTGACTGGGAGCTTACCACTGCCGTTGAAAAGAAAAGTGTACAATCATTGCATTCTACCGGTGTTAACATATGGGGCAGAAACTTGGAGGTTAACAAAGAATCTCGGGAACAAGTTAACAACCGCACAAAGAGCGATGGAACGAAAAGATTGTCACAGTTTCGCCCTAAGGGCGAAGCAATGAATGCGATAGCAACACAGCAATGTCACACGAAGTAAGGTGAGCGGCTTTGGTAGCAATATGAATTGTAGTAAACATGAGCTTAGTAAGTAAGCAGGTGTGCTGCGGCGTAAGTAGACCGACATGAAGAGAGACACGATGACCACGACAAGGCGCGTGTGAAACGGTGGTGTTGATGAAAAGCGCTTCCCGTGGGCAGCGCATGCGAAGGGACATACCTGTAGCGCTGCAGTTCCGATCCGGGCAGCATTGCATGTGTAGCGTGCGTTGCAAAATGTGGCTCAACTATTACTAACTGAATTAACAAGCGTGGTGTCAGCGCGCACAAGCAAACATGAATAGATCACACTGAATGACCGCAGACAACGACTGTCAAAACGCTGGCAGCGAGCTCAGCCGCCGCAGTGGGCGAAGGTTCGTGCGGTCTATCGCTTCAACGGAAACTGAGCGACGAATGCACAACGCATACAAAGGTCAGAGCCGTGTGGAGATAAGAGATGGTGCGGGCGACCGCCACAGCTAATGCACGAGCACGGTTGTTGGCAGAGTAGAAGCTGCGCCCCCCCCCCCCCCCCCCGGCTCCCTCCCGCGCTGCCTTGGCTGCAAGATACGCCTTTGGTGCCGGAGCACAGTGTCGCCGCGCCTCCCTCCCTCCCTCCCATACCCCCACGGCCTTTCGCGCGACGGTCTCGTTTGCTTTCCGCCATGCGTTCGCTCTCCGTGATAGCGCGCGGGGGAATTCGCCCTCTGTGATAGCGCTTTCGCTCGCGCATACGGCGCGCGGCGACGACTTTATCACCAATTAAATCTATACGGAACCTTACGGCGACGGCGACGGCAGAAATTTGGTTGAAGTGTCCATATAATTGCTATCGCAATAAAATGTTAGGCCTAACGATAACAGACAGGAAGAGAGCGGTGTGGATCAGAGAACAAACGGGGATAGCCGATATTCTAGTTGACGTTACGCGGAAGAAATGGAGATGGGCAGGCCATGTAAGGCGTACGATGGATAACCGGTGGACCATTAGAGTTACAGAATGTATACCAAGAGAAGGGAAGCGCAGTCGAGGATAGCAGAAAACTAGGCGGGGTAATGAAGTTAGGAAATTTGCAGGTGCAAGTTGGAATCAGCTAACGCAAGACAGCGGCAATTGGAGTTCAGAGGCCTTCGTGCTGCAGTGGACAAAAATAGAGGCTGAAGATGATTAGTATTGCTTGAAACTCTACGAAGGAGGGTATGACGAAAGCGTGAGATGAAAAGTGTAGTGCCACGCACCAGGAGCTTTGCGGCGACGATGGCTACGAGATGGCACCAGAGTAGCGCGCGTCGTCTGTATGTAAACAAAGCACTGCATGAGTGGAGGTTGTCTGCGGTGGCTGCTGTTAATCATGCACACGCGTCACCGAAGCGCTTCCTGTCGCGATCTCCCAATTAGCGAGGCAGTCGCGCCACAGTTCGCTCCGTTTCAAACGTGCTGCTCGAGACAGATTGTCCGCGCCAGCCAAAATATCTCGAAATGAAAACACGCATGCAGCTTCGCTCAAATTTCGCATTAGGGAGTATCGTAATCGTATCTTTTGGTCGATGTTATTTCATTCAGTCCATTGCCCGTCCAACTATGTGAGATATAAGGCTGCAAAGCCTTCTATCTCTTTTTAGAAAAAAAGAACTGCACACTGGCGTATAAAGTATTGCAATAAATAGATTCTGAGAAAATTACTAAAAAGTTACTAGGGGGCCCTTATGCTACAACTAAGACAACTTAAAGGCGAAATCCCGAGCACCGCCAACTCAATGACACGACGACCACTTTTTTGCTGAGTCATCTTCATTCCGAACCCATATTTCGCAAAGTAAATTTTGAAAGTTATCGTTATTTCACCAAACTCGGACCGTGACTCAGCACTTACTTTTGCTCTGAACCCATATCATCACTCTGAACCCATATCATGCAGTCATTTTTGCAAGTCATCCTTTCTGCGACAAACTCGGACCATGACTCAGCACTTTTTTTGCTTAGTCATTCTCACTTGGACCCTCAAATCTCACATATTTGAAGACACTCCACCAATCCAAAACCTCTTGATTCACTCTAAATTCACACTTTATTCCCTCTTGCTTCACCCTATCACTGCTTGGTTAACCCTCGTTCACTCTATCTCGGTTTTACTTCGATCCCACTTCGTTTGCTCTACTACGCCAAATTTCCAATTTTCATCACTCTTGATTCACCCTATCAACACTTCATTCACCTTTATTCACCTCTCTGTATACCCATTTTTTATCGTTATCATTACCATCATTACCCTTACTATCATTAATACCCATTTTACCGCTTTTTCATGTGAATTATCATAATTAAATTAATGAATATCATGATCATTTATTGATATTTATGTTCCTCGTGTAATTGAGTATCTATTGATTTATAATGTTATGGGGTTTGAAATGATCCTATTGAGTTATAGATTTTGTACGTATTTTTTAGCAATATATTTTCCGAATTTTGGCTCCACTTTTTCAAGGTCACCTCAAAACGAGGCATATAAGGCTTTCGCCTTAAAAATATGGAACGCCTGTATGAGAAAACATTCATGCAGAATCTCCTTTAGGACTTGTCTAAGTATGTGTAAGCATTGTGCCACTTGCTCACTTCCACGCAGCCGGGTGTCATTATCAATGTTACGAAACTTGATTCGACCAGTATCAATTCTCATCAGCCCTTATCGGTCGTTATCAACCCTATTGGACTAGATCCAACCCTTATCAACCCTGATCGGTTATCAACTTTATCGGACATGATCCGACCCTTATCAACTCTTACCAATCCTATCAAACTTATCGGACTTGATCTGACCCTTATAAGACCTTACGCTATTTAGCGCCTCATCCATCCGCGTCGAACAATTATCGACCGTGATGAGACCCATGTAACCCCTCATCGCTCTTTATCATCCTTATCAACTCATTGACTACTTATATGTCTGCGTTGTGCTCTTATCTGTCTGTGGTGCGCAAAACGCTCCGGAGGGAGCGTTTTGCGCAACACGGACACAGTTGTGCGCGACTGGAAGCCATGCGGTTCCTTCCCGCTTCCCGCCCTTGTGTGCGCGAGCCGTGATTACCGGTTCACCATCGTATGCTTTAACTCGCACATACAGCGTACCGCGCGCGGCGACGATTTTATCGCCCGTGGACTTTACACGGAACCTCACGACGACGGCGACGACGACGGCGACGACGACGGCAGGAATTCGCCTAGAGTGTCTATATAAGTGGTATCAAACCACGAGAAGGCGCGTGTGAAACGGTGGTGTTGATGAGAAGCGCTTCCCGTGGGCAGCGCGCGTGCGAAGGGACACACCTGTAGCGCTGCACTGCCGATCCGGGCAGCATTACATGTGTAGCGTGCGTTGGAAAATGTGACCCGACTATTACTAACTGAATGAACAAGCGTGGTGTGAGCGCGCACAAACAAACATGAAGAGATCACACTGAATGACTGCAGACAACGACTGTCAAAACGCTGGCAGCAAGCATACGCCGCTGCGGGCGAAGGTACGTGCGGTCTATCGCTTCAACAGGAACTGAGCCGCGAATGCACGGCTCATAAAGGTCAGAGCCGTGTGGAGATAAGAGACGGTGCGGCGAGCGACGAGCGCGGTTGTTGGCAAAAGAAAAGTGCGCCCCCCCCCCCCCCCCCCGCTTCCTCCGGCGCTGGCTTCCCGCTTCCTTGCTTGCGCGCGGGAGAGATAAGAGACCGTGCGGCCGAGCGACGAGCGCGGTTGTTGGCACAGTATAAAAGTGAGAGTGAAAGAGCCAACAACAAAAGCAAACGCATATCGCCGCTCGCACCGGAGCTCGGTTTAACGGCCACTCGTGTTTAAAACGAGGTGTGTCTGTGAATGTATTGTTGCGTAATAAAGACCCGAGCCCTAGACCACGCACTCCATCTTTTTATTGCGATAGCAATTATATGCACACCCCAAAACGGATTTTTGCCGTTGGCGTCGCCGTCGCCGTGAGGTTCCGTGTGACTTCAACAGCGATGAAATCGTCGCCGCGCTCGGGACGCTGTATGTGCGAGTGAAACGGGGTGAGGGACGCGCGCTTTCACGGGGAGCGAACGCACGTCGGAGAGCAAACGCGCGTTTTATTGCGATAGCAATTATATGGACACTTTAACCGGATTTCTGCCGCCGGCGTCGCCGTCGCCGTTGTCGCCGCCGTGAGGTTCCCTATAGATAAAATCTTCGCCGCGCGCCGTATGCCCGAGCGGAAGCGTGCGGGGACGCGTGCTATCACGGAGAGCGAACGCACTCATCTCCCACGTGCAAGCAAGGAAGCAGGAAGCCAGCGCCGGAGGGAGCGGGGGGGGGGGGGGGGGGGGCGCACTTCTACTTTGCCAACAACCGCGCTCGTCGCTCGTCCGCACCGTCTCTTAACTCCACATGGCTCTGACCTTTATGGGCCGTGCATTCGCTGCTCAGTTTCCGTTGAAGCGATAGACCGCACGTACCGTCGCCCGCTGCGGCGTATGCTTGCTGCCAGCGTTTTGACAGTCGTTGTATGCAGTCATTCAGTGTGATCTATTCGTGTTTATTTGTGCGCGCTCACACCACGCTTGCTCATTCAGTTAGTAATAGTCGGGCCACATTTTCCAACGCACGCTACACATGCAATGCTGCCCGGATCGGCAGTGCAGCGCTACAGGTATGTCCCTTCGCACGCGCTGCCCACGGGAAGCGCTTCTCATCAACACCACCATTTCACACGCGCCTTCTCGTGGTCGTCGAGTCTCTCTTCATGTCGGTCTACTTACGCCGCAGCACACCTGCTTACTTAATCAGCTCATGTTTACTGCAATTCATATTGCTACCAAAGCCGCTCACCTTACTTCGTATGACATTGGTGTGTTGCTATCGCATTCATTTCTTCGCCCTTAGGGCAAAACTGTGACATTTTTTATTCTATTGTTCGTGCTGTCCCTTATTCTTCCTTCTCTTCGCCTCCCCGTTGCCACTTCTCGGCAATGATCTTCAACATACGCGTATTCCCAAGGGGCCAAGCTGAGCACTCGGCAGCTGGTGCTTGATGGCTTGCTACGAGAACGTACACCTTCTGAACGGGTCGCTTGATCATCTGTCCAGAAGCTAGTCGAAGTGTACAAACGCGCGCAATACCGTCCTTTCCCGGGTGCACTGATAGAACTCTGCCCAGCTTCCATAGTAGCGAGCGTGCGCTGTCGTCATGCACAAGCACCACGTCACATTCGCGTAGTAGTTCACGAACAGGGCTTTTGTGTGCGGACCGAAGTAAGAGCAGGTACGACCGGGCTTCCATCGGATCCACAGCTCTGCTGTGAGAGGCTCACGATAGCGCGCGTGGCGGAGCAGGTCCGCTCTTCTCGATGACGTGCCATCGGAAGTGCTGGCTTCTTGTGAAAGCATACGGCACATCTTCCGAGCAAGAAGTGCGACGGAGTCAGCTGGCGCACTTCATCCGGGTTCCTGTCAAGATAAGTAAGAGGTCTGCTGTTTATGACCGCTTGAACTTCGCAGAGAACGGTGGAGAGGGCCTCGTCGTTGAGACTGCTGCGCTCTAGTGAACGTCTCAATGCGTCTTTTATCGATCTGATGAGGCGCTCCCACCAGCTTCCCCATCAGGGAGCTCTATCTGTAATGAATTTCCATTTGATCTTGACATCAGAAGCACATTCTTGGACAGCCGGCAGACTTGTCTTAAACACTCGCGCACAGGGCGGGTATTTTGTAGCGATGCCTTTCCGATGCTAATGGCATTTCGCGCTTATCGCGCTTTGTCAGTGGTCAGAGCGACGGTCCGCTCGCGTTATCTATGGGATCAGCCGGCCGTGAGCGGTGGATGATACGACTAGTATAGAATAAGTCATAAGGCATCGCTACAAAATACCGGCCCAGCTGTGGCAAGACTGTGCGTTATCCGAGCATATGGTGTCGGGGATTCCCTGCGAGACAAAACGACGGAAGGCCATAAGTGTGGTGGTCGTTGTCACACTAGGATGCTATGCAGGACGCGGCGAGTTTGGTGAAACTCGGGATCTTCACGAGCTCTGGCGACGCCCCAAGATGAACGAACTAATATTACCAAGACAAAGTTTGTCTGTAGGCACGCCTCCAGTTTCATTCGTTTATCAAGATTCACTCTGGGTGGCTATCATCCCTTGGGCCTTGCCATATGGGCGGTCGACAAATTGGGCTCACGTGACCATACCGTCGGTGCATGGTCGTGCCTTCTTTCACTTGTTTGTGGTTCCACCGAGTGCATTGCAGACACAAGCAAGTTACAAAATAAACGAATTTAGTACAATAATATTAGTCACCCTAACGTGGTTTATAAACATTTTAACGTTCACGAGATGTACACTGATTGTGCAATAGATGAATTTGTAGTTTAACACGTTTAGCGTTATACCACGAGGGGACGCTCCCCCTCCTCCTCTCTCCCCTGGATTGGTTTGGCGCTCGTGCTTGCGCTATGTGCTTGCGCTCGTATTTCCGAGCACAGATTGGTGTGCGCTTGGTTATCGCACTGGGCTTTCACCAGATCGCTCGTTCCTCGCGCTGAAGTAAGACTGCGAGACGAAGTCAGTGTCGGCTAGTGCAGAAGTGGTTTGCCGCGCGCTTACCGTGTAAACACTCTGGAATGCCAGAAGGCACTCATACAATAAAGGTTCAGAAATTACGCTGTATTTTCGTTTACTTTGTGATGCACCTTATTACTGGCTAGCGCTGAGCGATTGCTTCTAACCGCAGGAAAGAGTCTTCATACTGGGTAGCCCCGAGATATCCGTGGTTTCTAATAAACGTTAGAAAGGGTCTTTGCAGCTCACATGGCTGTTAATTGACGGCCATGTCAGGTGGGACTCCACCAGTGGTGCAGTTATGCTTTACCCACCGAAGTGGCGCTTCACTTTTTGACAATTTTCCATTTTTTTGCGGGTGAACGCCTGTGATGGGGTCCACAAAGTTCACGCTGTGGTTGACTGTCTGCCAATGCAGATTGAGGCTCGCCCCGTTAGCATCCACTAAATTTGGGACACAGTCGTATGCGGCCCATTCGTCACTGTGAATAATGGTCCCCGGTTGAACATTGGCTGCAATAATGGTGCCTAGCGTCACCGCGTCTCATCGGTCAACCTTGAAAAGTCACAGCACTCCTGTGGTCACGCAGATCATGCCGACAACCCATGGTCCACGATCTTTAACACTGCCGTAATTTTGGCGGCTCAGCGGAACGTTGTCGCCCGTCATCAGGCGGCCTCGATTGTATTTTCGCTTGCCGCGAAGAAGGCACTCGTCAATTTGTACTATCTTTCCGGGGCCACCGAGTGTAGGTCACGCTAGCAGCTCGTCCCTCACGACCTCACGGCCGTAGTTCCTTCAGTCCGCGATGGCGTGCTCCGATAGAGGAAACAAGTCGCCGGTCATTTCCTTCAACAGCTATATGTATACACTTTTGCTCATGCAGTACATGAGCCAAATCGCTTGCCGCCTGGAGAGGTGGACGTTCGGACGGCCGAGGCGGCCCGTGTTGGCGAAGTAACTTCCTTCGGCTCTCTGCCCGTGCAGTGCAGCGGTTCCGTGTAACTGCGAAAACTGCGTTCGGAACCTGTCGCACCATATCGCAGCCCGTCGTCCATTCTGAGTCTTCCTGTACAATGTGACCACTTCGCCTTCACAGGTTGGTTGGTCCGGTTTGAACACAAAGGCCTTGCAGGTGCCCCAGTACTCCGATGACGCCACCGGACCTGGCCTAGTGCTGGGGCGCGATGGACGCACAGCGCTTGAAGCCGGAGAGAGCCAAGCGATCGCACTAACTCTTCCTCCGCAGCCTATAATCACACCAACCTGGGCTCTGAAAGCATAATTTGCCCGCCACGCTGTCTCCGCAGACGAGGGTCTTCGCCTAATTCGTCACACAGCCAGCGCACTGACATTTAGAAAAGGCGAAAATGGCGATGAAACTCTACGTCGATCATGTAGGTAAAAGGGTCCAGACGGTCAGATTGACGTTT